>NC_088205.1:11651743-11968425 GCF_037126465.1 Ornithodoros turicata | reverse complement strand
CCCCCTCGTACATTGCGCCATCTCGTCTGAGACGAAACCGGAGGCCGCTCACTCAGTGTCTGCACAGTGCGTGTCGCGTGACGTCGTCCACGTCGTCCGGCCATGCGTAGGTCGCGGAGTTACGCCCGGGTCCCATAGCTTCAATTTGAGCAGCAGCAGTAGGGCTACAGCGACACGAGCGCTCCCATAGCATTTTGTGAGAGTGGCAGGGCTGCTGCAGAAATCTCCGTATCCGTATTTGATTTGACCAGTGGTTTGGAATGAGTGTTCGATCATCGGTACCGCATGATGTGCGTGCGTGCGCGCTCTCTCTGAGAATAATTCCGTTAATTACTATCACTATCTGCAACGAATAAAGTATTCGACCAAACCTGCGTGATACATACGTTGTACGGCATTTGTGACAGCTAACATGGTTCCTTATTTTCGGGTGATCATTTGATAACCCTACACTAGATAACATTGAAGCGAATTGAAGCATTGAGAAAACCAGTGATGACAAGGAAAAGGAGGCTCGTGCTGTTTTTGCGTTAGACAGCTGTATTTCATCAACAGCACAGTATGCATTTGACAGTTGCAGTAAATCAAAATATCGAATGCATGTAACGAGGCGACATTTATAGTACGACAAAATCATATTGAACAGTCTCTGTACTAACACAGTAAAGGCTGCTATGCACAGCAGTGCGAAAAGGCGAACCGATTCTACGTTGAACGTCACGAAACTGACTACACATCAACGATGAGTCAGTGAGGTAATATGAGGCTCAGAACATCACTGTAATCCTTTCAAAGTTCACTTCTGAGCTACAGATGCACGATACATCTCTCATACAAACGCGTTTCACAATTCCCATGTCGTAGGATTGCATTTTTACATGTGTGCACTTATGGGCTTAGCGGCTGAGCTACCCTGTACGCCTTCGGAATATTCGGAGCGTAAACAATACCGCAGTTACCAACGCGTTTCGGGCCTCCTACGCTACTTCTGCCGCTAATTCAAAAACGAAGCTGTAGGACAGTTGCAGCGAAGTGTGCCAAGTCGAGCGCAGCGCCATTTCGGGCCCAAGCGGCCACGGATCCAAACAGTAAGGAGTTTCATCTGTGGGTCCTTCATGGTGTTTCAAGTGGTGTGACGCCTCGGAAAGCTTCAAAACCTGTAAAACCCACAGAAAAAGCTGTGCATCTTGCCAAGTGCGAACAACTCGAAACCATGCATTTGAAAGTACCGTCGTCGTCTGCTAAACTACGGCGCGTTGCATATTTTGGGGCGCTCTCGTTACTGCTCACTGGCGCCACCTGGCCCGCAGAAACAGGTTTATGGGACGACTTCAGCAAACCTGTGGCAGCAGAAAGCTGCCTTGCTGCCATGTTGCCGCGTGGTTGCTGCTGTGCTGCTGCTGCTCGCATAAAGCTATGGGACCCGGCCTCAAGGCGTAGGCGGTGTGCTGCGTAGCATTCGCGCGAGTGTAGGGTTCGCAGACGTGTCGCCACTGCCGAGGAAGATGAAGACACGATGGAAGAAAGTTGATGATGATGATGATTGGGAGTTTAATGGAAGAAAGTGAGGAGCGTAAACGACGTGTGGCAAAGCGAGCTGCCATCATACTCGGTCAGATGTAAAGCGCGCCGAAGAGTACAGTGTCTTTAACAGGAACTGAACACTTTTTCAAACGACATCCCTGTTTCTGCATGAGGCCCATGGCAACCAACGGTCGGGTTATGCCGCACGCAAATCATCTACGATCTCAGCGCAAGCAACCTTCTTCGTCTCCTGCAATGCTATCGCAAACCATACGCGTAATGCAGTGCGCCAAAGAGTGCAGTGAATTTTTCGCCCTACCCCGCACCGCAATTCTTGTGTCTACTCAACTAACGATCAGAACTGCCTGAGCCGTAATGTGGGGCTTGTTACACCCTAATGGCTTAACGTGCCCGTTCATGCATAACGTAATACATGTATAACGTATAGCGCATAATAACGTAACTGGGACTCGTTACCGAAGTCCATTAGCAACTGCGCTCAAACGTGGAGACCGCAGAATCCCGGCAATATGACAACGGCCTGGGATTAGCTTGCTAGCCATCTCTTTGTTTTGCATGGCGTTCGCTCTGCCTGTCTTCTTCTAGCGTTAAGCTGCATCTGTGCAAATCAGCCGTTTGCCCAAAACTAAAATATGTAGTCTTGGCGTGGGATCCAAGACCTGACAGTGTGTTCAAAATGGTAGTCTGTCTACCGAGCCAACCGTTTTATTTGATCTAGTTGTTCCTTCTTACTTATCATCCCCTTATTGCATCTCCAGTCATATTCTCGCCATTCTCGAGACGCACATAACCTTGCCGAAACTAAATCTTTCTCCTAAACCCCTAACTAAACAGTGAAGAAACTTCTCTATTTGCATTGCACGAGAGAGGAACCTTTGAGACGTTTTTGCGCACACTTTCACTCTAACCGAGTCCTTTTTGTGCTGTAGTTCAATTTGTGAATTATGTCACACGTGTACGAAATCATCGTTAGAATTGTTTCTTATATTATTTGGCCCCTCCTCTCCATAACCGTAACTAATAACGTTGGCTATCATGAGTACCGTACACGAAATACTGTATTTTTTAAAATTCCGTACAGGCGTCAGAGTCCCTTCTACATCGTCTTCGGCTGAACGTTGCCCTTGTAGCGGGCCGTGGACAACGACGAAGATGGCCACGCGCCTGGAGCACCGGCCTCAGTTCCACCGGCGCGGCCATGGAGATAGGCCACCGTCATCGCCTCTCCGTGGCATACCATCATCGCCGGTCAGGACTCATGTAGAGGAACTCCACCTCCTCTACATTTGGTGACCCGAACAACGAACACCATGTTCGGCATAATTCGGCCAAGCACCATGGAGATAGGCCACCGTCATCGCCTCTCCGTGGCATACCATCATCGCCGGTCGGGACGCATGTGGAGGAAGACTATCGTCCTCTACATTTGGTGACCCGAACGATGAACATCAAGTTCGGAGCAATTCGGCCCTTCTCCATCCCAAATTTTTGACAAAATCGACTAGCACTACCAAGGCAAGCTATCCCTGGAAGCCACCACCATTACCCGACGCATCACGACCGACACGCCGACCGCATCCGTCCCGCTTCCGTCCACGCTACCGATCCGACCGACCACGCAACGTCCAGACTCATCATCCCATGCGCCCACCGACCCGCTCCACGGCTTCCAGGGACCGACCTGCGCTGTCCACGGCCCCTGGCACACTCACCACCCTCTTCATTTCTGCATCTCAACTCGCACCCACTGCCGGCCGCGACACCTGAGCAACATGCTCGCCTGTCGGTTTCGGCAGTCGCGGCAGCCGACGCCACGGCACGCATCAGCCGGCGTCTCGGCAGTCCTCACGGCTACGCAGCCTCACCTGGCGTCACTTCCTGGGACCCTACGAGCTCTCGCTCCCGTGCCGGTTGCGGCACCCCAGGCCACGACTCCAACGCCAGATCACGACTTCGACGTCGTCAACGTTCATCTCTGGCAAGCCTCATCTCGGCCGCTCCCGCCCCACTCATCAACCCCTGCCTGCAACGTGTGCTGTGCCGCCCGTGGACATGTCCAGCAGTGCGCGTCATCCACGGTCACTCTTGCTCTCTCCCTCCGGTATAGACGTGATTCGTGGATCTTTCTTATCGCCGCTCCGCGTCTGAGGGGGGGAGCACTGTAGCGGGCCGTGGACAACGACGAAGATGGCCACGCGCCTGGAGCACCGGCCTCAGTTCCACCGGCGCGGCCATGGAGATAGGCCACCGTCATCGCCTCTCCGTGGCATACCATCATCGCCGGTCGGGACGCATGTGGAGGAAGACTATCGTCCTCTACACCCTCACCCGTTCACTCCTGTTCAAAATGACCCGCGTCCCATCTCCCACTTGCCCCTGCTGCGCCGTAGAGGACGATGTCGCCCATCAGCTCCTCCACTGTCACCGTCACCATCATCATCGGGCCCTGCTCTGGCAACGCCAGGCTCCAACAGCTCCCCATAGAGCCCATAGTTTGAGATAATTCAAACAACACTGGGCACACGACCAATGAAATTGCGACGTGGTGGATATTATGCACAACCAGTCGGCCAATCAGGAGCCCCCATGTCTGGTTGGCTTTTCGGTCGGTCCTGGTTACCATCGACTTCTACTGGATTTCAGGCCTGCCGCCGTTACTCGGTATTCAAAATAACAAGCGATTTTGGGGTAAGATAAAGATTTATTTGATAGAGAGCACTAATTCAAAGATCTGATACATGGGTGTCCTGTGCGTACAAAGCCCACTGCGTTGCTGACACACTGGGACAAAGCTCGAACATGAAGCAGAACGAACACACCGTTTAACTCCTAATACCGAGAGCCAGTCTCATGAGTGCGTACCATTTCATGAGGAACATCTTCTTTCGCTGCCTGCGGTGCATCCATTATAGCGAAGCGAAAAGCGCTTGTGTGGCACGTAATCCTGTTGTTTGTTGACAGTCCTCGAAATCCAACGGCGCCCGAACTTTTTCTTCACGCTCCAACTCATGAAGCATTCCGGTACCGCAGTTGACAAATTGTTCGTGGGATAATAGTTGTGTCCAGGAACAGCACAGCACGCGTAGACTCACAATAACGCACGAATAAATCCGCGAACATATTTCTGCAAACTGTTCTGTCGATTGACACCACCGAACACAGGAGGACGACATTCCGGCCATGCTATTTCGAAACTATGCTGAAACGGCCGAGACGCTGTACGCACATGCACGCGTACAAAATGCGATTTCAAAACGTTCTCGACCAATCGGAGCGTGCGCACAGTCTAGGCCAATGGGCTTGCAACATGGTGTATGGGCGCAGTGGTACATACTCTACAGCCGCGTCCGCGGGTACCTGAGGAGGACTGGCAACCCCTCTCAGAGCTTGGGTGCACGGACGGACGGACGGACGTTTCCCTCGCAACACTCCTTGGCCCCGTGCAGCGAGCTAGCCAGTGGAGTGCCACAAAGGCGGTGCTCCGCTTTCTGTGTGATACGGGCGTCCTGGGCTCCCTGTGAGCATGTTTCTTAATCTATTTCTTTTTTTTTTTGTTTAGGGAATAGCAAGCCGGCGGCTGCATGGTTGACCTTTCCCCTTTTATCTTTCCTTTCCTTTTTTTTCTGCCAATAAATCCCCCCCCCCCCCCCTCTGTGGACAGCAGGAAGGAGTGGGGTGGGGGACAGGGAGGTTGGCATGCTCCGGAGTGGTAACTCCGCAACCCCGATCTGAAGCATTCACATGAAATCTGTGGGGATGACGACAGGCCTAACTGGGTTTACTGCAATGCGTACACAACGCCCACCAACACGGGAAGTCCTACGACGAGCGTTTGTTCATGTCGGCAGGACCACGCCACGGCGAAGCAAGTTGCCGCTCTTCCGCCTTGACAGTATGGCTTGCAAGATGTAATAACGTAGCATTCCAATACCCGTAGCTACCTCGCCATAACCTCACCTAGCAAACACTCACGGTGCTATACTTCACTAAGCACTCCTAGCCGCGAACGGATTCTGACCGGGTATCCGCACGAGCGACTTTATCTGGCGAGATGTCGGCAAAGGAGAGCGAGGAGGAAAGCACGCGCCAACGAGATATCGCGGAAGAAATGCCGAGTGCATCCGAACGACATCTGAAGTGACGATGAAGAAGTTACTCAAACACGCGATGTAGGACGGTGCTGACCGCAGCGCAGCTAGCAGACGCAGTTTCTCGTCGGAGAAATTCTGTGGAGCGCGCACAGAATCTCTCGGCGGTAGACGAGTGCACGAGAAGACGTGACGTTGCTCACGTGCACCCAAGAAACTATGACGCCGCTCCTGTCGCCCTCGCGCCTCCGCCGAGATCTCGTCTGAAAAAGTCGCTCGTGCGGATACCCGGTCAAGCGACCCTCCGCGCACGAGCTGTATACGGGAGAAGGACACGTGGAATACCCTGCCATAAACGTTTCTGCGCCCACCAGTCCCGTGGCGCCATCTATCGTCCGAGTTGAGTTTTCGGCGCAGACCCCAGGAATTTCCGAGCGGGTAGCCCAGATAATGCTATCGTATGAAAAAAATAATAGAGTCCCGGTTTCGCCTCTGTGAGAGGAAGTTGGGGTGTCTGCAGCAGTGCCGCTCACGGTTTGTTCATACCTTTCGTGTATTGGCATCGGACCACAGAATGTAACATCGGAAGGAGGTATCCTTGCTCCCATGATCTCTCTCTCTCTTTGTTTATGTACAGCGGACAACTTAAGGGTCCAGTGTAACCTCTATTTTAGGAAGTAGATTATTTGGTTGATTAGTAGAGGAAGGCTGCTTGTGAAATGCAACTCCTTTTACGTGCCAATAATGCCTACGTTTAAATAAAAGAAAAAGGCAACATCAATCTCTTTGATTACCATTATTCAACTGTCTTAAGCGTATCCTAAATATTCTTTGAAATATTACCACTTCAAAGAATATTTAAGATATGCTTCGATTACTTTATTTTTCAAGTATTGGTACTGTTTCTTAGATACGTTTTCCCTTTACCAACCAGCATCGTATTTTAAACGCATGTTTATGTTATTTATTTATATTACCTTGCACATGTCTGCCCTACACTTCCACAATCACACCAGCGCGCCTTCTAAATTTCTGATCACGAAAAAGAAAGAAAACGGTAAGCGTACATTTTACAATTTCACAGATCATAATTCCTATTAGACCTGTTACTTAAACGATCCAAGAACAATCGGAAAGTAAGTAGCAAGGGGGGGGAGGGGATATGTTTATTAAGAAAAAAATAATGGAAAGTAGCAAGGGAACAATACACTAAAGAAGCAATAGACACATGTAATAAAATTACTCTTCCGATAGATTTAATGCAAAATGCTCATTGTTAGTGTGTTGACCTGGTGTCAGAGGGCAGGTTATTCCAGCAGTTGCATGGTTGTCTTCTTGTCCGATAGTCTTGATTTCAACAAGTCTGTTGCCGCCTAATTTGTTCTCCTATTTTCATAGTGCTCACGGTAAGAAAAATAAGGAGGTGACAAGAGATAACAGCTTTTATCTATAAATACAGTATATATTCTTCCTGCTGGTTTCTCACGTGCCTCATTTCAGCTTAAGTTTCATCGTAGTAACATTCCAGGCGCCTGCACCTAATTATTCAAACAGAGTCCGGCGCTCGACTATTTTCCACTCCTCAAGAGAGGAAAGTCATCATCTGGGTAGACACAACATAAATATTGAAGTGGCTTTGTGGTCAAGAACCTTACTTCATATTTCCAGCGTACGTAGCAGTGAATCATTAGTGATTCTTTCGTGCTGCACTTTGAGTTGGCTTAATGCATTTTTAAAAACGCACACGCAAGTTTACAACTACCTGGTTAGGCGGGCAGTCGTAGGTTTATTAATAAATGAATAACGTTCTTCGTTCGAGTTAGGCTTACGTAGTTAATTAGTTTAATGACGTTTAATGTTTAACGGGTGTTTCGAAAATCCCCCTCTCACCGCTTAACGAATGTAGATGGAATAAAGTGGCCTGTTTACGAAACGGCAGAATGGAAGGAAAAGTACCCCCCGTGTTTACTGCAGTCAAGCATGGATTAGACCGCTTCGTTGCGCGCAGTATATGCCGTTCTGCTGCGGGCTGACGTCCAAACGACATTAGAGAAGCTGCTAGTAAGGTACGTTAGCCGTATGCATACTTGCGGCTTAGTCTGTCTGTGGAATATCTCGCAAGACTTTGGAAGGTGCGCCAAGCGGTGCTATGGACTCAGAATTAAAGCAGTCAATTCCTTTTAAACTAAATAATCAACCAGCGGATATTCCCTCCTTAACTTCGTGAGCGCCTGTGAAGCCAGTGTTGCTTCCAGTAGATTACGTCCAGCCCCACAGAAAGAGAGAGAGAGAGAGAGAGAGAGAGACAGAAATCGAAGCATGCAGTATTTATAGTAGCCTAATTAGTATAATATCCTCCCGCATACTAAGGGATCACTGAGGCCCTATGTTACTAACCTTGACCGCCTTGATTACAATAGGAAAGTGCACGCGTGCGGATTCTCCCCCGAATCCAGCCTGACTCTCTGCAGCGCATATCAGATTACTCGCAAAATCTGTTACTTACATACCATATTCTCCGGCTGCTCCAGCCACCATGCAAATCAGCCGACGCAAGTGTGAGCTGCATTTTGAATAAGAGGTTAAATTCCTGTCTTAATTGCAGTGCCAGCCAGGGGTGATTGGCAAACCTTACCTTGACAACGAACAAATATGCGAGCGAGTTTTGGAAGGAATTGCCGCATATACGAAAACACAAATTTATTTTGCTATTGGGGAACTGGGTATGAAAGTTTATTAAATTGGAAAGGAAAGGTCAGCATGACAAAGGTCGGCTTACTATTCCAAAATAAGACAAGTGGTCTTCTTTTAGTGATAATATTCAGCTACTTGAGTTGAGTTGAGTTGAAAAGAAAAAAAAAATCGAGAAATAGGCACTCATTACGAGAGCCGGCTACTCCAGATCACTTAGGAAAACGCAAATGGCTATCTACAATAAAACCAATGAGTGACAAAGTCTCTCAGTCAGTCACTCACACACACTGTCCACACACACTGTCCACACACACTGTCCACACACACTGTCCACACACACTGTCCACACACACTGTCCACACACACTGTCCACACACGCTGTCCACACACGCTATCCACACACACTGTCAGTCACACTGTGTCCAACAACTTGGAGTCTGCACAAAATCGCACAAACGCTTCGTTTGTGCGATTTTGTGCGGACTCCAAGTTGTTGAAACTGATGGTCGGGTGTCCAAGGGGGGGGGATATATTTATTCGACGAAAAGGAAAAAAAAGGGGGGGGGGATAAGGTCAGCCAAACGAGACGTCGGCTTGCTATTCCAAAAATAAATAAATAAAATTAAGAAATAAGAAATAAATAATAAGAAAAAGAATTAGGAAATAAAGGATAAACTAACAAATGATGAAAGAAGGATGAGGTAGATTAAAGACAAAGATGACAAAAAAAAAAGATGACTAACAAACGGCGAAAGAACTATGAGATGGATCACAGAAGATGACTTTAAAAGGAAAGCATGAGGTTAATGCGTTGAGGGTGAGAGTGGGGCACAGAAGAATGAGATTGCACGACTGAGTTCACAGGGCGTCCAAGGGTCCAGAACCTACTTCTTCCGGATTGTTTCTGCACTGCTTAAGCGTTCTCGTGCACCTTTCTTCGCGTGCATGTTGACGTATCTATTTAGTGATGTATATTATTGATGTGAAAGAGGGATAAAGTTATATCGTGCACCAAGACCGTACATTTACAAGTGAACTTGACTTCTGCCCTGACTTGTTTGTATGTACTTAGACCATCAGCGTAACGAGACTCCATACGCCAGGCTTAAAATCATCTAAAGGCTTGTCTTTACAAATTCCGCAATTTAAATCCGATCTTCGTTGTGAAAAAATGTCACAATCTCATGGTGTAGGTCTGCTCACGTTTTGTTGTTTCTGGTTCCCCAAGGCTTCAATGACTTTTTTTTGTTATTTTAGTGAATAAGTTAAACACAAAATTTATATGGGATTGCAAGGGTAAAACACGAATCTTTGCCTGGCAAAAAATTTGATATTAGTCCCAGTGTATGTTGCTAAGTGTTGCAAAGTATGACTCAGTGCAACGCCTGCATGTTGTGACTTTAGGTATTATTAATGAGTAAAGATCGGAGTCCAAATAACAGCACAGTTGCCTGCAGTGCAACGCTATCTCAAGCGTGCACTCCGAAAATAGGGCCTGCATTGTAACATATTCGTTCCGTTATCGGTTTTGTGCTCGGAAGTAACGAGATAACGAAATAACGAGATACAGACCCGCTTTGCATTGTTCCGATTCTTTTGTTTTTCTTCATACCCAAGCAGCATAATGTACTGAAAGTTGAGTGCAATAGTGGTCGACCGTATTTGTCTAATCAATTTATCAATGTTCTTTAATTTCACGAGGCTATTCAAGGCCTTGCACCTACCTGTCTACCCCAATTGCCCTCGACCTTCAGTGCATTATGCTGCTTGGGTAGTAACAGTGCCGGCAAATAGTAGACATGCTTGCAAAGGCAAAGGCAGACGGTTAGAGAGAGAAAAACCAGTCATTGTGACGGTGATGTGATAAAAGGAAAAAATAGGGATGTGAGTTTCGACAAAGTCGAACTGGCTACCCAGTACGCTTACACACAGAAAGTACAAAGAGAGATGATGAACAGAAATGGACAGAGATGACGATGGAGTCGTTCAAAAGATTCGACCAAGTGACAATAAAATCTTGGAATTGCTGGGGGCACACACAGTCATCGAGTCATAGAATGTCCATAAGCCCGGTTGTATGTAGAAAATCTTCCTCAGCGCCTTCTCGGACGACGGAGGACCTAACAGAGAAAACCAATCTTGTCCTGTTCCGTTCCTAACGCTGCTTTATACAAAACCCAGTGTGCTGCACTTTGGTTTTGGGTCATTCCAGTCCCTTGAACATTTATTTCACAAAGTTTCATCGAAACACTTTTTGTTTTAGCAGCAAAGAATTTTTTTGTACTTAACCACCCCCGCACTCATCCGGCATTGCCCCTCAAGGCTGCTTCACCCGAAGACGCATCGCCGCCGCTGCTGCCAAACGCATACGGGATGCGTTCGATGAAACTTTGTAAAATAAATATTCAAGGGGCACACTATCAAATGCAATGTGTCTCATATTTTTATCAGGACCACCTCAGTGTGCAATTGACGGCTGAATATGTGGTAAAAAACAATATTTCCGAAATTCATGATTTTTTTTTCTGCGTACTCTTCCAAGTCTGCCCCTCAAAATATTTTTAACACGTTCTATGCCTCATACACAGCAGAGCTAAACAGTTTAAATAGCTCTGAAAACATTGCAGAGTTCCGTAAATAATTCCAAAAGTTCCCGAAATTTTTTAGTTTTCTCGGGGCATAAATTCTCGATAAAAGGTGTTCATCAACCTTCAACTGGACTTGGCACGAAAGTATTATGCTTTGCCTTCACTCAGAAGAGATTTGGTTGGAATTCGCGCAAAAGCTGTTTTGTTATTTTTTTTTTTTTTTCGCCAGGTAGGTTACCTGTCAAATGGCAATCTTCAAGAGGCGGCCACGGCACGAAAAAATTTTTTGCGGCAAAAATAAGCCGGGAGTACATTGGCTGCATGGAAACAATCACAATTTATTTGAAAGAAATCGGGGATGGTCGAGCGCAATGTCTGGGACGTTTGGCATGGAATGACCCTTTTCAATGTTTTCTATACCATCAGATATGTATTGTTGACATTCTTGGCATTCACGAACAAAATACTGCACTCCGCATTAACAAACGACTACAGCGCTTCGTGCGAGACAGCTCTTTTGTTACAGAAGATGGGAAAATACATTATCGGATATGTGCGTGCTAGCCCTGACATAATAATAGCAAAACGTGCGTTCCAGACACGCACACATTTCTGCGGAAATGTGGGTACGTATTGTGATATATCTCTGTCGATCGCAGGAAAATAGACGATCAAGTGAACACATGACGGTACAAACGAACATACTGACATTATGTTATGATGAAGGTAGAATTAGGGTCTGTAAAGACACGCACAATAAGGTAAGTTATAGTATGAAAACGAAGGATGATCCATAACAGCACGATGTGAACAGACGATAACAGACGATGTGACCTATGTATATGGAGAGCAGCAAAGCAAAATGTACCCGCTCTGCCCTCAAATCATTTATGACCTTTTTGGACACCGTAGGACTTCGGTCCTCACAGCGAGGTGACTCATTATTTCATTTCCCGCATTACTACCAGCAAAGGGGTAGGTGGAGTGTCGCCCACTGGCGATGGAATTCCCCAATCATCGTCATAAAATTAAGTTGTTGTTGTTCCGCACACACGGCTATTAGGCGAATAATTCACCTTTGGAATCTTGCAAAGAAAGGTGCACCTGAGATTTGTAATAAATATGTACTAATGTAAGTAGTCTGTAAGTACGGGACATTTGTCAGAATTGGAATTGGAATGAACGAAAAATATGGAGATGGTAGTCCCGACCCAGTCAGGACTGGCTACTCCAAAGCGCGTTTGTGGGTGGAAAAATAGAGCCAAAAACAGGAAGGGTAGAGTGGGTCAAGCAGGAGAAAGCATAAAGGAAAAAGGGGGAAAGGAAAGAGGGAGACGTTAAGCACAGAGAAACTCTCACTCTATTTGTCAGAACTGAGCTATATGCATGGTAACGTTGTTTGAAGGTATACCGCTAAATAGCTATTTCGGTACATGATTATTGGATATACTCGGTTGTTATTTTTAGCAAGCGACACGCACTCACAATGTATTTGAACGCATGCACATATGTCTTGAGGTGCGGTGCTTCAGATAAAATTCTTTGGAAAACTTCATACCCAAAGCTATATTTCACGAAGTACATTATGATTTTTTCACATCTCCGGATTCATTGATAACTTTTCTCGTTGCACTCTTCACATCGCTTCACAAATACAGAGAAAAAAAAAAAAAGAAAAACGGTAGAGAGGCTTCAAAGCTTTCTTTGCGATAGCTGTATCTTCTACTCAGGTGCATATACGTCTTTCTTCTGTTTCGCAAAATAGACACAAAAACGTTATATCTGTTATAGCTAAAGTAGCTGCTGACTGAGATTGAACAGACGCGGTTGCGACAAGAAGGGGCTGAAACCTGCATGCATAAAAACAAAAGACAAAGAAAAAAATGAAAGAGTGGGACAAGAAAAGCGGGATTTCAGTTCGGTTTGGCCACAAGATTGATTCCCAATATATCGAGCGAAGCAGTCCGCCGATTCGCTTGCCGCTAATGTATGGGAAATGAAAGGGGTTTTTGCGGGGTCGCTATTAAAAGATGGAATGTATTCATGGACTCCTTTCTCGATTAAGCTGGCGTTATTTCGACGGTGTTACAAAAACGTTAGACTAGCGTAACTGTAAGCTGGCTCATAAACGAAAAAGAGTGCATTTTCTAAGCGGAGTTAATGACGTAAACAACGACAAATGGCCCAGGCAGACCACAATTAGGGACGGCACAAACACGTAAGCCCGTATGGCTCGGCAAAACACAAGTTTTGCAAGTAACAGAATGTAAGCCTTGTTTGAATTCGAGATTAGAAAGCTGAGGGGGGGATATGCGGTTTCAATTCTATTCTTATCCTTGTATGGGAGGAACAAACAAGCAAAACCAATATTGATAACGCGCAAAGCGTTATCTGTTAACCGATAAGCAGCACTGAGCGTGTAGCTCCTTACAGTGGGCACCTCGGAAAACTCAATGAGACTCAAACTTTCCTGGTGCTGTCCAGCTAACATACCCCCGTCTTTTGTAGGGTTTGTTACACCTTTTCCTTTCCTCTTCTTTTCTTTCTTTCTTTTTCTTTCCTCTTCTGCTTTTTCTTTAAAGGAATGGCAAGTCCACTAACCTTTCCCCCTTTTTTTTTAATATCCCCCTCCCCCGTGGACACTGGTTTGTGAAGTATTGCCGTGTGTACCGCGCGTTCGCACTGAACGCAATGTTGAACTGTACTTTTGTGTTAGGTTTTTCATGTGTGACGCTGGTGATACTATAGAAGGCAGAAACATACTACCTTCTCACTTGCTGCATGTCGGTGCCTTGTTTGTTTGTTTTCGTTTTCCTTCTTCACGTCCCTTATTTATATCAACATGAATCGTACTTAGCGGGGATCCTCGAATGGATTCGCAGTGGTTTTGGGGGTCCGACACAACAAGAAGTTTGGGAAACATTGCTCTGGTAACCACATGGACAGCTGTTTCGCAGTCGCTGTGGCCAACAAGTAGATTTTACAATTCAGAAGGGACGTGCTTCCTCGAGCAGTTAATTCCAGGATAACTGGATTAAGTTACTCATCTGACGCAGGAAACTTGCGTCCTCAAGTGGAAATGATTGGTGAGCCACGTAACTCGTAATCCGATGCCTGTGTTATTATTAACGCGCTAGCATTAGGAGCGTCAAAGTGCAAAAAGTATTATGTGTGTGTGTGTGAAGACTCACTGGCGCAGAGGTATAAAGGCTGAACTGTCACGAAAAACTAACCGAATTCTGCCCGAACCGAAATCGGGAACGAACTTTTTTCGGCGCATTACCACACCCTACAGAACTGGAAGCCGAAGTTCGGCCGAAGCCTTCCAGCTCAATGAAATAATCTGTGTATTCATGGGTGCAGAAGTTGCAAAAGTGGCAGCAGTCAACCAATTTACCACATCATTGTTGCTATGGTTCCTCTTCAGGCTAACCTGTCGTTGGCTGCCTCCAAGTTTTTTCGGCTGCCGACACTTCCGATTTCGGCGGAGATATCCGGCTCTGAAATCTCCATAGAAATCATAAGGAGAAAGGGTAGAAGAAAAGCTGGGAGAGAGTGATGAGTGCGAGGGAGTGATGGGGGAGAGGAAAAGAGTTGTACGGAGGCAAGAGCCTCAAACTCTCTTTACTCAAACTCAATCCCTTTACCCAACAACTGGCTACTAGTAAACAAAAGTTCCGTGCCCGCTATTTACAAGCATAAACCCAAACTTTTCTCAGAACGATGAAAGGCAAATTTGTCGAGGTGTTTTCGAACGACATCGCTGAAAACAAAGCCTTCTGTGGGGCTTTTCTTGTGTCAATATTACCTTTGCCTCCCTTCGCGTTTGTTTGTTCTTAAATCGTGTTTCGTAATCCCCGAATAACCTTTCCCAGCATATCTGGAGTTGGAGTTGCACGGACTAAAAACAGCGTATCGAAAGCGTTGGCTGAACTCAAAAGGAATGAAACGGGCTTCGCATTTTCAGCTTACACGTTACGATCAACGTTACAACGAAGCCTCTCACCATTGCATGATGAAACTGGATTTAAACGCAATGTAATTTCATGCAGTGCAGCCCGTCAAAATAGCATTTGCCGGATCAACATATTTCGCAATAGCAACGTTTGAAAAATTGACTGCTGCGCCTAGAAAGCGTACTTCCTCTCGGAAGGACGTTTGTAGTGGCAAAGCCCGTCGTATATGAAAAACGAAACTAGGCCAACCTCCATCCAATGTATTCGTTCATTCTTCCTTTTGAATAGAGGAAGCTGTTCATCTTTCGAGGGTTCAGCCAGTTAGTGCAAATTTCATTGTGTTCAACAATTTATTGATTATACAGCTTCAATACCTCGGAATAAATCAGAACCACTGCAATGATACCAGAAGATGCTGTCACATTCAGCCGACGAGGACAATACCTTTGCAGGCACTCATTATCCCAACTGCTCTCACGTCACACCTTATTTGTTCAATGATCCTCCCACGCTTATTGGACTTTCTGCTGGGTCCGTTCTCTCCTTTCAATTGCTTTTATATTGATCTGAACCGTTGCACCTTTTCCTTATATGTGCCGTATTTCACTATATTGTACGGGTGCCATACACAGGTAGCAGGACCAAGAAGATACAAGGTATTTCCAAATAGAAGCTTTAATCGATTGTTCAAGTGTTAATTTGATCAATTTCTCCTATTTGTTTTCCTTACAAACAAACAAACAAGCTTTAATCCCATTATATTTCTCGCAAAGGTACATAATGAATTTCTGGTTGCTTCCTGCTTCCGCGTAGCTAGATAAATGATAGATAGTTTCGACCCCCTGTATAGTTTCAGCCCAGCTACTGCAAACATTTGAAGCGTCACTGCAAAATGTACTTTAGTAACCCAGTTTGTTTGAGGACGAAAGCGAAAATGACGTGAAGGAGCTTCTTACCAAGAGTTACTTGCTGCTTTCGTACCGCGTGGTACCTCATTGAAAGAGTCACCTGGCACGACGACCTGAATCATAAATTAACTAACGCTTCCTCTCGAAACAAAGCAATAGAGGAATGACAGTCAAGCTTCTAAACACAAATGCTATAACAGAATGTATTAAAAACCTAAGACTCATCTAAGATCCTTTTATGAATATCGCGAACACGCCTGTCAACCTGAAAGTGTCTACCCTCTTTCTGCGTGCTCTATATGTTCTCCGCTTGTATTTGCGTGACACTTCTTTTCGCGAAACAAAAACAGAAAAAAAGCTCAAGTTTGAATGCGTGCGAAAGCTTTACATTGGGAGGGTAGATATTGAATTGGCTAACGTATAGGAACAAGAATCGAATTAGTTAACGGCCTTACTTGAAAGTGCTTACGTCGTTTCATGAGGGAGCCGCATTGGTGAAAGGCTAGCGTTATTCTTTCCGTAGTAATCAGCTTAGACGCAAAAGAAGGAAAGTGTCTTTGACGCATACAGGGAATCAGTGTTCGTCAGCAGAAACGTCGTGTCGCAATGCAGCTATTAATTATCGCGAACATCACATCGAGGGACACTTATGTCCCCTGAGTTTGGGCTTAGGACACTGATCCACGGTGAGCAGGCGGTGTCCATTTGTTAATCCCCAGATATAGCTGCTTCAATGTATAAGACACAGAGACGGCCACGAATAGCACCGCGCTGAATTATCAGCTACTATGTTTATCCTAATATTTCGAAGTGAGATAGGATAAAAATATAATTACTTCCATTCTGTATCACCTGATCACTGAGATCACCTGATCATAAAAAAAAAAAAAAAACTTTTAATCGTCATGCACCAGTTAGTCTGCGCCCTCTCCCTTTTTGTCAGACTTAATGGCAGCCTATTTTAGGCAAGCTTTCAGAAAATACTTCCGAGGTCGTATGTCAGCAGTCGACGGATTGTGTACAGAAGCCCCATGCATTCCTCCTTCTTGATTGACCAATGCGTTTCCAAATATCTTACAACAATTATTGTTCGCACAGCTTTGTGGTAGATGCAAATACTTAATATTCACGCGACAGATTATACACTTATAATATCCGTAAAGTGTAAAAATTAACGCAAGGGAGGCGTCTCGCACACATTTGTGCTTCTGGCAAAAAAAAAAAAAAAAAGGAGAAGGAGGTATTTCGCTGTTATCAACCTGTTCATCAACCTGTGTCACCAACCTGTTCACCGTTAGATAGCGCATTCTAACACGCCGTTTACGTGGGCGAGAGTTCTCTCGCCGCTTCGTTTAATTAAATAGCGGTTGATATTGAATTATTGCAATATTTTGGTGTAAATTTTGTTTCTTGCTCGGTTCTACATAGTCTGAACAAAGCCTGTTTCGGAACATTAGGAGGGTGGAAACGAAAAAACGAAGTTGTGACTGACGGTGACAGGTCTGCGACACAAACTCGTTGGGTAAACTTGACCGGTTTTCCCACCGATTCCCAAGATGATCACTCGAGTTGACCTTAGTTAGGCCTGTCGGGCGGCTCTACCCAATGTCCCCGTGAAAGTCGCACCGGGACGCGGGACGAATTACGCAGAAGAAAATGACAGACGCCTGAAGTTCTGGCGAGCACGTTGACAAGAAGCTTTCGTTTTTGTTGTCTTTTTCGTCGTATGCGTAAGACCACAGATCACATACTACGAGATGTCGAGAGAAGAACGTATACTCACAAGCAACTTCTGGGTTTCAAAGCAAGGTTAGCAACGCGACATCGCGGTTCAATTTTACAGAAACGCAAAAATAGTACATGGTTGCACACCTATTTTAAGCTACTTGAAATGGAAGAAAGCACTCGAGACCCGCCATCCTGCCATCACGTACCTGGCTCTCCTCTTTCGCTATTCTCTGAAACGGACGACTAAAATCACCCCGTTGTCTAGAGAAAGAGAGAGACAGTAAGAAAACACAAGCAAAAAGCATTGTTCACGAGGACTGAGTACAGGCTGCTTTCGTCGTTGGAAATAATGCACGTGTCTGACGTAAATCAGCTTCCTTCTATGACAGCATGTCTGCCCTTTTTAACCGAAAGCTAGATACGATCCTGAAATGTCGCCCAACCAGGGGACGAGCATGCAGAGAGTTTCGTTTGAATTAATGATAACATGCTAGGACATGCAGCATGTCTGATTCCACGTGAAGCCCGAGCGTGACGCGCCGCAGTCTAATGTGCATAATAATGTGCATAATTCAATAGCAGCAACTTGCGAAGGAGATTCGCTCACAGCTACAGTTACTCCGCGGTGCAGACTCGTACGTAAAGTTCGGCCTGCACTGTATAGGTTCTCTCTATTTGGCTAGACGGCACTTAGCTGGTGACGAGTTCAATTAGAGTCATCCCATTGGAGCGTAGAGTAACCTCTACATGACACATCGCTTGCAAGCCTTGATAGACTGACTGAGTTTGAGCTTAGAAATGTCATCTCTAGCGAGACAGTAAATAGCAGTAGGCAGACAGTAAACAGCGTGTGTTAAGATTTGAGTGAACGACGTAGTACCGTCGGACCACGAAAATTAGACCACTCAGAATGGCAGATGATGAGATTGCAACAGCAGAACGTGCGTTGTAAAAAGAGTAAAAACAAAATATCTCAGCATTTTTTTACACCATAACAGCAGGTAGCTTTAATACAGTCTTTAGCCATCAACATCAGAATAAATCTTGTCCACTGTTCTTGAGGCTACAATTAGGTAAAAATAGTAGAGCCAGTAAAGTCTTGCTCCAGTTAGGAGTGTTCTTATGCCCCTCCTCTGAAGAGGGTTTCTCTTTTTTTTCTTTTTTTTTTCATAAATGCAGACGGTGTCGCCCAGACAGCTGCTCCTCTATGGCGTCAAAAATTCTTAGCCTCCCAGTGTATTGACAACGCTTAAACCTCGCGCTCTTAAGCGGCGGCTCTCGGAGGTCTGCTCAGTCGCTCAGCGCCCGGAGCCGGAACCGCGCTCTCGGGGGCGATAACGGGCCACGGTCATCAACAACGGAGCTTATGCTCGGCCTCGACGGCGCTCCTGACCTGCAGGGCCCTGACAGCGCCCTGCGCACGGAAGGCATGCTCGTCGGCGACAAGCTGGGTGACACGCCGTTTCAAGTGGTCACTCACAAAAAGAATCGCCCAGGGGGCATCCCGGTAGTCTTCAAGTGAAGGAGCGACTCGTATTCTTTCTGGAATGTCCACCCTGATCTTATCGCCCATGACATCCTAACAGCGGCCCAGGAGAGAGTGCTCCATCATTGTATCACTAAGCAGGGCACCTCGCATCCTTCATGCCCCCTCCGAGCATTCGGCGCGCAGACTGCTCAGCCTGAAATCGCTTGCGAATATTCCTGTCGAGCCCCATATTCCGGCTTCGTATACGCGTACTACGGGCAGAATATCGGGTGTTCCCTGCCGTTACAGCGAGGACCAGCTATTGGAGTTCTTCAAACCCCGTGGTGTCGTCGCTGTTCAAAGAGAAAGCGGCCTTCTCTGCGGCCATAAATAATGGCATGCAGCCCTCGAACTCAGTGCGCTACGAAACCACGTCCATCTTCGAGTGGAATTCCAGAAGGCTACGGTCGAAGATATCGGACTTCCGCCAGTTTGCATGGCGTCACAAATTTTCTGTCATGTGTATCGCAGAATGTGGATGTTAGATGTCATCGTCGCTTACCTCGCCGACCGCGGCCTCTCCGTTTCGCAAGGACTGTGGCCATGGTGTTCATTGAAGGCTATCACCCTGCCATTCGTCCCGCACTGCAAGTATCGGGGCGTGGTAGTCGACCATCAACAGCATCGTTGCATTGCTGGTCGCGATGGGGCCCGTCCTTCTCCGACCTCCGCCGTGTCGACCAATCCCTCGTGCTGGGTTCTATCCGGTGTAGCCTTTCGATCTTGCATGGCCTCAGATCTCCTCTTTAGTCAAGCCAGGAGCCTCCGCGCCTGCTTGGGAGTTCCTTCGACCAACGAGACATACTCTGAGGCACGCGGACCGCCGGTCGACGTCCTACGGGACGGCGCAACCCTCCGTGTTTTCCCACGGTACCTTACTCAGCACCCTCTTCACTACCCTTCGAACATAAAGGAGCTCACGATCTCTCTCGCAAAAATTACGGCAGAAATCGCTGTGCAGATTGCAATCGAAATGCAAAAGCATTTATGAGCTTCTCAAACGATGGACAGCAGAGGCCTGTGGAGAGTCAAGTAGCTGATGTACTTGGCAACCACTACGTCGTCTATGCCCCTGGCGAGGACAGAATCTATAACAGTTGTGCCCGTACGGGTTGCGGAAATTTTTCGTCACTGGATCGATGAAAAATCTTATACAGTTGTGGGTCGTTAATATGGACCCCGTCAATATGGACAACTATGGGCGATTTTTGTGAGGACCAAACTTTTTCAATGTATTTTTCGTCTCATTAATATGGAAACTCGCTTTCCCAACAATGGACGGTCCAGCAAGGTACAAGCCATATGTAGTCTATGTATTTTTGTCTCGTTATTATGAACGATATCGGTATGGAGGGCAAGCCTATCTCCACATTCTACCGGAGAACTTCCTTGTCCTTTCCTTCGCAACCGTCCACAAGAACCATAAGAGGAAAGGGGGTTATTTGTAGACATGAAGAGCCTGGAGAATCTGTATGACGCCGTGACTGTTCCGAACACGTCCATGGGCGATTGACTGTCGTGCAAGAAGTTGTGCCTTTAGTTAAACATAGTGCAGTCGCTCGGCAGCTTACAAGAACAATGTCGGTACTGTTGTCACGGCAAGTTGTCAGGCTCTGGCGTCGACGACTTCAGCAGCGCCGAGCCAACGGTCACGTCTGCTATGGCTCAAGCGGGACAGACGGCTCTTCAATTCTTTGAGGACAATGAGCAGCAGGCTCTACGTGTTGCCGACGTTTTGTTAACGTGCAACGTAGCATACCTTCAAGGGGGGGGGGAGGCACTAATTCGGTAATTTCTTCAATAAATCTTCATCATTGTTTTTGTTATTTCCTTGGTATTCGATAATATGGACGATTCGCTTTATGGACGATTTAGGTCGGGGACGAAAGTGTCCATATTAACTAGGCACGACTTACTTCCATAATGAAGTGCGTGAACTAGTTCTGGGGCTTAGTTATGTCCGCAGTGGAGTCTCACATGACAATCATGGGCATCTTGTGTTCCTTCAAGTTTTCTAGAAGGTGATCTTTGCAGAGTAATTGAATAGTTTGGCTAGAAGGAACTCTTGATCTTGCCTTTAGAAGATCCCGATGTAATGTATACCAGCACGATGAGGGTGGGGTCATCCCTGTAGTCCACTTCCACGACGCATAGGTGGGGTAACTTTGCCAATCATGTTGGCGGTTACCTTGGAACAGAGAGCATCCCAGTGAAGGCAACTGATGGATGTTCGTGTGTTTTCTGTGGCGGGTAGTTCTCCTCGACTACCCTATTCCCGGAGCAAGAGGGAGGGACAGCACATCCCTCCCCCCCCCCGTACCCCAATATTTCACCTCTGTTTCCCCCTCGCCTCTTCCCCTTCCCTGTGTGCACCGTACCGCCAACCCCTAGCTGACTGACCGCACCTCTCCAAACATCGTCCATCCTCTGTACGGCGCATATATGTCACCACCTTAGTCTGCAGCGGCTAGGGCGTATACTACCTTGTCGTCATTTCTCAAGGTCATTGTCGTCATTTACGTCGTTTCTCGAGGGGATAGCGGCACCGGCGCTTCGGTTCTCTCCTCTCTTCGCATGGAAAAACGCATCACAAGCAGGGGCGGATCCGTCCCTTACTTTGTGCGTGTGTGTGTGGATGCTGTTTCTTTGTCGAAGCGCGTAACTGGGGACGGGAGAGTGGTAAAAACTAATGGTTAATCTACTATTTTGGAGGGGGGGGGTGATGCCGGTGGGGTGACTGCACAGGGAACTGTGCCGACATTTGTTTTGATGCGTCCGAGGAAAACCCAGCGAAAACACACCTAAACAGCACAGCAGGCGCCCGGATTCGAACCAGAGTCACTTCCCAGTCTTGGCGTAGAATGCCATCATTGTAGCCAGTAGGCCATGGGAGCTGGTCACGGGAGCTCCCTCGGTGGTTTTGGCGCCGCTCTTGAACACGTGATATCCAAGCAGCAGCCAATGGGTGCAGGTGTTAGGCTGCGACATGCTCTGCCTCCAGAAAAGTTGGAGGGTTAGCTCATAAATGCTGCCGCACATAAGACAAAACAAAACAATATTCTGTTCTATGGCTGATCCCACGGCGACGACGTAACATGTGCACCAGTTCCTCAACTCTCTTTTCAAGAACAACAGCCCCCTATTTACTTTGCCCTGCTCATAGACCCCGAGCCATCTGCGGACTGCCAAATGGTCGAAGGAAGATCCCAAGCATTTCCACAACGCCAAAATAAGGGGAGAAAAATCGATGTCGCCGCCTGGATTTTCGCGCTGCTCTGCTGCACGTCAGCAAGGTGGACCGTGTTTGATGTAAGGAGAACCATTGCAGGAATGGATGCGCAGCAAAGACACCCAGTGATGCGTACGATGACTGAGTAAAACAGTAGGCTAAAGTAAGCACCTCCCACTAATTGGCAGAGTGTGACACATTCTACAGGCATCACTGAAAAGTTTTGGGACAATATACTTTAATTATTAGACAGGTCATCTAATGAATTCCGTCAGCTCACCTTCGATTGCGTTCGTATACAAGACGAAACTGAGTATCTACGCAATGATTGGCAAACGGGAAGAACACATCACGCTACAACAGGAGGAATCGGGTCAGCAAGATAGCCGCCTTCGTTATCTGCGAGAGAGGCATGCTGCCTTTTCGCTCCCTTGTGTTATTTCGGTGTACATCACGTGAAATATAATCTATAAAAGCTGTTCCTATCAATAAACCACCAGTTGAGAGTTAGCAGTCTTCCTCATCACTACCTTGCTCGTCCTAACCATCTTGTTGTCGTCTCATCTGATGCAGATATTACTTAAGTTTTATGTTTATGTTTATTCCGTCATTATAGGGTAAGGTGCGGTAAGATGAGACAAGGGGCAAGACGCGACATTTCTTGCTCGTCGCCGTCTGCCTCGGAGACCCGTTGCTCCATGAGCTTGAAACTTTACTCATGGGTGGCTCTACATGTCCGCTCCATTGCACGTGAGAATTATCCGGATTGGTATATGCGTTGAAAAGAATAAAAACCGCTCACTTCTTCCTGGAATGTAAGGACCCGCCAAAAAGGCACGATTTTCTGTAGTCCTTTTTCTTGTCATCTGTGCATAACGTTTCAAAGGCTTATTCTGTTAATGGAAGTTAACATCCTCTTTCTTTATTCATTCATTTAGATATATGCAAATTATGGACACTCTTGGTTACCCGGTGTTGAACAGCAAAAATTAATGGATCCGATGATGTGCGCGGGTCAAGACACGACAATTTAATGTAATTTAAATTTAATGCAATTTAAAGTTAATGTACTTTAGAAACGGATAAGTCAACTATTAGGTGGTTTCATGCTTGTTCCTCGGAGATTTCTTTTTTGCATATTGCCTAGGATTTTCTAGCATATTTTCCTGTTTCCTAGGATATTTCCAGCAAAGGAGAAGTGCACGCAAAAGCGAGCGACCAGCGACATATCAGACTGGCGGTGCCTTGTTTGCAAAGGACGGTGGAGCAACAGAGCACCGGGTTCTGTGTGGTTTTATTGCACATCACGTGAGCGGTGGGCTCCGGGGGGCTGTGTAGGGGCCCACGGGCTTTACTTTGTCTGCTTGGATTGCACAAACTAATTTGTATAGTTCATTACCACGGCGTGTAACATCTTGCCCCAAGGGTTGGGGCAAGATAAGACAATCTTCATTTTTTAATTTCTTGTTCTGTGTTTATTTTAGACCGGCTACGTCCCGTCTGCATTTGCAGGTCAGAAGGTGTATACCCCTGAGAATGTCTCTATGGCTAGTTTTACTTTTTCTTTTTTTTTTTCAAAAACACAAAAAATTGAAATTTCACGGTCAATTGCAAATTTCTGTCTCATCTTTCCCCACCTTACCACACACACAACATGTTTACATGTTTACGACATCCACGTGTAACGGACTCTGACGAAATGGCAAAGGTTGAAGATGAAGTGTCCCTGGTCGACGATCCATCCGTGTATACAGCTGTACCGTTGCAATATTGAGCCTCGATGAAGTCAAGGGTAAGTTGCCTAAGGAGAAGATCAGGATAGCTCTTTCTGTTGTTCTTGAGGCAGGGTACGGAGACAGTGACAAGGGGCGATGGCAACGTCAATGGAGGCACTTTTGGTGCCGTCGAGTCGACTATGAATCGAGTTGACTATGAGCTCTGAATGATGTTATAGAAGCATAAACTGTCGCGTTCCGTCTAGCGTGAAGACAAAACGTCGCACCGGCGCAACGGCAGTCAGCGCGAACAATCAGCATTAATTGAAACATACTGTTGTCGTGTGGATAAGCATGAACTGAAACACGACAGACATGCTCCACTGATCCCACGCCTTTCCAATTTGCCCAAGAGCACTGATCAAGTATAAGTCAAGAACTGCAGAGCATAACAGCTCTGAGGATGAAGCGAGCCATGAGAAGGGCTTATTGAAATGCGGCTTTCGAAAGTTCACAACGCATTTGGATCGAGAGCGGAAAAATCCACTTGCGTGTTGGTATGCTCTCACAACAGCCGTGTCTTTTGTGGTCTCCGAAGAAGGCTTATATAGTGTGGGCGACAAAAGGACCAGATGGTTGCATTTTTGGATAACAATAACAACAACTTTATTGGCATGGTGATAATTGGGGTACTTCAACCCGGCACGTGATACTCTACCCCATTGCGTGCGGTAGTTTGGTGGAAAAAAAAAATAGTGGCGATTTTGCGATAAATGCAAGAGAAATGCGTTCCATTAAGCACCTTTTCCGGTCGATACTGGACTTCCGGGTACCCATTTCACGTTTAAACCAAGCTTCCGGTTGTTCACTTCCGGTCTAACCTGACTTCCAGTTGTCCACTTCCCGTTTATACTTGACTGCCGGTTCGACACTTTCAATTACAAAATTTAATTAATCTTTAATTAGCCTCAATTACTTTCAATTACCCTGTAATTATCGAAGGTAATCTTGAATTTCATTTTAATTTCCTTTTAATTACGTTTGCTTGCTTTAATTACTCTCAATTTTTTAATTGACTTAATTACCTTTGATTACCCCTGGTAACGCGTGGTTACCTTCAGTAATCTTTGATCTTTAATTTCATTTAATCTTTCTCTTGATAACATATATCTTACATTCATTACCTTTAAACTCAAGTTTCTTGCTTTAATTACATGTGATTACTCTTACATCTTACTTTTAATTGCCTCCAACTGCTTCAATTTCATATCATTTACCTACCAGCTCCCGTGGCATAGTGGTTGGGAAATGGCCGCTTTCCACGCCGAGACTGGGAGGTGACGCGGGTTCAAATCCCCCAGTCGGCACAGTTCCCCTTGAAGTCGGCCCAGGTCACGTACTAACCCCCATGTCCTCCACTCCTTCCTGCTGTCCTCTCTCCATCTGTCCACATATCTACGCCGCTCATAGCTACAGTTGCTTTGCGGTGCTAACATGGAACTTAAAAAAAAGAAAAAATATAATTTACTTTTACTTACAATCATCCTCATATCTCCCCTTTACATCTCCCCTTATACTTCGGCCTCGGAAGGCCTCACCATCTCTCTCACACACACAAATACATACAGCTTTTTCCACTTTGGCACTCATAATGCTTACGCGTTAATATAATGATGGGCCTCACCAGGGAGCACCCAGTGAAGTCTCACGTTGTCCAAAAAAGGTTAGTAGTGTCTTTTAGGGCAGAGCTTTGGTGGGCTGGATTCGACCATGAACCAAGTAATTCTGACGTAGTGAGAGAGAGCGAGAGAGAGAGCGTCAAGCTGTGGACAGTGGAGAAGCGCGTGGCCTATTTTCCAAGTCGCGGTGGTGAAGGGTCAGCTTGTCGCAAGTGGTAACGGCACGTTGAGTGGCTTCCGATGAATTAAGGCAACATCCTGAGGAGTGGTATTTCGGGTATGTCCTGAGAGTGAGGGTTGGATCAACCCTTACAAAGCAGAGCTAAGCATAAAGGCTCATTCTCTTCATGTGGAAGTTGGCGCGGAACATGAGAAGCCAATCAACCTATTCATAGCGTTAAGTGCCATAGTGTGGCGTCATCCACGCCCCATCAAAGTCTAGCTTCACATCCACGAATACATACGAATGGAAGGAGCATGCTGTTCCCACGCCTCGCTTTCGATTGCATAACGACTGGAATCCATTTCAAGCGCAGTAGGATGTATCATAGACATTACGTTTACTTCAGTGAACTGTACGCATAAATTGTGAAGGTTCGCATTTTTCATTTGATCGACCCTCATTTCTCCCAGGCTGTAGTACAGGACGTGGATTTCGCATTTTGAGAGAGAAGTCCATAGAATCACGATATCAATCCGAGTGGGAATTCGTCGACAAGTTTTACTGACAACAGCAGTACGTTGATGTCCTGGTTTACGCTCTTCGCTGTGTCCGTAAAAAGGCTCTACTTTATTTGTGCCATAAACATCGACATCACCGTGACCCTCAAACGTTATACGAGCACGTAGGGCTCCAGCGAAAAACAACGCAGTTTGTGACCTACCTGTTAAAAAGAGACGTCAGATTTTATCTCCATTGTTTGAAGGGATATGTCTTCATCGCGACAGTTTTAGTGCTACCAGTGTCACTTAACTGCTTGTCGTTCTTTATTGCCAAATCCGGTTTATTATGGCCCCTTTTGGCTTTCTGAGTTCAGTTGAGTCAGTGTGGACAGGTTGATTTTTACCGGTAGTAATATCGACAGGGAGACGTCAATAATGAAATAGCGTCGTCAACGGTGCAACGATGATGAATATAAATCAATGCAGCTTTCTGTTTAATACGCCCAGCTTTCGTGTAGATGACTACATTTCTTAAGGCGCAAACGGGAACTTACACCTAAAGAAATGTAGTCTCCTATATAAGAGCTTGCGCATATTAAGCAGAGAGCTTTATTGTTTTGAGTTGAGTTTCGTTGATAAGAAAAGAAAAAAAATGGAGAAATAGGCACTCATTACGAGAGCCGGCTACTCCAGATCACTTCGGAAAACAAGACTTCCTTTATTGTTTTACATTCATTGATTGTAGTAGTGATACCGGCGGAGATAATGCAATAACGCAGGACAGGCGCCAGCTTACATTTCTTTGAAGATAAATTTATTTTAAAAAAAAACTTTTGTTGGTAGTATCGATTACTGACGAATATCTTCTCACTGACAAGACGTGAATAGAGAATGGTGCAGGTACAGAGGGCCATTATTACAATAATTATGTATTCGCGTCCATCGTCGTTATGTAAATTTTATTGAATAATATCGCGCACGTTTGCGTAAACTGTCTGAATGGTAGCGCTGTAGCACACTCCTTCCTTTTCCCTTTCTTTTCCTCTTTGTCTTTTCCTTTTCTTTTCCTCTTTGTCTTTTCCTTTTCTTTTCTTCTGTGTCTCTTCCTTCTCTTCTCTTCTTTATCTTCCCCTTTACTTTTCTTTTTTCCTTTTCCTTTCTTTTCTTCTTTGTCCTTTCATTTTATTTTCTTCTCTTCTACTTTTTCTTCTCCTCTTTTTCTTCCCCCATTTACCATTTTTTTTTGGAATAGCGAGCCGACCTCCGTCTGACTGACCTTTCCTTTCCTTTGTTTTTTTTCTTAATAAACATATTCCCCCCATACTTGTACACGTCACTCGAAAATGTAATTGATTACCGTTACTATTACTCTGGTGGTAAAAATAATTTTTTACCGTTACAAATTACTCGGCCCAAAAGTGTAAGAAAGTAACGGCTAAAAAGTAACGCGTTACATTGACAGTTACTTTGTATGCTAATAAGTCACATGGCTAATTAAAATTCGTGAAGTTAGACATACCTTGACCCGCTTTGCGAGATTGGAGTTCGTCGCCTTTGAACAGGATAGGAGCTCTTGTTTATGTAAACAAATTATGCATTTAAACAACACCACATTGTTTTCGTCTTTTCTTTCCATCCCTATAAACATTTCTGAAAGACTGAAGCCATCTCGATAAATTCGGAGTGCTATAGTTGACATGGCAGTGTCGAAAAGGAGGGGGGGGGGGAGGGAGATATGTTTAGTGAAAAGAAAAAAAAAGCGAGGAAAGGTTAGTCAGGCATAGGCCGACTTGCTATTCCTTCCATAAAAAGGAAACGAAAAAAAGAAAAGAAACACGCACACACACACACAAAAGGGCCTTAGAGGCTGGTCGAAAGGCCGGTGGCACGGAGAAAGCTCAAGAGGGTAGTCGTAACTGCCCGTAACTGTTGGCGTAACTGTTGTGCAGGACCGGGCCGAGCGGGGTGGCCAAAGTGTCGTTAGGGTAGCCGAGTGGTCGCAAGTGGCGTTGGAGGATGAGTCTTTGTGAGAGGTACCGGTTGCAGGATAGGAGGCAGTGCTCGATGTCGGCTTTCACACAACAAGTTGCGCAATTGGGGGAGTTCGTCTGGCGCATTTTATACAGGAGTGAGGGTGTCCGTGCAACGTTCATTCGAAGACGGTAGAGGAGTGATTTTTCAGCTCTATTGCAACGGCAGGTTATAGTAAAGTCCTGCAGGGGGTGAATGAGACGTACGAAATGATATGTGGTAGAGCCCTCTCTGAACTGCCGGGTACGGACAGAGGAAGGACAATCGCAACCATGAACAGAGAGTTCTGAAAAACCTCTCTGTGCATCTCCTTCTAAGGCGTTGACCCTTGAGGTCTTCAAAATAGAAGCGTTGAGCCTGGCTACATTCTAACTTGGAAATTCCAGGTGACTCACTATGAGAAGCTTGACTTACTGTACGTTGCGGTTGCGGTAGGAAGAGATTAAGGTGTCCACATGCACTCAAAATGCATGTGCGGAACCATATAACAATGTCCCCCACTTATGGTATAGAGGAATGCAAAGGAGATAGGAATGGCTGTGATGGAGCCCGTAGGTTGGTTTTGTCTATGAATAAAGCTTAGTCGAAAAGTAATCAATTGCTCGGTAATCGACTACCCAAAATTGTAACCGGATTACTTCAAAAATTGCTTACGCAGAAAAATCTATTACTCGAAAAAGTAATTGATTACTAGTAACGCGAGTAATGCGTTACATACAAGTCTGCATCAATCTGTCACTGCCAGTCAAAATCACTCTTATGTAGCGTAACGTTCGCTCTTCTTTTTCCCAGGGGGGTGTAACTTGTCTCATGTCAAACAGTAGCACCGGCCTCGGTGGCTCAGTCGGTAGCGTGTTCGCCTTCTGATCCCGAGATCGCGGGTTCGAACCCGGCCGAGGACGCCAACAACTTGGTGGCAGGGTACAAGTTGCTTAGACACGCCATCTTCCGCGAGGGATGTTAAATACGGGGTGCCGTGTGATGAGCTTTCATTGCACGTTAAAGAACCCTCAGGTGGGCAAAAGCAATCCACAGACCGACCGCTGTGGCGTCGCTCATGATCTCAGTTGTCTCGCGACGTAAACACCCAATTATTATTATTATCAAACAGTAGCGCATACGAAGAGGGGGAGGGGAATATATGCTTATTTCTAAAGAAAAGGAGGGAAAGGTTAGCCTGAGCTACGGCGGAATGCTATTCTCAGCAAAAAAGAAAAAAAGAAAGGAAAAGGCGAATAGTTACAAAATCAAATGGAATACGAAGCGAATAGCTGTGTAATCGGACCGAGTATACGTACGTGCAGCACGTATGCGGATATAAACGGCTATATGTTCATGCGGATCTGAATATAAAGTAGCACTCCCTTTGTTATATGCCCACTCTTGTGCCACTTTCGGCCTTACGTCTGTAACTTCGGAACTTCTTGAACACATTCTGTTTGGAAGAAACACCGATTCGATTTGAAATTCGACTCTAGAATTCCGTATTATATCGGGAAATCCGATTGAATACAGAGTTATTGGCTTCGGTATTCAAAACTGCGGTATAGGAGGTATAGGCGGTATTCGTTAGGCAAGCAAAAATAACGCTGGCTTGATGAAGTAAGCTTTGTTCTGAAAGTGCAAACTTAGGCTACTTTAACATAGCAAGTCTTTAACATAAAGGACAACGGTGAAGCAGGCGGACGGGCGTCAGGTGATGTATTCAATATCATGTCTTATATATATATATATATATATATATATATATATATATATATATACAGGGTGTCCCACCGAAAAAGGGCCAGGGGTTAAAGAAAAAGCGGAGTGCTCTACACAAATAAAACCAACTGTACGTGCTTGGGAGTTGTGTGGTCTTTCCAAAAATATTTTTTGCATCACCCCTTGTCAATTAATTAGCGGTAATTAATTTTCTAACTTTTAGTTATCGGTGTTAGCTCTCAGATGTCAATGAGGAAGTTGTAGTACATGTCGAAAAAGACACAACTGAAGTGGTTCGAGGTCGCTATGGCTTGTGGTTTTGTTTTTTTCCCGGATTTAAAAGTTGGTTTCAGATGCCGGGCAGACAGCAGATCGCTGCCCACAATCCGGCACCCGCGCGCGACAATTTCAGCGCCTTCCGGCGTACTTTGACCTTGAGGTTAGCGCTTGGAGACCATCCTTGCGCCACGTCACACAAGAGGAAGATATTTCACCTGTTTCACGGCACACCTACCAGAGTGCATTGCAATCGTCGCGCGCGGGCACCGAATTATGGGGAGCGCTCTGTAGTGCGCGCGGCTTCTGAAACCAATTTTTCCAAACCTCGAACCACTTCAGTTGCGTCTCTTTCGACGTATACTACAACTTCCTCATTGACGTCTGAAAGCTATAACCGATAATTAAAAAGTTAGAAAATTAATTACCGCTAATTAATTGACAAGGGACGATGAAAGATATATTTTTGGATAGACCACACAACTGCCACACACGTACAGTTGGTTCTGACGAAGTTCTACCACGTCGTTGCCGCACTTTCCCCTACTGATGCTTCCGAGGTGCGCGACTTGGTTGCCTCCCCACCGACACAATCACCATATGACGTGCTCAAGACTGAATTAATTCGCAGGACGTCTATGTCGGAGCAAAAGCGATTCCAGCGCCTGCTGACCCAAGAAGAACTCGGAGATCGCGCGCCTTCTCAGCTCTTACGGCGTATGCGCCAACTGCTCGGCGACCGTCCCGACAGCGCCGTAATCGACGATTCCCTGCTCCGCCAACTCTTCCTCCAGCGGTTGCCGGCCAATGTCTGCATGGTTTTAGCCGCTGCTGGCACCATGAGCCTGAACGACCTGGCCAACCTTGCCGACAAGATCATGGAAATGGCACCACCGCAGATCGCAGCTGTGGCCTCGCACCCCCCTTCTCCGCCTACGGCTACTGGTTCCAGCTCGCCGCAAGCAGTGGACCTTTCTCAGCTCGTGGAACAGATCTCCAACCTGCAGCTGGAGGTTGCAGCCCTCCGCCACTGCAGTCCTTCTCCGTCTTCACGCCGATCCCGCTTCGCGCATCGACGTTCCCCATCTCCAGCTGGAATTTGCTGGTATCATCGCCGTTTCCGCACCAAGGCTCGCAACTGTACACCACCATGCACCTTCCAGGGAAACTCCCGAGCCAGTCACTAGATATGGCGGCTGGTGACTCTGGCACTCGTCCATCCCGCCTCTTCTTTGTTCTTGACAACAATTCCGGACTAAAGTTTCTTGTTGACACCGGCGCTGACGTCAGTGTGCTTCCGTCCTCTCTTTTTCGTTCACCACGCAAGCCAACGTCCCGCACCCTGCAAGCTGTTAATTCCACGCCGATTGCGACGTACGGAGAGCATTCCTTCACTCTCGACTTGGGCCTCCGCCGCTCCTTCGCATGGATTTTCCTTGTGGCTGACTTGCAGTACCCTATTCTGGGAGCAGATTTTCTGAGCCATTTCGGTCTCATGGTGAACATGAAAAAACGCTTGCTCTGGGATGCAGAAACCCGGTTTCGCGGGCAGACCCAGACCGTTCATTCCGCAGGTTTTCCGTCGCCTTGTCTTTGATAGCGTGCATGCCCTAGCCCACCCTGGTATCCGCGCCACGCAGAAGCTGCTCACCACCCGCTTTATATGGCCATCGATGAACGCCGACGTTCGGGCATGGACCCGCGCTTGCCTCGTCTGCCAACGTGTGAAAGTCAACCGGCACAACAAGGCACCTTTAGCAGCATTCCCGCTCCCTGACGCCCGATTTTCGCACGTGCACATCGATCTCGTGGGCCCGCTTCCCCCGTCGCATGGTCATTCATACCTGTTAACATGCGTTGACAGATTTACGAGGTGGCCAGAAGCAATTCCCATCGCCGATTCCACCGCCGAGACCGTTGCCGAAGCCTTTTTGCACGGCTGGATAGCCCGTTTTGGTGTGCCTGCTACCCTTACCACAGATCGCGGCCGCCAGTTTGAAGCCAGGCATTTCACCCAGCTGGAAGTTTCTTCAGATTCGAACAAGTCTGACACACAGCATGACGATCGTACCGCCCCCTCAGCCATATCTCGATCTTTCCCACTGCGCCCAGCTTCAAGCAAGCACGTATCGTGGGATCTGCACCGCACTATCCAGCCTGCAGCTTCAGCATCATCTTTCTCCAGGGGAGGGAGGATGATGTAGCAGCAATAGCTGCACCAACATCGCCTTTGGCCACATGACCCTGTTTGTGCCCTGCCATCTCGCGCTCACGAGACGCGAGCTAGTTACTTCTTCTTCTACTCGAGCGACCGGCCCGAACGGTCAATAAAATAGTTTGGTCCGACTTGACGCCTTTTGTCTCCTGGCCTCACTCAACACGCGACAGTTCCATTTGTGTAGAGCACTCCGTTTTTTCTTTCGCCCCTGGCCCCTTTTCGGCGGGACACCAGGTATATATTAAAACTCAACGGTGAAGCATTTTCGCTCAGTTTGAAAGGGACGCCCCTTTCTGGTCTTTATTTTGAAGTCTACAGGATACGCTAAGTTAAGTAGGTTTACTTTAGAGAAAGCGATAGATGTTTTACGTAATGCTTTCTCTAAACTAACTCTGCTTGGTTACCAATTTTAACCGATTTTCTTTTTTTAGATTCCGTGTTGGCTCCGCGAAGCAGCTGCGGCCATAAGCGGCGTACAGATGTGAACAGATGGAGAGAGGACAGTAGGAGGGAGTGGGGGGACAGAGGGGTTAGGATACGTCCTGGGCCGACTTCAAGGGGAACTGTGGCGACATTCGTCTGGAAAGTCTGCCGGAAAACCCGGGGAAAACCCCAGACAGCACAGCCGGTGCGGCGATTCGAACCCACGTCACCTCCAGGCCTCAGCGTGGAAAGCGGCCATTTCCCAACCACTATGCCACGGAAGCTGGTTGGGAAATTATATGTAATTGAAGTAGCTGAAGGTAATTAAAAGTAAGTGCCAAGATTAATGGAAGGTAATCAAAGCAAGAAAGCTGAGTTTAAAGGTAATGAATGTGAGATATATGTTATCAAGACAATTAAATGAGATTAAAGCTATAAGATTACTGAAGATAACTGCAGTTTACCACGGGTAATTAAAGGGAATTGCCGTCAATTAAAGAAAAATTGAGAGTAATTAAAGCAAGTAACCGTAATTAAGGGGAATTAAATGAAATTCAATGTTACCTTCGGTAATTAAAGGGTAATTGAAATTAATTGAGGCTCATTAAAGGTTAATTAAATTGACTTACATTTTGTAATTGAAAATGTCGAACCGGGTTTTAGAGACGCAATTCGTTCGTAAGACCCGTATGCGTAAGAGTTACGCACATTATATCTTAATATTCTTTACATTAATATGATAAATCGGTTCGTGACTTTACGCCGCGAGACAACTATGATCATGAGCGACGCTGCAGTGGCCGGTCCGTGGATTAACGTTGTCCACCTGAGGATTCTTCAGCGTGCACCGAGATCCCAGCCCACGGCACACCGTATTTAACGTCCATCGCGGAAGGTGGCCTACCTGCGCAGCTTGTACCCTGCCGCCAAGTTGCTGGCGGCCTCGGCCGGGATCGAACCCGCTACCTTGGCATCACTAGGCTGACACGCTACCAATTGATACGCCGTACACCTCTGTACCAGTGTACACAATGAATGGCAATGCACTCAACGCATGAGTGCACACACGCGTGAACGCTAATCGTTAGAATGTCTTCCTCACCTAACGACATTTTAATGAGCTCAGACGAGGGCCTCTGATCGTAAATAAAGCTTCGTCAGTGAAAACGCTTTAACAGTGTGATGGTCCGCCTTGAATCGATTCCCTCCCTGTTTCGTTCATATCTCCATAATTCCTATAAAGGAGCACTGAAGTGACCCCCCCCCCCCCAAATATTTTTTTTTGCTTTCTTTTCCGCTGCTGCGTATTCTGCAACGGATAAAATGATCTCCCGCGAAAGAACGATGAGCGCAGGTGACCTACAGAGCACGCGTAAGACTGTTCCGCACACCTTTAAAAAGTTGCTCTTCTCGTGCAAAGAGCGCATCGGTTAACAAGAAGACGTCGGGACGTAGCGTGGGCTCCGGCACGTGACCTGTGACGACCTGCACCCCTACGTCATCGATTACGTTTCGCCACCGTGCAAAGCATTCCGGTGGGCACCTATCAATCTTATCAGCCTTTTCGGCCTATCACGAAACGCGTTTTTCCCGCTTCTGGCCCACCACAGCAAAACATAACCTCGAACCAGTCTTATCGTGACGTGTCGTGTTTGTAAACAGAGGGTGGTCTATAGACGACCCTGTGTTTACAAACACTTGACATCACGAAAAGACCGGTTCGATGTTATATTTTGCTGTGGTGAGCACGAAGCGGAAAAAATTCGTCGCCTGATATAGGCTGATAAAGCTGATAGTGCCCACCGCAGCATGCCTTGCGCGGTGGCGTTACGTAATCGATGACGTAGGTGCTCAGGTCGTCTATAATAAGCGGCGCGTGAGCTGAGAAGGAAAAACGAAGAAAAAAGGCACCAAGCCGTTTCTACGCCACGCGAGGATCGTGTTTGCCGTCCGCGGCTGCTTTCTGGGATTGTTTTTGGAAATTCGATGGCGCAGTGACAATACACCGCAAAGCGAAAATATAAACATTTCCAGCTTCAAGATGGGGCAGGGTTTCGAGCCATGTTAAATGTCACTTCATTGCTTCTTTAATGCGTCCTGGACAGATGACCAGCTGTCCAGCGTCTGGAAGAGAGCGCAACGAGCCCGTAGTGGGTCCCGTATGTTTTAGCATTTGGCTAGATGAACTGCTAGGACGCATGCATTGTTGGACCTAGCGGCGCTACTTGTAGCGCCACCACTGTAACGTTGTTGCGGATCAATCATCAATTATATACAGAAGGACAAACACGTTCCATTGGAGCCAGCACTCTATTCGCTACGTGCTTTTCAGTAGCGAAGTAGCGACCCTTATGCATTTTAAACAGCTAGCGCAAAATGTAATTTCGCTACGAGTTCACGTAGTCGCGATTTTTTCCCCCCCGCTATACTTCATAAGATGCGAGACGTAGGAGAAAGAAACAGAAAAGGAGGCAGAGAAAGCTAGACACCGACAAAACTCAAAGTAAATTTTCCTCGTTATTTTTTGTATTTAATTGTCGTTTTCGCGATCCTCTTCGATTTCAATTATCATTCTCATAGAATGTATTTAAAAATAATATGCTCTTTTTTAATATCTTACAATAGATCGAATTGTATTATCGCGTTTATCCCGGTACTTCTTGCATTGCAAAACACAGCGGTAACTTATCCTGTATACCACTGGCAGTGATATTGAGTAATCTGCCATCTTCCAAGATATAGTAGACATCGAGCGCAGAAGCTACTTTGCTGGCTGTTCACTGAGCGAACAGTGCGCAGATTTTGTGTGTGTGCCTAGTTTGCCAGTGTTTAATGTAATCCTAGCTGCATATCAGAGCACAAAATGCACCGCAAGCGCGCCTGTCCAGGATCCCGCAGCCAGTATCACATCTATTCTGTAATATGTAATGCGTGAAAAGAAACGCTTGCTCAGCTGTGAATAAAACTTAGTTACGAAAGCAAAATAAAGAGGATACAAGTCCGATACAGGATCGCCCCTCGACTTTAGCCGTCTCATCTCATGTCAGTGCTGGTGCGGTGAAGTTGGGTGTTTGTCCCCAACTGGGCGCCCCTGCTTTTAGGTCGAACCTGGTATACATTTGCTACAGCTAAGAAAGCCATGAACGTCGAGTAGCAGGAACTAACTTTTTACGTTTTTTGCATAGATCTCCATGCGTGGGCCCTTTTTATATATCCCCCTCCCCTGGATGTAGAACAGTGCAGTAGGAGAAGACGACACGGACTTGTATATCTCTCATTATGGAAACACCCCCCTTGAAATATTCGTGCTTCCTTATGTGAGAGTTGATAACTTCCTGGCAAGTTTTCGAGGAGTTTCTTCGGCTAGGGCTGTAACTATTACTCGTCTAGAACCTAAATTACTAACGGCACCTCTCAGACTTTAACGACCGCGGCTAGGCCTTTTCGCTGCAACATAAGCATTGAAGAGTTGGAGATGGTTGTTCGTTATACGTCCAGACGCGAAACTTCCCACGTGCAAGTTCATTGGTCATCTTGCCGCCCTTTCATCTTGCCGCTCATCGCGCACTGATTGCGTGGAAGGCAAAAAGACTGCGACGCACCTAGCATTATGGTGATTCGCTGCTAAACTTTCACTTTCTAAGCTACTTTGTTGTGGTCGTTCCTAAAAGAGAACTTTCTCCCGAACTTGAGAGTTACCAGTTGCGTTGCTCATTTGAGAGAGAGGTTAATGCAATGGTAGTGCTGTGGTTGATGATGATGATGGAAAGGAGAAATATCGATCAATTAAGAGCAACGGCTTCATGAACCAGCATGTCTTCTTCCATCTTTTCCTTCCTTTTTTTTATACGCCACCTGTAATTAATGGGACGAAACGAGGTACCTTGTCATGTTTCATATCCAGCTTCCTCTCCCTCTAGATGTATTGTAACTATATTTAATGTGCCTTTTTTTACAAACAAACATTTTTCTTCTTCTTCGATTTCTATTTCCAGTGATACAAGAAAGCCCTAGCGACAATATACTACGTGGCATGGAGACAATGCAATAAATGAAAACCGTTAAAATTCGTAATATGTGTAATGTGGTGCCCTTATAGCTTTTTTTGTTCACTATGTACAGATTTTTTATAAAGCGCTATGAGTCATAGATGCCGTTTTTGCAGATCCGTTATACGGCTAGGCGCCCATCCTCTTCTCAACTTCGAGATCAGTAATTACCTTAAATTCATTAATTATCTATTTCATTACGGGATTTCCGGCAAAGGTGTAATGGCAGAAGGGGGACCATCCTCGTTGAAATCATTATATTTTTGTAAATAGCATTGAAAAGAGCATGTGCGTTGAAATATCGATCGCTGAATATTGTTATGGAAAGGAGTCTAAACCAAAACGGCGCGCCTCAGGAGCGCATGACCTTCGTCGTCATCGGTTTATCTGTACCCCGACAATTTGCTCTCCCCGACGAACTCCCGCACCCTCTACGCATCGCCACCCTTCATCCTCACCGGATCATCGGTCCAGTCTCCGGCGCCGCCTTGCTCATCTAGGCTACCGAGAGCTTCCCCCCCCCCCCCCCCTCGCGGTGCTACTTGGCCCTACTCAGCACGCTGAAGTCACGTCTACACTGACACGATTCCTTCGGGAACCTAAACTCCTGGGCATGCTCTCATATGTCCTATATGCGCAACGATTAGAGGAGGAGCTGTTTACTCGGTATTTTTTCATAATTTTCTGTGTCTTAGTTGCTTGTATCCTCTTTTGTATGCTTGATAGCTTTTTGGGAATAGCAAGCCTACACCGTGGCTAACCTTTCCCTTCTCTTTTTTCTTTTACTTCGCGTTAAACATATCTCCCCACCCTCCATCCGTCTTTGTTTTTGTTTTAGCTATAGTCGAGATGACGCCCACCTCTGTGCGGCCAACAAGAGCTAGCCGATCCTGCCATTACCCCCCCCCCCCCCCCAAAATCATCTCCAACGCTCCAAAGCAGAGCCATTTATAGGGAGAGTTTGGCATATTCTTTGATCTTTTGCAGCCTCATGGGAGGAGCTTATTTTGACGTCAGAGTCGTCGATGCGCCGCCCAAAAAGCCTGAATCCGAGCGGAATCCGCTTATCAGCCATCTAGTCCCCGCCATATTGATGCTGTCCGCCAGCTGGTCGACAGCTTCGTGGTCGCGTTGAATGTAATCTACAGGAATAACCGGCTTATGACCCACTGGCGCCAGTGATAAGAGGGGTTTTGTTGCCGAACTGAAAGAGTTCAAGGAGGAAAGGCTGTTGAAGCAAGAAGTACTGACGTGCCTTCTCTCCTTGGATTGTAAACAACGATCAGCATCAATATGGCGTCGGCGACCGGTTGACGACTGGATAACAATGAAGCACGGCGAGGGAGGTCGTTCAGCCGTGACGTTGCATGACGCGCTTTAAGTTAGGCTCCTCCTAATGGCCAAACGCTCTCTATAAACGGCTCTGCTACAAAGCACACTGCCGTCTGGCGTGGAATGAGCGCAGTCCTCCCCCCGCTTCTGATGCGCGCAGTTTCGTTTTTGGCTCATTTGCGTGGCAAAAATTCGTCGATCGATATTTCAACGCATTTGCTCGTTTAGGAATTTTTTAAAAGTACGAGGGGCGTTCAAGTCAAACCAAGACTTTTCATTTTTCGCAAAACTAAAATGAACTTAGAGGCGAGAAATTAGTTTTATTTTTCAACGTACTGTCCAGCTGCACTAATGCACTTGTCCCAGCGTTTCACGAGGGCTTGGATGCCAGCAACGTAGAAATCCTTACCGGCGCGTAGCAGCCATGATCGGACCGTATTCTTGACCTCGTCGTCACAGCTGAAGTGGCAGCCCTCAAGGAACGCCTTCTGTGGACCGCAGAGATCGAAATGGCTGGGGCCGAGGTCTGGACTGTAAGGGGGATGTGGCAGCAACTCCCAGCCAAGTTCCTGTGAGGTGCCTGTCGTGAGATGTGCGGTATGCGGGCATGCATTGTCCTATAGGAGGAGGACTCCTTTGGTGATGAGGCCCGGCTTTCCGAAACTGGAGGTGTTCATGAATGATAGTGTTCAACGTTCCCACAGAAAGGTCCGTCTTTCGAACCAGTTCGAGACATTTTATCCGTCGGTTCTTGAGGATCAGGCGCTCCACAAGTTGAATGTTCTCAGGAACTCTGACACTGGGCTCTCAGCCGTCCCGGCCGGGATCGTCCAGCCCTAATGTACGACCGTCTCGGAACCGTTTGTACCACTCAAACGCTTTGCTTCAGCTAAGTGTATCGTGGCCATACTGAGCCTGAAGTCTTCTGTGAATTTCAGATGACTTTACGCCTTCATTCACGAGAAACTTCACGACAATTCGCTGTTCGATGTGCGCGATCACCTCGTTGTCGGCCGTCTTGTCCAGCACGTGTCTTCTGTTTTGCACAAACTTTGGACCACCACGTGGAGAACGCGGAGGCCTGTCGCGTGTGAAAATGACGAAAAAGTATCGCGAGCCATTTGTACACTCAGGAGACAGAAAGTCCCGGTTTGACTTGAACACCCGTCGTAGAAACGCTTTCAACGAGCGTTGTACCCGATTTTGCGGTCTTACTTTTATCTGAAAGTCTCTAATTAAAGTGTTCATTAATTTTAGTAAATTGGTTATGCAGTTGTTACGTACACACTTCGAGAGAATGTCCACCTGTAAAAATAGTTGACTTGAGTTGATAAGAAAGGAAAAAAAAGTGGAGAAATGGCACTCATTACGAGAGCCGGCTACTCAGATCACTTAGGAAAACACAAATGGCTATCTACAACAGTATTTAGGCTGCTCCCATAGGTCTTTTATAAGCAGTCTCTAAAGAGTGAAGAGAAACACCGTGTAGATTTCACCAACCAGACATATTAAATAAAACGAATAATTTCCGGATTACGAATGCCTTGAAATTAGGAGTTCGGGTAATCGTCATTCCGGAAGTTATTACGAACCTGAAACGTTGTAAACACCGTGTGTAAATCGTGCCACCAACTACGCATAGCTCCCCGCTAATTTCGCTTGTGACACATGATGCGACCTTAGTACACGCTGACGTAAGGCACATGATAGCTAACATGCGGGTAGCTATGCATATGAAACAAAATGAATAACAGGTACAGATCAATGTTCCATTGGAGGAGGTCAAGCTTGTCTTTGATGGTGGTTACGTACTCCTACGCCACTTGTCACGAGCTGAAGTACAGCCAACGTTTTGTTACGTTAGCCCTTGTCTCGTTAGGTCTTGTCTTCGGGATGAAAGCTATATCTTCCTGCTGCTGTGCTTATACAACATTACGCGGAATGTGCACAGATCAAATTTATGTCTAGCAAGAGGTTTCTCTCGCGGCCAGACGACTCTCGTAATCGGACCGTTCTCCTCGAGCACTCGCGAAGAAAGTAAACATACTTTCGTACGACATCGTACATGGTGGTCTCCTCTTCCTTTTTATCCGCGACCTCTAAAGTGGCTACCCGGATGTGATTTCAACGCAACTACAGCCAGGCGCCCCCGGCATCTGCGTACCTGAGTTCTATGTTTTATACCGGCTGCTGATCGTCCTGGGTCGCCGGCGGAAGTCATCGTTGGCAGCGCCAACTCATTTCGCCTGCTATTATTCCGGTTCTTCGGACCAACAACAGCAACAACTTTATTACGAACCAACGTTATGTTCCCCACAAGCCTCGCAATTTGGAATCCGCAACATCACAATTCAAAGGACGAAATATCACTACGTCGTCTCGTCTCTCTCTCAGCTTCGGACATGGCAGAATAAAGTTCGCGACGTACTCTCACGCACACCTGACGAAAATTCACATGACATGCTAGTAAAAACTGCTCTCCTGTCAGAACTAAATCCGGATTGGATTGGCATGATGACCTGTCCGCTCTACTACTAAGCCTCGTGTACACCCTCAAGGTGGATCTCCAGAGCACTGCGGCAGACCTCGTCTACGGAACGCCTCTCAGCACCCGAGGAGATTTTCTGACTACGTCATCATCCATCCCACCAACCTTCTTCACCGCTTCCCAAGACACGATACACATACGATCATCTACACCCCTTGACGTCGAGCCCAACCCCGGTACTACAACCCACGAGACCTTGACACATCCACGCATGTTTTTGCCCATCGTGACTCCATTCGCAGTTCACTCCAGCGTCTCTACGATGGCCCACACCCTGTTCTCCACCAGGCCGAAAAAGAAAAGAAAGAAACTTTAATATTGACATCTAAGGTCGTCTCCATGAACCTGGTCGAACCTGCCCTACCCAAGGACACGAAAACAAAAAAGGAAAAAGAAAGAAAACCACCAACGGCACTCGGACTCATTCAGACTTCTACTCACTGACACGCACGGAACTGGAACGCGACCAATGCTCGGAGGCACGTCCACTGGGCTATACATGTGCCTACCCAAGTCTCTTTCTAAGAGGAGAGTCATCGGACCGTTCTTTTCGAGCACTCTGGAAGGAATATAGCTTTTCTCCCTGTGACATCGTATGGTCGGCTCTTTCTTCTTGTTGGCGGCCTCTAACCTCTCTCTTGAGAAGAGAAAAAAAGTTTTGTGGGCGTTCCTATGCTGTTCCATGAAATCTAGGTCCAAGATATCATGTTTGCAGGAATTTACGGAACTCTGACCTGTCATCGCTTCGCGTTCATCATAATTCATCCTCTCGTATTAACCTCTGTGAAGTGGGGTAGGGTCCTCTGTCTACAACGGGGAAACATCCCATGTCATCGTCACTTCTCCTTCATTTATTGTTGTTGTTGTTGTTGCAGGAATTTGGCTTGACAGATCAGGACTCGCGTTTCCGTTTCTTATGTGTTGTTGAAACGTCATGTCGGACAGCCTGCACAACTTCAATGACAGGAAGCAAATATTGCTGCGGTGCTTTTTCTCAGTAACACGTCTACCTGTGCAGAGTTACGTATCGCCTCCCATGGCCTTTCGCACGTACGCGCTTGTTTCCGAAAACTGCCTCAAGCTCAATATTAATACGAAATCCAACACAGCGTCTAATACATTTCCTACATTCTACAAGACGAAATGTTGTTTACCCAACACCATTACTTCTTGTGCTTCCGAGAGGGCTCTTTGTGCTGTTGCATCCGATCGTAAAAAGCTAAGAAAATCACTCGCAGGCGCCACATAATTTATTAAAGCAATGGCAACAGCTAACGGCAACATCAAGATTATACGGGGGACTGAGATAGTTGTGCACTCTGTTTTATTCATTTATTTAGCCTTTGGTAAGAGTGTGGACAGCGTAGGATAGTGCAAGTCTGTGCGCTGATGTATATGCTTACTGTACCGTGTACCGACAGTGTTTTTCTCTCTACTCCACCTGTGATTTGCTTTACTGGCCACTTTGTAGCTTTACCTGTAACAGGCAAGAAGAACTTTCCAAGATTATACCAGTAGCTGATCGGCTCCTGTGGCCCAAAAAAAAACTGACCTTCCCTAGGTTGTCCCAAAATGTTTCCTCATTAAAATTAATTTGAGACATTCAACGGCAAGCTGCTACCATCATCACCAACAGCTAATTTGGGCGTTTCCTGTAGCGTTTCCCAGTAGGTCTAAGGCAAATGTCCGCTCAGTTTCCCACGAAGTCAGTCCAAGAGGCAAGATCCATTCAAAGCAGCATGACGCTAAACCGGCAAAGAAAAGCAGCTCTGTAACACAGCCACTACCACCACTACAATTTGTTGTTGTTGCGAGCTACCGGCCTCATGCATGGAAGTTTGTCTTGCTCTGCTTTATTTTGATGATGATGGTTGGGGCGTTTCATGCATGTGTGTAGTTACCCGTGTTCCTGCTCTAAAACATGCCTAATAAATCGCGTCTTTGTCGGCACGAAGTTGTTCTCCATCTTCATGAATGGCTAATACGCAAGGCACGATATTTCCCGGAATCATGCTTCACGGCTCTTCTTTTTTCTTTTCTTGTTGTTGTTGTTCTTCTTATTTTTTTTAAAGATTCACGGCAACCGCACATTCGTACGCGTAAATTAAGGTTCACCCCTCTGCGCCTCTGGGATCAACTTCTCCGTTATGGCACAGGTAAGACATCTTCGATTTTGTACCCGTGTGGAGCGGAGCAGCAAAGTTTGTTGCACTGTCTAACGTCATTGGGAATTTCCGATATCGGGATGTGCGCAACAAGCCGGCTTCATGAATTATGGCTCTACTGAATATTTCGTATCACCACATCATGGCTACCTGCTACCTGCTAACAATTTGTCGCTTACTCAATAGTGCCTTGGACCGGTAGCTCTGGACAAAATGCAATGGAAGTATCTCGCACTGCTGGTGCACGCGAATTTCTGGATGGCAACTTGCGTTTCATTACATCTCCCCCTCTTTTCAACTGAGGTAAGAAATAGCCTCAGTTGAGTGTTCTTTTTCTTTTTTTCTAAAACTTACTTTGTGCAATATTATCCACTATATCGCAAAGATGACGGCAGCATTTCTGCTCTTCCATTTCACTTAAAAGAAAAAGGAAAAGGAATTGGGGAGAATATATGGGAGCTTTGTTCTTTTGTAATTGCTAATTTCGAAGCCGTACTCAGCCACCATTAATAAACCTTGACACGCATTTGTCGTGGCGCACTTCCCTCACTCTCGTGTCCTTTATGCATACCACAATAATACGAGTTGTGACTAGGAGCCTTTTACATTTAATTATGCAGGAAATCAAGCAACAGGCGTGCCCAGCTTATCTGTCCTTCATATCAGCAAGTTTTGAGGTTGCTATCGTTGCTGCTGTACCCTTGATCTCATCGCTAGTAAGTGCAACCAATTTTCTGGGACAATCACGACAGGTTCGGTGAAGCTCGACCACTCTTGCATACCCATTCGAATGCGTTTCTCTTTTACATATAAACATGAAAGTAACAGACAGAGAGATAGACGTAGAAAAAAAATCGTTTTGTGCGTGAGAGCACTGAGAATTTGGAGCTTGGTCCTGTTGTAAATGAGCCAGCTCTCAACGAGTCTCCTATATAGGCAGAGACAAGATGGATAACTCATTAACGAAGATTAACAAGATGGATAACTCCTGAGGCGCACTTAGAATGGCTATCTTAGGACGGCTTTCGGTATTTAAAGCGCCTCTCTCGAACGTTCCAAGTCGTTGGTGCTGAGTCTCGTGGCTTGTTTTGCGCAACTCTTGTTTCTTTTGTATTTCTCAAGCCACTGCTGGTGAAGTGTCGAAGTGAACACTGCGTTATTGAGTACAGTAACTGTACTCACTACGCGGTAGTGTGTTAGTCACCAGTCTTTGACAACGATATTATCTCCTGCCCAATAGGTTGGCCGTGCAGCGTTAAAGAATCTGCTTGGTGCAGGGATGCTACTTTCTGGCGTTTCAGCACTGGCGTTTGGGTCCGTTCTTTCGTGTATCTACTGCAGATTAAGTAGTAAGTGCCGCAGAGGCGAAGTGTCTGTGGGGATCATGTCCGAGCCAGAAATATTCCTTTCATTTTCCTCCTTTTCTGTTTTTAATAAACATATCCCCGCTCCTCTCAGAAATATTTGTTATCAGCAGCCTTCCATTATTGCTTCTTATTCTCTTGACGACTATGTGACTCCGCGGAAAATGTGTAGTGCCTCGATATCTAATGTCGTTAACACGTCAATTCGATATCGATAATGCTAATTCGATAATGTCGTTAGTTCGATATCTATGGTCGATATCTAATCTAATTGCTTGGTAGGCTTTTGATGAGTATGTGCCTCCGCGGAAAAAGTGTAGTACTTTGATATCTAATGTCGCTAATTCGTTAATTAGGTGTCGATAATTCAATGTTAATAATGTTAATTCGATAATGTCATTAATTCAATATCTCATGTCAATATCTAATCTAATTGTTTCTTATGCTTTTGATGAGTATGTGTCTTCGCGGCAAAGGTGTAGTGCTTCGATATCTAATGTATTACACATTATATTCCAGCTTCGTCCACAGAATTCGTGCAGGAGCACCATTCGTCGTCGTTGCATTTGTCCTACGAGTTTTGGAGGGATTTGGTGCTTCTGTCGTCTTGCTGTCGCAAAGCTCAGTGGTTAGCGCTCATTTTCCGAGAGAGACGCCCGGTGTCATTGTAAGTGCCGCATCGAAGGCAACGGAGAACTAGTAAAAATATCTTCCTTAAATTAGATTCAGGCATACAGCTGCAGCTGAGAAAGAAAAGAAGCATTCGTGCATCTCAATAATATTTGTCTTCTTGAATTTATGCGTTACTCATCAAGAATTAAAGCCACACAAGAACAATAGACGCAAAAACTCTAATGACTCAAGCAACACTGGTGTTCTCAGGTAACTGGTGTATGCTGTTTCACGGCAGTGTTTATTATAAATGACGCGAATGTAGTGTCAGTCGATGGTGGCGTGCTTCATGGCAATAACGCGAGCGTATCGCCACTATATGAAGGGTTTGCCACAATCTATAATTATGCCTCATCGTAATGTTCACAGGCGCTCCTGGAAGTCTTGTACTGCTTCGGGATCATAGTGGCACCTTCGCTTGGATCTGCTGTACACCAGGTATTTCCCCATTTACAAAATAGTAATGAAATTACTCTGACGGGGGAAAAACGAAAACGTTACGCTCATTTTTGTATTGAATGTTCATGCTCTTAGCACGCCTTGCACAGCCACCAACGAACTAAGAATACATCGCCTAGAATACGTTGTAAAATTCTGGAGCGAATGTGATGTACCCGTATCAATTTAACGCGAGCATGAGCGGCAACTTCCAATCCTGTTTTTCTTTAACCTTTTTTAAGGTTGTGTGCTTGCTGTAGCAAAACCTCATTGGAATTTTTAGTGTTGTCGTGTAGCTCTTTCGTTGAAATGAGTCTATATTATTGTAATGTTCTAGGGAGCCGTCTGCTTCCACCGCTTTATTCTATCTTCAACCTTCTCTAGTTATCCTTCCGTGTTCCCTTCTCTTCGTCGTCTGCCCGCTTCATCCTCCTCGGGTTTGGGAATCATCCTTCCGTGGATGATAAGGAATGACGTTGCTTATCGTTGCCGTCTCTTTTTGCGTGGGCTCCTGTATAACCAACGGCTTTTAATACCCTAGTCAGACAGCATTTCAAATGTCAATTGCGAGAAATGGCCTTCGGCCTCTCAAATGACCTTTGTTCGGGGGCGCCTGCCAGACAGGCGGGAAAGGAGTGCTCCTCGACTGACTGCCCTCACCGGCTCCCTCTTTCGGTTTCGGTTTCCCTGTCTGCTGTGGAAATTTGAAGTTGGTCTTTGCGCCACAAATCAAGATGCAGAAGCCATATGCACTTCTCTAAATAGGATCTAAATACGTTTACACAGTTTCACTCCATTATCCGCATTTTATAGGTTTTCCTACATTCAGCTGCGAACGTAGCGAGGGTACAATGACATAACACTGTTGTCGAGATTGCTCCTTTCTGCTCCTCAAATGTCGTTGGGGGCCTCCTTTCGCGTTGATGGTCATTTCTTAGAAAGGTCCTTTGAGCTGCTGTTTGACACGGCTGTCAGTGGTCATTTTTTGCAAATGAAAATTCCCCGAAGTCCTTCGAGCATGCCGTCTGACTGGGGTATTAGACGCCTCCTTGGTGGACCATCTTCCATACGACGAATGGGCCGGAGAACCCAGCTCGACTTCCTGGTAGACCCTGGCGGACTAGCACCTGTTCCCCTACTTTAATGTCCGATAGCTTTGTATTTCGACGTTTGTTGAAATTCCTCTTCATGCGACCGCGGTATTTTTCTAATTCCTGTGCTGATCGCCGCCGCTCTTTTAAAGTAACGTGGTCGGGGATTCCTAGCTGCTCATCCACGGGGAGCACTGCAGGCATGTTGTAAGCTGCAAAATATGGACTGCACCCAAGTGCTGCAGTGTGAGACCGATTGTGATAATGCACTGCCGCTTCCAGCAGCGCACTTCCACCCTCCTCTAAAGTCATGGTAGACAGGTGTGTATTGTTTCAGGTCTCGGATTACTCTCTCTGCCAGACCGTTGACTGCCGGGTGGTACGGAGTTGTGGGTCGGAGTTGTATCCCTCGTTGTTTGGCCCATACCTGTATTCGGCCACTTCTAAATGCTGGCCCATTGTCCGACACAATAACATTGGTAGTTTTGAACATCTCGCGTTCCATGAATGCGGTGACGCAGGCGGAATCCTCTCTCCCGGGACGCGCTGCTGCCATGCGTGTGCACTGGTCGATGGCTGACGTCTGCGTACGCGCGGAGCCTTCTCCCTTCTTTATGAGTTCTGCGAAATCCAAATGGATGGTCTCAAAAGGTATACTCGAGTGAATAGATAACATCATGGTATCCGTTGCCCGACGGTACTACGCTTTGTACTTCTGGCATATTGCGCAGGATGCTACGTACTTGCTTACGTCCGACCTCATATTCTACCATGTGAACCCTCTGGAGATCTTATTATATGTTCTCCAGAACCCATCATGGCCTCCTGAGTCTGGGCTGTCGTGATAACGCTCGAGATTTGTTGGGACAAGCGTGTCAGGCAATCGTAGTCTGCCATCTTGTGGGTGCAGTTCTTCATATCCTTGCCATTGCTTAATGAGGTTTCCCGATTCCTTTGCTGGAGAGATCGCCAACCTGGAGGTGGCATCTGCATCAGTCAGATCTGTCGCCTGTCGGTGAAAGGCTTGGAAATCTAATTGCTGGTGTTCGTAAATCCATCTCGCAATCCTTGCTTTGGGTTCCGACAAGGCTAGAAGGTAAGACAATGCTTGGTTATCGGTGAAAAGGAATAATCTTCTCCCCTCAATATAAGGACGGAAATATCGCACGGCTAGCAGTACAGCAAGTACTTCCTTCTCGGTCGTCGTATAATTTGTTTCACTGTTGGAGAACGTGTGCGAGTGGTATCTAATAACACTTAGTTGTTGGCCCTTCGGTTTGTTTTTACGTCGCTGGTACAGGATGGCTCCAGTCCCGTAATGAGATGCATCTGAAATGATGCGCTATCAATGCGGCTTCCTCAACGGCATTCGTCAATTTATTGAAATGTTCATAATTGACTTGCTTGTGACTCTTGTTTTCCGCACTTGTTTACTTTGTGTATATTGTGCGTTCCAGCATCCTTTGAATACTTTGTATATGGGTTTCTTGTGTACTGTTGATTGCCCACACCTGCTTTGGCCACCAAGAGGTGGCTGGCAGTATTTAAAAAAAAATCTGTCTTCAGTTCCAAGTCCAGGGAGGAATCTGGTAATGACAACACCGGGTTGGATGATATCCGTCGAATGAGTTCCTGGTACGTGCATTCACACTCGTCGGTCCACAAGAATGGAACATCTTTGCGTGTCAATTGCGTCAGACACTTTGTGAGAGTGGCATATCCTAGGATGAATGCTCGAAAATGTCCAGCTAGACCGAGAAGGCCCTCAGGGAGTGGACATCGTGGGGTCTCTCGAGGTTCCCTATCCGCGCCACTCATTCCTGTTTTGTAGTCTTCGTGTTTCCGTCCAGTACCTGCCCTAGAAAGACTACTTTATCCTTGAAAAACACGCTCTTCTTGAAATCAATTTTCATTTTCGCTGTGCATATAGGGCCTCCGAGACTTTTGCGAGGTGTATGCGATGTTCCAATTCGGATTTTGAATAAATTATAATGTCATCGATGTACACTGCACAGAATTGATTGAAAGGTCGCAATACTTCATCCATGATCTTCTGAAACCATGCCCCGGAGTTCTTCCACCCAAACGGCGACAGGTTGTATTCGTAGAGGCCGAAGGGGGATCACGAAGGCCGTGTACATTTTGTACTCCTCCTGGAGAGGTATTTGCCAATACCCCTTCTGCAAATCGACGCATGAAAACACGTTGCAGCCACCTGTATCACTACTGATATCATCTATGTTCGGCATCGGATATGGGAAGAGGTCGGTGCTCCGGTTGATGAGCCTGTAGTCTGTACATAATCTATACGTGCAGTCTTCCTTCAGAGCAATGGTGATCGGTGACGTGAAGGACGAGATGGACAGTCGTATGATGTTAGCGTCCAGCATGGACTGTAGTTCTCTTCTCAACCACGCCTTTCTATCTCTCGATAGGGGATAGGGCTTCCGCCGGATTATGGTTGTGTCCCGCAGTGCGAATGGTACGGTCAAACAGGAGATGGGAGGGGGACATGTGTGTAGGCACTTTAACTCTGGGTACAATGTCACAACATCGTCGGTACACGTCGGCTGTCTTACTTGGTGTAACGCTGTGTGCACTGCTGGCTGATATTCAAGCACGACGACCTTGTCATCCCAGTAATTTCTCAAATGCATTGCTTTCATATGGGGACGGGATAGGAGAAAGTCGTGCTCTACTCCCTCTATCGCCAGGGCGTCCACTTGTATGGCATGTTCTTGATATTCGATCTTCGCAGTCGTCCATTCTCTTAGTAGCTTTGTTGACCCGTCATAGGCCTCAATTTGCACGGGCTTCGCAAAGAAAATAACGTCTTCGCCTACCACTCGTTTGTTGATGATACTAACACTAGTTCCGGTGTCCACAAGCGCCTCTATGGGTTTATCGTTGAGCAGGACGGTCATGCGGAGAAGGTTCTGATTGATTAAGTATACAGTCTCATTTTTTCTTTCCGGGTGAGGCTGCGAACCCGCGTTTATTCGTTTTTTTTTAAATCCCAGATGAGTCGTGGGCTCCCTCTAGGTCGTCATCCATGTACGACTGGTGTGCAGTATCCACCATGTTTAAGGCTTGGTTCCGTTGCCGCCACGGGAGACGTCCGGTTATTCCCCGGCTGCCGGACGACGACAGTTGGGAATTGTCAGATGCCGGGGCAGCTGACTTAGTCCATGGCTTAATCACTTGCACGCGTTAGGAGCCAACGAGAGGCGGGGCACTCGTCGAGAAGGGCTCGTGATAAAACACGTGCTTTTTTTCATTCTTCCCAGGTGTGCGTCCCCTTCTCAAGAATGTTCAATTCGTATCAGCTTTTCGCCATTCTCGATACGAACAACCGAAGATTGGTCACCTTGTCAACGTCTGCTATCCAGTGGATGTTTGTGTAGGCGTATTCATAAAATCGAAGCCAAGCCTCAGGACACGTTGAGGACCCGTCGAATGCTCAAATTTAGGCTTGGGGCTTGCAGTGGTCGAAGCCATGCCGCGGAGCAGCTCTAATTGCTGCTGTGACTGCTCTTATTGTATCGAAATCATCCTCAGTAGGAGTCCATTGGTCGTTTGTTCTGTGGAGCCTGTCCCTGTTGCCCGCCGTACAACCTTCAGTATCTGAGCGTCCAACTCGCACATTTTCATGTTGATTTTGATGCTCCCTCTCTGGACGATCTCATCGATGCTCCGCTTACTCTTCGATACGAAATACTGCATGCGCTCCTGTGTGCTGACAAGCTCGGGTAAGGCAACAGGGTCTTCACCATCCAACTGGTAGCTGTCCAGAGTAAAGCTGTCGCCGGATGGTCTTACGAAAAATTCCACCCACATCCTGTCGGCTGCGCCAAAATGTAATGTTCGAAGGAGCCTTCTGCTTCCACCGCTTTATTCTATCTGCAACCTTCTCTATCTATCATTCCGTGTTCCCTTCTCTTCGTCGTCTGCCCGCTTCAATTATCTATATCTATATTCTCTCAAATCTATTGTCAAGAATGCACTTCCTCACTTGCGTTCTACTTCACTGGTTCAATACCTAACAACCCGACTCATTTCTCTCGCAGGTGATTGGTACGCCTGGTCCATTTTTACTTCAAGGATTCTTCATAGTAACGGGCGGCTTCTACAGCTTGACCTTTCATAGAAATGACGGTGAGACAGTAAGACCACAGTTTCTTGTGTTGTGCCTTTGTCTTCCCGTAACCCCTTCGCATGCACTTGAGCATCACCAGCATCCATACTTGTTTTCTTTCCGTTTTTCTGTCTCAGATGGAGAAAAGCTGAACTGTGAAGAAGTACTTCAAGTCACGGAACTGTTTCATATTGGTCTGTGTCTGGACTTGTGCCTGGTCATCGGGGGTCTCGGCGCTGTCGTGTTCCACGTTTTCACCCTGATGCCTCACTTGAAACGCGTTGGTACTATCGTCATGCACATTTTATGTATCACAAAGTACGTGTCTTATTCGTGGTTTCATGTAGTACCAAGTTTCCAGAACCGCTGCAATTATATTGCTTGTGGGAATTGGACTGGTGTACGTGACGTCTGCGCTGTTATGGAGTCGCCTGCTAGCTTACCTCGTAAGTTCAACATAGAACAGAGCAAAGACAATGGTTTCAACATGTCTTTATGTCATGCATATCTTTATCAGCAGTGTGCGCCGAAAGCTATGGCCTTAGTGGGCTGCGTCTGCGCGGCTGTGAGTTTCGCTTTCATCGGACTGTCGAAAGCCAATAACTGGAAAATGTGAGTCATTTGTAATTTTGATTACAGGCAGTATGCTCAAATCTAAACCTCTCCCTATTATTTTTTTCTTCATCAACGTCAACATCAACAACGTCAAAATGACTATATTGCTCTCCTGAAGAGGCGTAGTCATCGTTGTATAGTGTATAGTAGTATAGAGTCTCGATGTGATAAATTGCCTGAGTGGATATGGGGATTATTCCACAGAACACGTTCAAAAAATTACCACGTTTGAGGACCTGCCACACCAAATGACGATTAGGTGTATTTGCGAGGAGAGACTACAAATAATAATTAGCTGCATAAACAAATTTAATGTTACGCTAATTCAATTGGTTAATTCAAATTTCGACATGGCACCAAATTCTAGCCCATGCACGTCCATGACCCCAAGACAAATGGCTTGCAGGCGTTCCAGTGCCGGATATGTTTGGAGCCCAACTGTTTCTCTTCCCGCCGTTGGAAATGAGCATCTTGAGCCACGCTGAAGGGCTCCCGCTCTTCTGCGGTTAACAGGCGCACACTTAAGGCCCGTACCCACATGCGGAACACATGTGCGGAAATCCGCCTGCGGTTTAAGCGGCTCTCAAGATATCGACGCTGACGACGCTGTCAACGTGCTGCAGACTGCGTGGGTGGCAGGAAGAAAACAAGAGGATGACGCAATCTCTGTTCACCACCTGATTGGACGAGGATGCGCGGCATGCCGCTGAAAATCATGCATTGCGCAGTCGACGGAAAGTGGAACGCGGAGGCGGCTTCTCCCGCACCACGGCAAGAATTTCCCGCTCCGCGTACGCGTTACCGCGCGCGCACTTGCCGCGTGTCGGTACGCGACCTTACGGCCGCTTCGGGATTCATATTGCTGCGTTGTGCTGGGGAATTCAGGACCCACATGAACGAATTCAAAGCCATTATGCGTGTGTTCACACCAACCGCATAAATGCAGACAACGTAACGGCATCAGTGACATAGGAGCTCTAAGATGGGGTGACATCGTACACATTGTACGCTCTGTAGATTCAGTGTAACGCCTAGTACATCAATGCACTTTTTTTTTACACAGGACAACATGTACACTTGCCTCTTTGCTACTTTTTGGTGCCAGTGTGTCCTGCCAGAACATCTGCGCGTTTTCTTCTGCCATACGTGAGGCTTTGTAAGTTAATGTCGCCGCGTAAACGCTTGATTCTCATGTCTTGTTATGCCTTACTCTGGTAATTTTCTGTATATGCAGGTCACGGGGTTTTCCTGCGTGTGGCACCACTTACACGCGCCTGTCGGTCGTTTTTGCGATAGGATGTGCAGTCGGGTGAGAGGGATATATATATACACACCTATTTAGAGGGCGTTTGCACCTGATATATTAATGTTTTAGTTTCGTTTCTTCCTTCATTTCGAGCAGTGTTTAGAAAGAACGATACCCATACTGGCAGTAGTAAATTCGAACACAGACCGTACTGCCCAAGTACTTGCTTTCTTCTTTTATATTCTTCTTGCATTGTTTCCTGCGTTTCTTTCTGTTTATCTTTGCTGCGGTAGCTTCAAATGCTCATATTTGAGCGCCCTATGAGCAGAATTGAAATGTTAGAAATAGCCTCTTTCTGCCCTTTATCAGGCGACTGCAATGACGACGATGAACTATAATAATAATTGGGGGTTTATGTCGCGAGACAACTGAGGTCATGAGCGACACCACAACGGTCGGACTGTGGATTGCTTTTGCCCACCTGATGGTTCTTTAACGTGCGATGAAAGCTCACCACACGACTGAACATGAACTACAGACACACATGATTCTGGCCTAAATGAAGCAGATCAAGATTAGAAACCGTGCAGCAACCTGTACTAGTACACGTTAAGTAGCAATCACTGGCCGACTAACAAAGCTCGCGTATTATTAATCACTATTAATCAAGCAAATGAATTCGCAGCAACTCCTGCTCTACGATTTAGTATTCTGGTTCTTACAAGTGATTCTCTCTATGATAATTTTATGACTCTTCCTGTAACTGCTATTATATTGTCTTTGCAGTGCATTATTGGGATGTGTTTTGGGAACACTCACCTTAGAAGTGATTGGATATCAAGCCGGCACTTTTATGTTTGTCATTCTGGAAGCATGCCAGGTGGGACTGTCCTAATAGTTTATTCTGTCTTAACAGTCTATTCCCATTGCTTGAATTCGACGTACGGGTGCACTAAAAGTAGTGCAACCTGTTTCTTTTACGTTCTTTCTGTCTTTTTTTTTTTTTACTGCTATCTTCTATCACTGATGTTGGAGCCCATTTTTGATAGGCACTGAGTTTAGCTTGCCACCTGTCGTGGACCCGGCTAAAGCAGCATCGTTTACGAGACAACGAAAGAACCAGAATTCTTCAGTCATCGATCGTCACAAAAGATCGTCAGTAAAATAATTAAGTGATGAGCATGTTACCTTTAATAAACGAGTGAGTACGTTCCGACAAGTAGCGATAATCTCACTATTCTCCCTGCCGGTGGTAGATGGTAGACAGCTTCGAACAAGGCAGTGGTTATCCACGGTTGTCGCATGGCTCGGGGAGACTGGGACTGACCTGGTGATGGTGATGTGATAAAGATAAAAACAAATGGGAATGTGAGTCGCGACGAAGACGAACTGGCCTGACTGGCCACCGAAGAAGTGAATTACTGACAAAAGTTGATTGATTGATCGGTGCTTAATTGGAAAGTTTTGTGCACAATGACAGCCAGCATGATGTGGATTTTCATAGATTGTTTTACAGAATTTCTTATACCGCAACGAACATAGCGGGTGAGCAGCGGATAACTGTTTTTTTTTGTGTGTGTGTGTGTATTTTCTCTTTTGTTTTTTTTTTGTTTTTTGTATTAAACGTTTTCTTTTCGGGGCAGCTAGGTCTTACGTGGATCTAGCGAAGAGATAATCACTCAACAATGAACAAGAACCTTATATGTGCAGTTGTACAATTGTTGTTGTTGTTGTTGTTATTGTATAGTTCAAGTTGCTGTCAACTCCTCTTCTCCAAGCAGAATGACGCTTCTTCTGATTTATCTCCATTTTTGTTTGCGTCGTTCCTATTGCTTCATGATGGGATGCCTTTCCCACTTGAACTGCCAAGAACAGTATGTGGTATACGTAAATAACTAAATAAACGTTCGTATGATGTAAAGATTTCAACGCAGAAAAATGGGCGAGCTCATAAACAATCCCGAGTACGAGGGAATTGCAAACCCCCAACTTAGCATATAGTTTATTTCTTGAGAAGGCTTGGGCGGGGAGCTTTCAACCACATCAAAAGGCAAAGAAGAATAAACTGCAACTTTGCGTTTACGACGAAGCGCGTTAACTTTATGTTAGTCGCCACTCGCGAAGTTTATAGCAGGGAGACCGAGATGGAAGATTCTTATTGGATTGCTCCTTTCTTCCGATGCAGAAATATTCACATTTGAAGCAGCACAAGTCCACGGGGAAAAAACGCAAAATGCCGACAACGCGAGGATCGATATTGTTTGGTGGTGGTGGTGGTGGTGGGGGGGGGGATTTCTTGGGAGAAAAAAGAAAAAGTAAAAAAAAAAGAAAGGGAAAACGATATTGTTTGGCTACGTATTGAACTTACCGTAGTTCAGTGCGGGCTTTGACGTACAAGACGTCACGACCTGATACTGTGAATAGTAGTACAGGGAGCAGTATAGTATGTAGTAAGTAGGTAGGGCTTGATGTGGTCTGAATTGTATTCCATATTCATCTTCAGTTTCCTGGCCTAGCTTTCGTGCTTTCTCTGTTGTGTATCACAAGAGAATCACAACTTTTCATTATTCAAAGCAACCCCGCCATCAATAATTGAAAAAAAAAAGTATAAATATCCGTGCTATCGTACCTTGTGTGGAATTGCACATTATCGTTCGAGATGAACGAACCTAATGGGAAATCAGCCAGTGCACGTTTCTCCAGGGTATAAGATCCGCGATGTCTTGCTCAATAGCATAGTAATGAAAAGTAAAATCTCTTCTGGGTATTCTAATTCAGCAGGAATTTTGAAGCCCTGTTTGCACAATTCTTGCACGCATACCTCGGGAGAATGCATAGCGTTTCAATGATACGGCCGCGGATTCTTAACTTCTACATGAGCGAGATTGTAATTCTTGGCGCTGTGATACATGATGATTTTAATTGAATAAACTTTTCGGTTCATGCGGAGAGAGGAGACATTCCTTCCAAATTTACATATCGTATCTCCGTAAACTGGTGAAGTGGGGGGTAGTTGGTAACGTACACTCATCGAAGCAGCAACGAGGACACGACCAGGCAAATGAACAGGAGTACAGCTTTAGATACAACCAAAGGATAGACAATTGAACTCAACAACTCAACAGTTGAGTTGTCAATTTTTTTAGTTTAAAGGGACTACGAAACGATTTTTTTCTTCGTTTCGTTCGAAAGAAGACATTTTTCTGAGTCTAGAACCGAAATTTTACTTTCGTCGCGCGAGCGGATTTCTCGGGAGCGAATTTACACGGAGCGGCGAAGGGAGGACAGCTGGCGCTGCGCCGTGACGAGCTGCCGAGCGGAGACACAACGGGTAACTTGACGCGACCACGGCCGGCTCAGCAACACGTCATCGTGACGTGTTGCCGAGCCGAGGAATCCCGCCAGGAGCATGCGCCGTAGGATCCCGCGTATGCGTTCATCGGGAGTGGAAATCTCCATGACAGCAGCTTTCGCGCGATCGGCAGATTTCGGCAGTGGCGGCAGCCACAGCGCGAGCTCGCGGCATTACTTGCCATTGTGCAACACCGGTGACGTAACGGGGAACCGAAGAGCGGTCCGTACAGTTACACCATCGGCAGGGAAATATGCGCGGGAGAGGAGGAACGCGGAAGAGACATTTCCAGCGCGCGCTCCTCGCAGAGTGGAGCGATTTCGTCCGGAAAAATTTGTGGCATATTAGTTTCTCTGCGGGAAGAACAGTTTCCATCGAAAAAAAGTACGGGTGTTCGGGAAATTTCATAGTCCCTTTAAGTAAAGCAGTACTCCTGCTCATTTGTCTGTCCGTGTCCTCCTTGCTGCTTCAATGTGAGTATGTCGTATCTCCACTAATTCTCCACTGTTGAAGGAGATATCCCGCACTTCCTGCTCCACTGCACCCGTTACCGCCAACATCGTCTTCTCCTCCATCGTCTTCTCCAACATCCATCGTCTTCTCCGCCTTCCCCGCATCGCTCGCCTCAGGATTTCGGCCTTTTCCCTAGCTACGCTGCTAGACCCCACACAACATAGTCAGGTGACAAAGGCATTTGTTCAGTTCCTGCGGATCTCCGGTCTTCTGGGTCAACTGTGATCAATTTCGTGTTTGTTTTCGTTTTAGTTTGTCTTACTTTTTCTCTTTTTTTCCGTTTCTTTCCTGGGAATAGCAAGCCGCCGTAGCGCAGGCTAACCTTTCCCTTCTATTTCTTTATATACTAAACATACCCCCCCCCCCCACACACACACTAATTATTGGGAGCAGTGAGCACTTGTCAAGGTCAAATCTATCACGATTGTTTGTCCTTTGTCGTCAATAAAACAGAGCTCCGGCCACAACGTGTCTACGTAGATTTTTCAAACTACGTGTTTTGTCCCGAGTTTGTCCACGAATATTTGTCCATCAACAGGCCTTTCCCTGCTTCCGCTGTCCGCGTCTCGTTTATTTTTGACGTGTCTCAGTTTTTGGTCCTCAGGCCTTTTACTTCTTAGTACACATCAGTAGAAAAGAACGGTGTCTGCCCGACATATCGCGGTCTGAGGCTTTTGATTCGATCTCCCGTCACTGGACCACTGAATCGTTCACCTTTCGACATACGGACCTGCGTTACACAACGAATATCAGTACCGTGAATGCCAATGATAAGGAGAGTAGCAAGAGACAAACCGCTTAATAATACCTCTACGACTACAAGGGATGTCAACGCCGTGGCAGAAGCTTTGCCTTCCCTGTCTGTTTATAAGGACACAAGAAGGCCACAAGGTAACAACAATAACTCTTACCATATAGCCACCAGCATCACCATCACCAACTGTTGTGTACAAGGGTGTTGTTGCTGACATAACACGATTTCGAACAAGTTGTCTCGCTCGCGTTGCAGTTGATGTTGGCAAAAAAATTAAAAATAATAATAATAGGGAGAGATTGAATTCGTCACACGACAAATTCGGCTACTCACATAAACACCCCCCCCCCCCCAAAAAAAAAATAGGGAAGAAATAGAAAAGAAAAACCTGCCGCTTTCGCGATAATTGTCGCGGAGATATATTTATTAGAACAAAGGAAGAAAAAATGGAGGAAAGGTCAGCCAAACTGGACGTCGGCTTGCTACTCCGCAAAGAAAAAAAGAAAAATAAAATAATAAAATAAAAAGAAAACAAACGAACTACGCCAACAAAGGATAAACTAACAAACGGTGAAAGGAGGATGAGATAGATTAAAGAAAAAGACGACTTTAAAAAAAAGAAAGATTCGGTTAATGCGTTGAGGGTGAAGGTGAGGGGGTGAGGGTGGGGCCTAAGGCGAAATCACCAGTTAACGTAGCGCACAATAAATCGCACGTGCAATGCTTCGACGTTTCTTGAGCACTGCTGTGTCAAACGTGAGTTGCGAACCGGGGTCGTCGACTCTTTTGGTAAAGGTACCTGCTAAGTGACCCAAGGAAGTGCTGCTAACTGGAATCATGTTGCCAACGTGAAACTACGACGAAAGTGCCATAGCGAGGCTCTACCGATTACATTACTTCCCGATTATATTAGCTTCCCATTCCACTCCATCCCGCAATTTCCGAAGCTTGCCACGTACGTCGGAAGGCGCACAAATTGCTTCCATGGTCTTCCTTTCCGCGCTCTTATGCCAACTTATCGCCGTCACTGCTCAGAGCCGTGAGTGTTCATTATCATTATTCGAGGACGGTGAGTGGTATGTTAGCGTCTGTAGCTCAAGGTAGTTTATTATAAGTCGGGTGATTTGCGTAATGAAAGGTCGTGATCTTCATATAGATATACCAGGGAGTGTGGTGCGGGATCTTGAAACCATGTTCGGATTAACACAGCGCAGAGAGCGGAACTACATCGACGGAAGGGGGTTCAATTATTATCTTTGTAATGAAGATACCGTTCCTGTCAGTCGGATATTCGCGGAGTAAATGAGATGCGCGTGTCCACGTCTTGTGAAGAACACGCGGTTGAGAAGCCTAAGGGATAGGCAAGTTAATTGATTGATTATTACCTGTAGAGAAAGAAATACATAACGGTGCAGGTGGGTCTGCGAATGTGAATGTTCACGGTGAATGTGAATGAAGTTCGCACTTGTACGATTGTGTGCTAGTACAGTGCGGTAGAAACAAAATTATTCTGGTGTACTTTTGTTCTTGTGCACTTTATCTAGAATGACGCAAAATTGGCGCACACTGTGGGTAAGAATTTGGGCATTTGAGGCATACGAGCGTGCATGTGTGCTTAACAGCTCAGATTTTAACATAGCGGATAGAAAGAGGAGTAAACAACAACAACTTTATTACCAGATGATGAATGGGGAGCTCCATCATCAGGGGCGATACTCTACCCCATTGCTGGTGGTGATGCGGGGAATGAAATAATGAGCCCTCTTCACAGTAAGGATCGAAGTCCTATGGTATCCAGAAAGGTGAAGAGAGCTTTCGGGGCAGAGCGTTGGTGGGCTGGATGTGGCCAGGGACCAATCAATTTTGTGAGAGAGAGGGGGCGAGCGTCTAGCTGGTTAAGGGATCCAGAGAGTACGGTTCGGGAAGGTTGGTAGTGTGGGCAATAGATAAGAATATGCTCTAGTCTAGATCTTCTACAAACCGCAGTGACATTTCGCATCGTCATCTACAACAACAACAGATAACAACAACAACAGATAAATTAATGGTGATGAATGGGGAAATTCGCCACATAAGGTGCGGCCCACCACCCAAAGGCACAATGGGCAGGATGAGATGTGTACTGATGATGAGGTGATGAACGATGCTGAATAGGGGTCGATAGTCAGTGGAATTAGTGAGACATCATCAGAACGGTAGGCAAGAACACAGCACAAAACACACGCATGCACGCACGCACACAGGTACGCAGGTACATCATAGGGTAGAGAGGAAGCCAGTGTCCCGGAGAATAATCTTGAAGTACTCAAGAGCTTGGCGATGGCCGATCTGGTTAGACCAAGGGCCGAGGATGGTTGCCAATGTGAATGGTGCGGTCGCGATCGATTGCAGGCGACACTGCAGAGCTGTGCTTTGGGAGATGTAAAGATGGCAGTCGAGGAGCACATGCTTGGTATCCGCCAAAACAGCACAGCGAGAGCAGAGCATAGAGTCGGAGCGGCCGATCAGGTGCTTGAAATGGGGGGTGAATGCAACCCCGAGACGACGCCTGTGCACCACCGATGCAAAATGGCGAGGCACACGGGAAGGCATGGTGAATCCAAAGTCAGGGTCCACTTCACGCATCAGAACTCTTGATGGAACGTCACGGGACCATTGCGCATGTGCAAGAGGCCTCACCACATCATTGACCACACCGAATCAAACCTTATTCACAGCTGCGGAACTCTACGCCATAATGCCATACTTTTCTTTCTGCAGCCCATCGTTCACTTTACCCCACGAGAATGGGTCGTATTCACTGACTCATCGTCTGGGCTGCAAGCAGTCACAAATTCTGGCATCCGAGGCTCATCCGCACCGTTGGTTATGGATGTGTTAATGGCTTACAACCTTGTCTACGTAGCAGGGCCTGGCTGGTTCTCCAAAGGGTTCCAACCCAGTGGGTTGTCGAAGGGAATGAGCAGGCCGACAGCGCCACAGAAGCAACTCTCTCGTCTCGGTGACGGACGCTGCTGCTGAGAGGAGGTCGTCGGTCCGTACTTCGACGCCTCGGCACTCCTCTGGCTACCCGCCAATGGACCGCTTACATTCTCACCTCAGCCATGTTGAGCAGAGTTGATCCAGCGCTCATTTTCCGCATGCCTCGACATACCTCTCGTCAAGATGCCGCATTAGTTCATCGAATGCGCCTCGATGTGGCTTTTACAGCACAGCGGCGTTACCGCATGAGAAAGAGGAGTAAAACTGGATTATCGCAAGATAAAGCATGCATTCGAGAAATTCAGAAATAAAAATAAAAGTATAACGAATGGTCGTCCCGGTACAAAGCGAAGATTGCTGTACAGGAACCTGTCAAACGAAGGGTGCACCAGCAATAGCAACACGATGACGTGGTGGGGTGTACTCAGATGTAGAACAACCGCACCCTTAATTTGGAGTAAATGTACTTTAGTTGTATACCCCTACGTCCGTTGGTACATGTGAGCTCAAGGCTTTTCCTGGGTTCTAAAGAGGTCTGAACCACATCCACAGGAAACTACTCGTGGCGAAGGTAACATTTCCATGAGTCTGAGGGGACACGTAAGAGAGAGAAAAAAAACTAGACACCGTGCACAAGCTTAATTCTGGACTTGCAACCGATAACTGTCCACTTCCCTAATCCCTGTCTCCTCCAGACCTAAGACAATGCTTCCCCCTTGGCTGCTCCCCACTACGTGACCGTTATCTGAACTACTAACCTTTGACCGGCAGTGCAACTTACTTGACCCTTGCAGGAAAAACACTTTTCTTTTTCGTCCGCGCGCACGCCGTGTGGGCTGCCTGTGTGTTCTCTGTGTGCGCGTGCGTGCTCGGTGTGTCTAAGCGCGTGTGTAGTATTGCGAATAACGACTTACAAGGTCGACATCGCCCACGTGGCTCATGAGAACATGAACAGAGACCCGGGACGCCACGATCCAACGTGTAAAGCTATGTGAAGTAAAGAGAAGCAGCTACGTCTACCTTCTTCCTCACGCTTTCTACCTCTACCTTCCTAAATGAGGTTCATCCTCCTTTTATACATCACCAGCTGTCCGTCACGTGCCATATCGCATGCATTAGATGTCTTCTCCCGATCCTGACGGTCGTCATCACTCCAATGTCCCTTGCAGGACCGTCCAACGGTCGACTTCGCAACTTTGTCCTCCTCTTAACGGAGTTTTCGATTCCACTCCCCTGTGTTACAGCTTACTTAAGGACCATTCCCTGCAGGCAAATAATTGCCTCATTCGGGAAGACGCATTACTATGCTAAGAGAGGGCCATATGCGACTTGGGTTGCCTCATCAGCCAGTCTTCGGAATGTAATGGGGTCGGTAGCTGTCTGACGTGCTTCCTGAATTATTCGCTCTTAATTCAGGCTGACGGCGTACAAATAATTTGTTCTCAAGAAGTTTACTTTTGCCAGAGCACCGCGCATGTACAAAGGGATTGCGTGATAGAGTACAAGATGGGGAATTTGGTTTGCTGTTGTGTGACTATTTATTTATTTATTCTGTCTATAGGCGTGACCAGAGCAAGCGCGCGGAGGGGAGCTTGGTTGGTTGGTTGGTTGGTGCATAAAAAAGAAAAATATGAAGATGTTGGACTAACTCTCCATTGGGCCGGCTACCGCTGCACGCTTAGGGTAGTGAGGTCTCGCTACCAATGATTGTGAGTCCCGTAAAGCATATGCATGATACTCGCAAAACCGCGAAGGGTTCACCTCAGTTCTTTGAGTAAACAACATTGCGAATAGAAGTACAAATTCCTTATCACATGTACATACTGAACTGGCGCTCAAGATTATAACTGGTGGCACTCTACGTATTATCGTACCAGTCATAATATCAACAATTCCACCATTTGTCTCTGAGTTCCTGATTCTGATGTAGTCGAATTATATTTTTTTTACGTTTCCAAATGAGAATATTGGGTATAATATCCAGGATCATTGAGTAAGCATGGTGCAATCTCAGTTAGGATTTCTAAGTGTTCTAAGGAGCTTCAATTTCGTTCCTGCTCATAACCTGGTCTGAATACGTGCACCGCTCTTTTGTCACAGACGTGTTATTTACATTTGATTTAGCATCGGGACTCCTATACGAATTGGTGACACAGCATGAAAAAGGGCAGCAAGGTCAATATTTGTCTAAACGGACACACCATACAGCGAGCGACGACGAAAGGACTTCTATGTGGATATAAAGTCTCGGCTCAAACCAATCAACAAAAGCCGAATTTAAAAAAATAAAAATAAAATAATATTAATAATTTCATTTTTTCATTTGATTTTCATTTCATTTTTATTTAGCAATCAACATAACGTACAAATATCAAACAGGCCCGCCAAAGCCTGATGGCTTGTGACACTGGGCCTGGCGTCGGCGGCAGGATTAAAATTAGTAAGAGTTCATACAGGAATACATATGCGAAGACAATTGATGACCCTGCAATAACGAGGTTCAGGTAATACAAATAATAACTACGGGTTCAGGCAGAATTGACATGGTACGTATGGTATTTGTCTCTTAAAGCATGTATTAGCTCAGACTTTGCTGTAATCTGAAAGAACTCCGTAGGGAGGTTGTTAAAAGTCAAAGGGATGTAATAATTCCGATGGTACGATCCGTACCTTGTATTGACCCTTGGTACAATAAAAAGTGCCCTTAGGTGTCTCAGTTGTCTCGGTGTGTCATCCCGCACTCTGTAGTTGTTCATCCAAAAATATTTTAACACAACACTGCACTCTCAGAAAAAAAGGGAGTATGGGAAACTCCCTTGGGGGTGTTCACGCTCTTCACACATATGACTCCCTTCGCGGTGTTTAGCCTACTCCCCATGTAAGGGTGTTCTCCTGACTCTCTTGCTAAGGGTGTCCCCTCGACTCCCCTCCCTGCGTGTTTCCCTGACACCATTCCTGCAGGTGTTCCCTTGACTGCTCTACCAAGCACATTGCAGAGACCACTAAGCACTGTTGTTTTCCACTCTGTTGTTAAGTGAAGTTACTTCATTGGACCTCTTTTGTTTTGTTTTTTGTGTAGATACTGATCTGCGTTCCACCGCGTTACAAAAACAATGCTGCCCTCGCCCCAAAACACGAACAACAAGTGCAGTGCCTCTCCGTCTTCCTCAAGAATCCAGGTAGAACTACCGATCCCCCAGAAGCCGTCATTGAGATTGCAGTGCTGTACGACCTAAAATTTTACAACCCGCTGCTAGAGTACAAAGGACAAGATGCATTAATTTTCACAGGAAAAGAGGCCACACCTTGTTTAACTAGGCCTGATGGCAGTCAGAAACAATCATGATTCACTTCACATCAAGGTAACAATAACAGAACTGTTGCAATCGTCGTTGCAGCTTAATGTTTGAGTCCATCAGAGATTTTCATCGGAAGCTCATTGGAAACATGTGGCACATAAAAATCTCTACGACAAGAATACATCGACATTTGATGTACTCTTTCTGATCAAACGATATTCCGTCATGGGAACCGTGAAAGGACCTGCATAACTAAATATATAAAGCAAAGCAGAAAACATACGACAATAATAGAATGTGTGATTGATCAGGGACGCAAATACCAAGCAGGGATAAAGAGATTACGAACGCCTGGACGCAATAATGCGCCTTATTAGGTAGGAACTCCGCCGGGATGGCTTGTGTCAGAAGAACAGTTGTCTGGATGTGACAAGTCAAGATATGAGCATCTCTAGTAACAAAGTAGGGTGGTAACAGAGAGAGGTTATTGCCTTCCCCGGCAGCTTTACGTCGAAGATGCGATATTTTATTGAAAACAAACGCACAAACAAACAAAACATAACTGCCATCTGAACTGATTTTCAAGTAGCCGTTTTGTGTACGCATCACTAGCGCATTTGGAGAAATGTGCATGTGCAAAACAGGATTTACACTAGCATGCTAATTGAAATCACTGCTTCATGAGAACCCCATACCACGCCACGTACAACCACGTTTCAAAGGAACTGGCTTACCTAACGCCATGTCCTACATAGGCCTGAAATCTCCCAAGAAAAAACTGTGCTGCATTTCGTTCGGTTTCATGCCACGCTGCTGCTAGAATATGGCACGTGGCCCAAATGGTCACTTGCTACATGGTCCAAAAGGCTGCTACGTTTATCGCGATGCACTCCCGAAAAACGGTTATACATATTTCCCTTTCTTTTTCCAATGCAATCCAATCCACGGTTATACAGTGCGTGCTACAGCTCCCCCCCCCCCCCCCCCCCCCGAACGTGGTTTAAGTGATGTGTGCACCACCGATGTGTAATGTAATTCATTACAGCTATGGTCTTCAGAAAAACATTATATCCACTGAAAGTTGACGTAGAATCTTAATTGGAAGTAATTTACAATATTTACAGTTGAACGTTTTTAGAAATTTAGAAAATAATAAAAGATAAAATGATTAAAAACAATTTCAAATAAATAATTTAAAAAATTGCTGGCAGTAGACTTGAACGTTATCTTGTGCAGCAGATGATCAGAGCAGGCGACGCTAACCGTCATGGCCACGGTTTTGTTTATTATTATATGCGCATATAAAAATTAACACACGTTCCAGTTATGTTACAATGGGATTGCTCAAAACGCCTGTCAGAAGCCGCAATTTCATTACTCTGAGACATATTATCGGACATATTTCGCTTTAGCGCCATCCAACGACATCACCACCATTCTGGGTCACGAGCCGAGCGCCGTCGTGGTAAGTAAGTACACTAAATTTGGAACTATCTTTCAGTGGGATAATCGGTGAAGACGCCTACGTCCTACATTGAGTAACACTTCTCGTGTGTGTCAGGGCGAGACCGAAATACCGTATCTTTCGAACTCACGTTAGCGCTTGATGTAAGTCTTCCGTTTTAGGCTTCCCTCTCACTCGGATGCTGCATGTGCTACGATCTGCACGGATTCCTGGTTGTTCTTCGAAAGTTAGCAGTGCTTCGGAAACAGGATTTATGACACGGCAATTATAAATAACTATATCATAAGACTAACGACGTTATTCATAATGGCTGCGATACTTATCTCTTCCATATGGCCATATATGGCAAGGTAGGAAAGTTGTATGGGAACTAGCGAGGGGTCATTATGTTCCTATCGCAACGGCGCTACGATTGATTGCAGGCTGCAACAACTAAGAAGGAAAGGAAAGAAGTAATCTTCACCGAACAGGGAATGAAAATGAGTCCGTTAAAACAATAACGAGAAGGTTTTACTCCGGTCTCAATACATCAGCAGAGTGTAAGCTCATAAAGCAACATTAAGTATGGGTTGTGAAACCGTGATGTGCGTCTTAGGTAAGGGAAGGTTAAATACGGGAGGTGGTGGAGAGAAAAATATGGAAATGGTGGCTCTTGCAACCGAGGCGTCGGCTACTTCAAATCACTTATATGAGCAGAAGACAAAAGCGAAGGTGATGGGGGCACTGTGTGCAGGACAAATTTGACAGTGGAACCAGGCGCTACGATATGCGCTGTGTGTGCAGTATAATCACTTCGTATAAGCTATGGGTGTAAAGTATTGCAAGCGGCTTTAATTTGTTCCAGGAGATCACAAACCCATCCTGAGCGTAGCCATGTGTCTCGTAGAATAATTCGCAAATTTACGTCGCGAGACAACTATGAACATGAGTGACGTCACAGTGGTCGGTGGATTAATTTTGCCCCTGAGGGACGTTTAACGTTGTTTTTTTTTTAATTACCTGTTAGCGCCGCGGTAAATGTGGCTATGAGCGGCGTACAGAAGTGGATAGATGGAGAGAGGACAACAGGAAGGCGTGGGGGATAAGGGGGTTAGTATATACGTCCTAGGTCGACTTCAAGGGGAATTGTGCCGACATTCGTCTTGAAAATCTGCATAAAAAGTATTTCAGTCCTTAATCAAAGCAGGTTACAGCAAAAATTTTGATGTTCCTTGCGTGGCCTTCAAGCTTTTTGCGTCCGTCCTTGGCTTCCTGCGCGGTCGAAGAAGTATGGCTTCGCATGGATACGGTACTGGTAAGGTATGGCACCACGACCTACTACTATACTAGAGACCTGGACATCCGCGAAGCTCCCAGCACCGAGGTAGTAGTTCTGGCAATCGCCGCTTGGCTATGGGATTTGGCGCTAGCTCGCACTATTCGTTACCACGTGACTTGCCGAAACCGCGGCAATGCATTGTGGGCTGTGTTGACAACGACGAAGCAGTGAGAGAGAGAATAGCGCGTCCTTAGCAACAGCCTGTGTGGCACGAAAGACGGTGGCCAGGGCGACAGTGTCATTCCCTCTCCCCAATAATGCTATGTGGCGCTTGCAGTGGCCACAACCGTAACTATTCCATGACCCGGCTCTCCCATAGGCGATTGCCAGTTGTCCAGGTCTCTAGTATAGAGTAGGTCGTGTATGGCACACTGTGAATACGGCGACGTACCCATTCCAGGATTCCTGGGAATCCCGACATTCTACAAACTGCAGTACTCCTTCGGTAGTACTACAATATATTTGTTGCAACCGAAAAAAAAAACAAGAAAAGAAAACGAAAACACGCAGAGAGTAGAGTAGAAGTAGCTGCGTTTTGGAGCTTGGTGACGCCCGAGTTTGGGGTCTGCTGCTACATTTCTTTTAGTTGAGGAGTATGTTCCTCTTCTTCGCTTGTATGTCTGCTGGGGGGAGGGGGTTAGCTGGACTAGGTAGCTTGTTGATTATTACATTTATAGATCGCAGGAGGATAATCCTTTGCACTTTGGATCTATCTGCTGATTGTCAACATGCGGAGTTTCTTCTTCAGTGGACCTGTCCTAATATTTCTGCACGATTTGCGTTTCTTTGAGGAAGTCACACAGCACACTGAGTGAAATTTTTCGATCTGAGCTTGTATTCCAATTGCCCATTATCTTGGCAAAGGTGAGAGGCGTGTGACTAAGCTTTCTTAGTGACTAAGCTTAGTTCGAAAACACGCAGAAATTACAACAGAGCTCCTAGAGGAATCCGCCATAGGTGTGCTTCCTCGGCGTCTGATTGAGGGCACGTGATTTTGAGATAACTGCGCCAGTATTTTGTGGACAGCGATAGCTCCGTTAACACATCATCAACCATTTTCTTGTTATCAGCTCGCCTTGCTTCAATGCGCGGACGCGTGTTGACTTGAACCTTATCTGTGCGTAGTGCGCGTCGCTGCGTCTCTTAGAAAGTTGGACGTGCTTGCTCTGAAACGTGTGTAGTGGTGTTGTTGAGGGAGAAGCCCGGAGGTGATCGAAACTGCAGCAAGGAGCTTCCCGTCTGCATGTCGCTGGTAAGATTTCATTCCAGGTCATTACCATAAATTTGACGCATTGTTGCAACTACGCGATGGCATTATCTACTTAGCTACAAGAGCGCAGTGTTCAAGAGGGTCACGTGGTTCACCGTGGTTCACGTGGCGCTGCCGAGTGCATAGTTCACAATATCGAAGTGTCCTGTTCCTTTGCCATATACTCGTTCACCACTCACTACGGATACTTAGTCTTTGCACAATTCCAGTGTTTTGTTCACTGTAGGTTCATGTCTGCACGATGCATGCGGCGGGAGAATCACTAAACCCAGATTTCAAATTCACATAGTGGCAAGCCGTCGTTCTGACTGTGTTACTCTTCTTAGTTGTGTTACTCATTAGATTACTAACTGCTGTCGAACTGCGTTATTCTTGAGAACATATTTTCGTTGCGCCACGTCATGTTGCAGATAGGGGTCGACTTTGTGAGCCTATAAAGTAAACTGTTCAAAACTCTGGAAAAGCTCGATATTGACGTTGGCGCCCCTCAACCCACCAACAGGGCGATGGCACTGGGGAGCTCGCATTGCTCTGCAGCTGTGCATTCAGAGCCTTAGTGACGGGGAACAGCTGCGATCGATTTTACCGATAGCATTTTGCGAAACGAAAGTTTCCTGAAACTTGCAGGTACGTCAGTGTGAGGAGACGGCAAAACTTGAGCGTATCGTTTTATTAAACTTTCTTGACTGCTCGCCCTGAAGCAGAATTTGGTAGTAACTAAGTTACAAGTAACTTGTAACTAACTATTAACTAACTAGTGAAATGTGGAACGAACGCATCCGTTTGTAAGCGCCATTTTGTGTTCCTTATTCGCACGTTGCAGTGAGAGAGTTCCTGTTGAGGGAGTTTTTAGTGTGGGAAGGGATGGGTTTGGACCGAAGCGATGAAAGGCTACTGGTGATAATTTGGAAAACAAACGAATGCTTAGGTGTACACGAAGCATGTGATGTAGTTGCTGAACTCAACTTTCCGAAAGTTGCGATTCGCCTTTCGTTTCCTAAATGGTTGTAGAGCACCAAAGCTGCTTTATCTTGATAACTGTAGCTGTAAATGGATACATTTTGCAAAAAAAAAAAAAAAAAAAAAACGAACAGGAGAAGAAAAGTAACTGACTGCAACACAGTTACTGTTTTAATAAGGTAACTGTAACTAACAGAGTTACTGTTTTTAAGTAACTTAGAAGCAATAATACAAGCTACACATCGTTATACTGGGCCTGGCGTTTTGTTGATCCCCAATTTTTTTTTTTTTTTTCGGTGCAGAGTGTTCTGCGACGAATAAAATGAGTTGACGCGAAAGAACGGCGAGCGCGGGAGCTCTGTTCCGCACACCTTTGAAAAAAATTCTGCTCCTCGTGAAAAGAGCGCATCGCAGAACGAGATGACGTCGTGACGTGCGCTCTCCCCTCACGTGACTAGTGACGCACTGCGGCTCAGCTCAAGCGTGTCTAAGCGGCGCGCGAGCTGCGAAGACAAAACAAAGAAACAAGGCACGGAGCCTCAAATACGTCACGCGAGAATCGTGTCGGCAGTCTGCTTTCTCCGACTGTTTTGTGTAAATTTGATTGCGCAGCTATAACGCACCGCAGAGCGAAAATCTTTTGCGTGGTGACTCGTGGTGGACAGCTTGACAGATGAGGCAGGATTTCCATCGACGTTAAATGCCACCTCATTGCTCCTTTAAGCCTTCGTTCATGAAGAATATTTTTCAATATAAAGATAAAGAAATTAATTAATATAAAATAAAATTAAGAATATAAATGAATAGAAACACAGAAATGCACATGACTGACTGGTTAGTGGAGCCCGGTTATGTTGGAACACAGGATACCGGGTTTCCGATGCAACTCTGACCTATACAGAGACCACAGTGTAGTCCATTTATTCATTTCATTTTTACGCCTTCGGCATTTTTATAGGAGCGATTAAATTACACTTGGCATTGCTCGAAATCCCGTGACGCAGTTTATCAGCCGTGCAGTATGTGCTGTGCCCTGTATGGGGCGAATTTGATGTACATACACGACCCCAAACAGCAGTCATGACTGGTGTCGAATGACCCGATCTCCTGCCGTGACGTGATCAAATCATTATGACGTAGCATCACAGTAGCGAGTAGCTGCGAGGAATCATTTTCTACTGAACGCTCCTCCGCTATAGGGGCGGGGCGCGGCGCTTCGTGTGCCGTACTCTCCACGTCACGGAGCGACGTCATCACCACTCACTCACTTACGAGATCTCTGAAGGAGTGAAGGAGTTTCTAGAGGGTGGGGAAATCAAAGCCCACGAGCGTGCGAAAGCGTCCGTCCCGCTGGTGGTAGCCAAGGTCGCGCTGAAGGCTGTGAGGTGGTGGGTTCAAATCCTAGCACAGGCTGGGCCGTCTGAGGTTTTCCCTGGATTATCCGGCATACTTTCCAGACGAATGTCGGTCCTGGACGCATACTCACCCCTTGCCCCCACACCTCCTTCCTCCTTCCTGTTGTCCCCACTCCACCTGTTCACCTCCACCTTCCTGTTGTCCTCTCTCCACCTGTTCACGTCTGTACGGCACTCATAGCCGCAGTTGCTTCGCGGCGCTAACACGTAATCAAACAAAAAAATGAAAGACCTCTCTTGTGATGGAGGTCGGCTACGATCATCGCTGTAGCGCAAACGTTATTGCGCAAGTTATCTATTTCACAATCCGCCGCAGCCAAAAACGAAGAAGTTACGGAGGAGGCTTCTCCTGCTGCTCACTGCTTCTTTTAAAATGCACTGATGTCTCGGGACACACTGACTACCGCAGTGCGCGGAGGGTGATGAATGTGAATATGAATCGACAATCGAATGGTACCAGCTCCGGACCGAACGTATGGGGAACACTTTATCGGACTTTTTTTCTTCATCAACATCAACTTTTAGTGGACACGTTCACCATACGGCGCCAAGTCCATGCTTGGTTTTGAATTGGGTTACAGTACAGTACAGTTTGAGTTAATCAAATGAAGACAATGCCTTAACAAAAAAGAAGACAAATGAGGCGAATATCTTTGATTATGTACACTTTAAAAATGTATTTTTAAATGTTAACGATGTACAGTTTTGCGTTTAAAAAAGGTGGCCCTCAATAAACGCGCTTACACGCATAAAAAAAAAAAGACAGAAACGAAACGGATAAATGGAATATATGTTTGTCTTGCATAAAATTAGGCTAATGTGCTGACGAAGAACTAATTCCGAACAGGAACTGATACGTGTACGCTGCATGCTCAGAGCAGCGAGAGGCAGCGCCACCAAACGACCGTTTCATGCGGGCAAACATGCAGACGTCAATTAGTGTCCCCCTCCATTACGCGCATTCTGTACGAAACGGCACCGGGTCGTGCTCCTGCATTCAACTTGATCGCCTAACCGATTTTCGTTATTCTTCTCTCCATTGCACCGGCCGGCGATCGGTAATGTTATAGTAATGTGGACGACTATTCACGGATGAGAATAGGAAAAAACTGCACCCAAGTGGTCAGCACTTGTTAGGAGAACGAGGTGCAGTGGTCAATGCAGTTGTCTCTCATAGAAGTCCACGGGGTTCATTGATGTCGCTTTCGGCGGAAGGGCGAGAACACGCATACCGTTGAAAGTGAAAGTCGTATGAATGCATCCGCGCTTTGAAGTTCACTCGGAATCGAGAGATCGGCGATAATCTTATTCTTACCCTGGTTTTATTTATTTATTTTTTCCTTCCTTGCTTTTTTTTTACCAGAGAAGTCTGATGTCAAGCATTGCGTTGTCCAATCTGCCAGTCTTCGATAGAAGAAACGAATTCAAGCAACTCAGGGAAAAGAGGTGCTGACGCCAGGAATCGCAGTCTTCTGATTCGATTTATGGCGTCAGCTCCTCTTTCCTTGAGTTGTTTGAATTCATTAATTCCTGGGCGTTTGAGGCTTCTGTGTCTGTGTCGTCCTAAATTGTTGGCTGCCTCGGCCAATTCTCAAGTCTCTCAGTTAGTTCGTGGAAATATGTTGTTTATTTTATACGTAAGCACACATTTTTTCCATGAAATGTATTGACACGGCGCAGTATGAATCAATTGCTTTTGCTAATATGTGCGTTACTCTTCTACCAAATTTCACGGCGCTTCCACTTTTTTTATTGGTTCGTTTCCATCGTTAGATGGCGGTGACCCCGGACAGAAAGCTACAAGCATGTGGCTTGACAACATCCGGGGAGTGGGAAGAGGGGGGGGGGGGGGGAGGCAGCTTGGTGCGTTTCATGTTATTATGCTAAAATAAATTTGTGTAACACCGTCTGTGTTTTAAAACAACATTATCAACTTACCAAAAATGAATGTTCGTGTTCAGAAAAAGGGTTAAATCTTGGACTGGTTGGTAACTCATAGTTAAAAAGATAAAGCCCTCAGTTTAGGGCGATACACACACAAAAAAAAGACTCATGTCAGTGCTTGTCGTCGTCTTTTTTTTTTTTTTTGTATATCGTTCTTGTTTTTCCCTGCACTGAGGGTTTTATCTTTTTAGCCATGTTCGGAGTTCATCCTCGTAAGAAACCGTGGCGTTTCTTCTCGCCGCTGTTTCATGGCGGCACAGGCAGAATGCCATTGTCTCATAATATCTTTCGCGCCTTTTTAATGCGGGACAATAGAAGCTATTAATGAAAGCCATTACGCTTTAAAAAAAGAAAAAAAGAAACGCTACCCTGCGCTGTGTGAGACGCTATAGCGCATGGAGCCGTTGGAAATTCGATCAGCAAAAATGATACACATTACTTTAAAGCGTCGGACTGTCAGACGCAGCTTTGATAGCGGAACAGTACCACGGGAACAGTTTTGAGGATGGAACGGGGAACAATAGGAACAAAAGGGAGAAATAGCCGCATGCATACTCGGATAGGGAACCTTTGGCGACTTTCGCATCGTGCGGTCGATTTCCATGTGCGAAGTGCAATTGTTCCAAGTGGCGATTACCTCTGCTGGTGTGTGTGTGTGTGTATGTGGAGTTATCCCAGCTAGGGGTAAAGAGCGACGGGTCCGACCAGCAAGCACGATAACAAACGCATGAACTCATTCGGCCCGTTCAGCGCGCTGCGTGGGCGGCGCCAGCAGAGTCCACGTAGTCGGTCCAGGTGACGTGCTTGACCGCCACGGTTGTGGAACATCCTGAAATACAGGGTCAGGACAAGGAAGAAACGCGAGGAACGTTGTCACTGAAGGAAGGCTTCAGCCTGTCGATGGAGACAGATTCCGGTTGGCCGCGGACATCGATGACAGAGGTTTTGCGTGAACGGGGCAAACGTTGTAAGGCCCCGAATAAGGAGGCTCAAGCGCGCGACGAAGGCGGTTCGTCCGGAGAAAAATGTAGGACGTTGACCATAACTCAGAAGGCTCGAAGGGAGCTGGTGATACTACGGCTCGGGTCGGAGTGAACCGAAGTGTAGCGAAAGCTTGTTGAGGCGGGCGACGAAAGCAGACTGGTCCGTGCAAGGGACGGATTTAGGTGCAAAGACGTCGGCGGGCAGGCGAAGAGGTGTCCCGTAAATCAGCTCCCCCGACGAACAGCCAAGGTCGACTTTAACTGCCGTCCGAATGCCCAAGAGAATGGACGGCAGGTTCTCAGCCAAGTTCGCACGGTCACCGTGAGTCACGATGGCCTGCTTGAGGTGGCGGTGGAAACACTCCACCAGGCCGTCGCATGCTGGATAGTACGCTGTTGGATTGCGAATGTGTCTTCTGAGTTGGAGAAGTTTAATATTCAGGATTAGTATTCATTTTCTTGGTTCAATCACGTTAACATTCTTTCGTGCTCCGCGCTTATTGCCTTTCGTTTTCATTAAAATGCTGGGTACTTCTTCGGATGTCGTCGAAGATCTCAAGCTCTTTTATTTCCAAGCCCTAGAACTACTACGCCTTTACTAGTTTAACTAGTAGTTTTGAACAATTGGTTGCGGCATAGTTCAGGCAACTGTACCTCAGAAGTATGCAAATGCTCACACGAATTTTGCAAAGGGCATTGGTTACAGCGTATGACAAACACTTCTCCAGTCTTTGACAGCGGCTCTTTCCTCAGTTTCCTTGGTTGAAGCTACTCCCAGTTCCAAACCCCGAAGACTGTTCTAAGTCATGAAGCTCTTTCCGTTATTTTTCAGTAACAACTTGAAATTCGCTGTCGTGATACAAAAATAGGAGAAAAAAGTAAAGAAGAGAAAGCAAACGTAAAACGTATTAATATGCCACAGGCTCATATATCCACTGAATAATGTCCCGGAACGACTCATGAACGGCAAGTAGCCACAATCTATATTTGTCGCCAAAGCCTTCTGTCAACTGCGGCATTAGTGCGATAAATACTTGAAAATATCCAGGACAGACCCTATTATATATTAACGAATGCGTGCTACGAAAAGTTTTAATGCGAAAAGTTTTTGCACGCTAAATAGTGATAACATGAGGCAACGGATTAATTGCTTTTGATGTAGACTACCGCTTTGAAAGTACGAGATTTGAAGCTTACATGAGGAAATGCTAACAATTTCTTGTTACGTACCATGCATGTGTGATACAGCAAAGATTTAAACGCTCGGTATTTAAAAAAAAATAATTTGGCGGTGACGCTATAATCGGATCAGAATTTTGTATGCCTCTCTAATAGCATTTTGGTCATATTTCGCTTGCGGTATACATCCTCCTTTTAAAACTTGTTTGTACATTTCAACGAGGTCCACGGCAGGGACGATTGACGGTAGTAGTATACGGTGGGGATATGTTGACTAGTTTGCCGCCAAGAGCGCCACCGTCGCAATTTTTTCCGTGCGCAACAGCTGCGCGAGTCCCTCCAGCGGGGGCGCGGGGGTGGTTTACATGCAGGTGTAGACATGCAATGAAGAGTCGCAGAGAAATGTACAAGTTGAAATATATATATTAAAGCCAATTGTGCTGGGAATTGTAATACCTATGAAGTGAAGGAGAAAAGCCGAGACGGAAAACCTTTACGACCTGAAACAGAAACAACACAACACCAGACGGTACAAATTATATAATAAAGAATATACTTACCCTTACCAATTTCACCGCTTCCATATCGGTATGATTCAATAGCAAGAAGAGGTATCTCGCAGCATCAGTCACAACACGTTGACCACAGCAAGCGATCACATGGAAAAAAATCAAACCCAATGCATACAGAAGCAAAACTATTTCATTATTTGCATCATCATATCATACATGCAAATTTTCAATGAGCCGGAATCAAAACACTATGTTTCTGCATCAAAGGGCACAACTTTTAATTAAATAGGATGTTCTCAATCAATATGATAACAATCAAGGTTAGGGGGGGGGGATATGTTTATTAGACGAAAAGGGAAAAAAACGGGGAAAGGTCAGCCAAACGGGACGTCGGCTTGCTATTCCAGAAATAAGAAATAATAATAAATAAATAAAAAGAAAAGATAAGAGTTAAAGAAAGAAAGAAATAAGAAGGAATAATAAATAAATAAATAAAGAAAGAAAATTAAGAAATAAGAAATAAAGAAAAAGAAGTAGGAAAAAACGAAAAACTACCAGATGATGAAAGAAGGATGAGGTAGATTAGAGACAAAGATGACAAAAAAAAGATGACTAACAAACGGTGAAAGAATGATGAGATGAATCACAGAAGATGACTTTAAAAAGAAAGCATGAGGTTAATGCGTTGAAGGTGAGAGTGGGGCACAGAAGAAGAATGAGATTTCACGACTGAGTTCACAGGCTGTTCATCAGACCTGAGTCTCTCAAGGTTAGGGGACACACACACACTCTATATACAGCCAAAACAAAGGAACTGTGCATGCTTTGTTCCTCCAGGGGTGGGGGAAACTCTCTCTCTCACATTCTTTAGTCAAAGTGGGGGTCACTGTCTCTCTCAAAGCCGATTGCCACTCCAAAGTTTGCACAGAGGAGATATTTTTTTTTATCGAACAATTGCCGCAAATAGGTGCTCCCATTATTCGACTCTGAAGAACACATAGAGAAAGTCAACATTATTGAATGATAGAAATATTATGCTAACATCGTCTCAGCGAAACAATACTCAACCAATTTTTCAAACTGAGAAACATTACAAATTTAATGAAATAACTTCCATTTTTTTATGATATCTTTGCAACAGGAAGTTCTACATGCAGCAGCCACAAAGAAACGATACAAGTATTCATCTGAAATGCAAATTAACGTAAAAGTTTTGTACATGAGACACAACTCAGAACTACACTTTCACATCCTGAGTGTATAATTTCTAACGCAGACAATATTTGACTCAAGATCAATATTTTGTTTATTTATATGAATCGAATGACGACCTGAAACAAAGACAAATTAATTATAATAATTATTTTTTTCACAACAGGGTCTTGGCACAATCATATGCTAAGCAAGCCAGGACCAAGTAGAGCTGTCATAAAAAACTAAACACAAGAAACTGTGAGAGGGCATGCTTTCTAGCCGAACAACCATAAACTTCCGCCATCCGGTCCAGAGAGAAGGAGGACGCCCGCAGGGTGTGAGCGACGCACAGAATCATTGAAAGCATTCATTTCTCTTACTCGAAAACACATCAAATTTTTTTCTAAATCAATTTACATAATTCTCAATTCATCAATATTGTGTGGTCTTACAAGCACGCCTTGGCGAGATTTTAAATAAATTATAATCCTGATAATACACGGAAGAAGAGGTGAATGTCAATTTGAACGATTCCAGAATCGAAGCATCAATAAGGCCACAAAATTTTAACCAATAAATTGAGCATAGGTATGCCTTCATTATGTGTAGAAGCACACTGAAAAACAGAACAAACAATTACTCTACGAAGGGAACATCCCCGAAGAGATGGACGGATTTTGCATATGATACCGTAAGTCGTGAAAGGATGTGATAAAAAAATTGCTCTGAAAAAAAGAAGCCTCGAAACGATTCAGTTATCGCTGCATCTTGATATGTCATAGACATGGTCGTATTCTGAGCTATGGGAGAGATCGCAGAGTTCGAGGTACAACAAATTGTGCGTCATATCTACAGTAATTACAAAAGTATCTGCACAACAAGATTGGATGGATCACTGGGATTGATGGTGGAGTTTTTCAGGCCAGCTAACTGACGCCAGACGTAATTAGAATCATTACAAACGGCGTTGCATTCATCAAGAAAGTAGTCAGATCAAATTACCATATACAATCGGTGTATATCACACGATTCATTATGGATTTGTTGAAATTACATCCCTCTATTGATATGGAAAGTACTATAAAGTAGAAAAATAGTATCATGTGGTGCGTTGCACCAACACAGTTATGCAATTATTTCATCTACCAGTTGTAATCACCTGGATGAATGCTGTCGAATGGGCAGAAATTTAGTATTATTGTACACAATCTGATGTACCGTCACTTATTGAAACTCAACGACCATATAAACTGTGGTGGACCACTGGACGATTTTTACCTAATAATCTCTCGTACGCCCTTCAAGAATCTACATTTAAAAAAAAGGAAACGTCAATAAGCGATTGCACAAGTTACTAAAGCGCTACAAATATGTCGAAGTCATATCACCTGCATTACTCAACGCTGGATTCAAGCGACCTATCATACAACAACAACAACAACAATAAATGAAGAAGTGATGATGACGTGGGATGTTTCCCCGTGGTAGCCACAGGACACTACCCCATTTCACAGTGGTTAATATGAGAGGATGAATTATGGTGAGAATGAAGCAACGACAGGTCGGAGTTTGTTGAGTTTCGGAGTTTGTTGTTCGCTGTTTAGAGCTCTTCAAGGAGTCCAGTGGCCTGCATGAAAACGAAAAGGGAGCGAAGAGCCCGGCACTGATGTTCAGGGGAGCTCCATGGGCCAAGTACTTTGGACAAGCTGAATGGTCTATGGTCGAGGAGTTCAAGTTGGCGTCGAAGTACCCGGCGTTCACACGTGTACCGCTCACAGTCCTCGATGATATGGGGGATCGTAGCTGGGGTGCGGCAAGCTAGGCACAGCGCCGTGTTACTGTAACCCAGCTTAGCACGGAACGCAGGGGTGAAGGCGACGTTGAGTCGTAGGCGCCGCAGGAGTGTCGTAAAGCTGCGAGGGAAGCCACCTGGCATCCTAAATGATAATGACGGGTCCACTGCATGGAGGAGCGACCATTGAGTGATGTCATGCAGCCATTGCTGGCGGGCCAAGGGTGACACCAACGCAGACAAGTAGGAGCGCCTATCCCCGTTGGAGAGGATAATGGGCAGGGCTCTGGAGATACGGTGGGCCGCAGCAGCCGCCAAATCTGCCTCTTCGTTGCCCTGAATGCCGGTGTGGCCGGGGACCCACTGCAGGGTCACCCGGTGTCCCTGTTCGCCGAGAACCCTGAGCGCCGTCAGGATACTAACAACCACCGGGGCCAACGAGCCGCGGATGCCCATGGTTCCTACACATTGCAGGGCTGATTTTGAGTCGGTGTATATCACCCAGGAACGGGGAGGGTACTTTGAGACAGACTTTAGAGATAACAAGATGGCATACAGCTCCGCAGAGGTCGACGAAGTGCGATGTGACAGGCGGAACCCACATGATAGTGACTCCTCCGGTATGACAAAGGCAGCGGAGGAGCCATCCGACGTAGACGAACCATCTGTGAACACAGCCGTGCGGCCTCTGTAGTTTGTATTCATCATTTCCAAAGTAGACTGCTTGAGAACCGAAACGGGGATCTGGCTCCTCGGCCCCAGGAGGCCAGGGATGTGTGTCGAGAGGGATGGGCTCGGCAGTGTCCATGGTGCCACTGAAGGGGCGGTCGGGGCAACAGTGAAGTCAGGGATGTTTCCAGATGTTGCTGCAACACATAGCGAGAGTTTACTGTTCTTCCGCCTACGTAGCTTTTGAACCAGAGGATGACGCCGGTGGTGAGCGAGCAACCGTAGGTAGTGTCGGATGGTTTCTCTTCGGCGGAGGACATCGATGGGTATTTCCCCGGCGTCGGCGATCACCATCCGTGTCTCAGCGCTGCGCGGGACACCAAGGCACGTCCGCAGGCTGCGTGCCAGTGTACACCGAAGCTTGTGCTCAGACGTGGCTGATATACCGTGCAATACGGGCAAGCTGTATAGCAGGGAGCCGCGAACCAGAGTTTTGTGGAGCACAAGAAGATCCCGCTCAGTGCAGCCCCAGCGCACGCCGGCAAAGTGGCGAACCACATTCCCCCAGCGCTGAGCCTTTGAGATGATGAAGTCAATGTGCCTTCGCCACGACAGGTTGCGGTCCAGGATAACACCCAGGAACCTGTGAAACTTGACTTGTATGAGGGGGCAATCCCCAATCCGCAGTTGGAACCTCCGCATCTCTCTTCGAGTAAACGGAAGGACAGCGCTTTTTTCGGTGGAGATATCCATCCCGCGTTCAAGAAGAAGTTGTTGATGGCATCCAGTGCTCTTTGCAACCGATGTTGAATTGCCGGCCGGGATTTTCTAACAGTCCAGATACACACATCGTCCGCATATATGGAGAGATTTACTCTCCTCGGTAGACATTCTTTGAGATCAACCATGACGATATTGAATAGTAACGGGCTTAGGACACTTCCTTGCGGGACACCCTGCGGAACAGCAGTCTTTTCTGTGTCACCCTCGCCTGTTCTGACAAAAATTTGCCTTTGGCTCAGGAAGTCGGAAAGCCATGCAAGCGCTTTCCCAGGCACTTGCGACCGAAGTAACGCATGCAGAACACCGGGGTGACTTACGGTGTCATACGCCCGCTTGACGTCCAGGAAGACAGCCATCACGATTTGCCTCCGGGCTTTCGCTTCCTCAACAGTAGAGACCAAATCCATCACCGAATCCATTGAACTACGATGCCTACGGAAGCCTGACATTTCCTGGGGGAAGACACATCTCCTCTCAAGCCACCACTCGAGCCTGTGCAGCACCATGCGCTCCAGAACTTTCCCTAGGCAGCTGGTAAGGCTGACAGGCCGAAAAGACGCCAGGTCCAAGGGGTGTTTTCCAGGTTTCAGTATGGGAACCACTAGGGCCTCCTTCCACTGAGCAGGGACTTGTCCATCCCTCCATGACTTATTGTAGATCTCTAAAAGGACCAGAAGGCAGGTGTCATTCAGGTTACGGAGCGCAGCATAGGTGACCAAGTCCGGACCAGGTGTCGACTTTTTCCGAGAAAACGCCAGGGCCGCCTTGAGTTCTGCAACCGTGAAGTCTGCATCCATGTCGGGGTCCGATGATAGAGGAGCTTGGCTAATAGCGCGCTGTAGCTGCACAACATGTTCCTGAAAGCCTGAACATTTCGCCGCCTCGGAGCTCGCTGCTATGGTCTTGCAAAATTCGTATGCAACTTCCTTCTCGGGCTTGGAAATCGAGAGAGACAGAGATCGCAGAGGGTTCTTCGCCGGAGGAGCTTCCCGGAGACTTCGAGCAACGCGCCATACCTTCGCAGTGCTGGTAAAAGGGGTCAGAGACGCACAGAACTGCCGCCATCTTCGCCTATCATAAGGAACTACTGTAAAGTGCATTCTCAATTCATTACTTATCAAGACAAAGACAGCACACGGAAACTTCGGAGTTTGGAATGGGACAGTTGTACTATATCAAAATAAACAAGTGTATAATTGAAAGGATAAGTGTAGATTCTCTTTATCATCACATGATTGCCGTATCGATTTCTACATATCGCATCCAAGAACTAGCAGCGAATATTGATTTTTTATCGCATTTAGTAGGGTATAAGCACAGTGAGAACAATGATCAGGATGAAATAGTGAGTGGAATGAAAGTTTGAAGGTTCCTATACATTTTGATTGATTACATTAAATACTAAAGGCGATGTTTTTGTCGATATTTTCTCAATCAATATTTTTAAATTTAACATTTGAGGGAATGTATGGAGATGACGAAGTGAAGTTGTCCAGACATACTTTAATTTTAGAGGTTTATAGCTCATAATGAGATAACCAAAATCCAGACTACAACAAAGATCGCTTCTTCGGAAAGGCACCTCAAATTAATGGTATTATTTTTAAGCAATGCTTTTGCCAACTTAAGCATTAGAAGCAGCACAGGAAAGTCACACGTAAACATACATTGGTTATTCAATTCCCAAAACGTACCAGAGGTTTCCCGAAGTCCTACTAAAGACTCTCAAACTATTCGCTGTTTCAAAGCTTACGAGCACTGCAAGCGGAAAGGGCATACTTTAATTTTGGAAGTTTATAACTCATAATGACGTAATCAAATCCAAACTGTATTCCAAACAAAATTCTTGCTTGAGTTTTTACTAGGCCAAACTGCTAATATTTTGTTACAAATTTGAGATTCTTTGAGTTATAGGTTAAAAACGTGTGCATTAGTCAGACGATCCATACGGCAAAGAAGCATGCTTGAATGTCTCTATGCATTAAACGCTAATCGTACTGATTTTTTGTGAAAGTTGTCGTCCAGTTTTGGAAATTTAGCGTTTGAGGAAAGATAGATCAAATGAATGGTAGGGTGGAATTTGAAATAAACTATGTAAAACAAACAGGCATGTTCATTGTCTGTATGCATTAAAAGTGGAGACTGTCACACATCAGTAAGTGTTTAATTAAAATTTGAACAGGGGTTTCAATTTCCGAATATAGTTGCAGAGAGTGAAATTTTCGTAATAAACAAGCTTTGGCTAGCTGAACGATACGTGACGACACACGAAGGTTTCGAGAAGTATTTTCTCAATGACATAGAATTTAATCGATTGCTAACGATAGGGATCAAGATTTTGATCTTTTCTATATGCACTACAACACAATGTGGAATCTCCTTGCCGTGGAGATTGATAATCACGAATATTTTCTGAGGCGTTTACCAGTTATTCAAACTTGAAGAAAGAGTCATCTCCGTGGCGTGCGCACGTGAAGGCGCCTGACGACGCAGTCGTTTCCCAAAACAAGCAACCCGCTCGCATATGCCTCGGGTTATCACGTGACCGAGCGGGGCGCGGATTCATGTTGGGTTTTCGGGAGCGTCGTTAGAGTCGGGAAACATCCTGGCGCGTTCCCGAAACGTTTTAGGAGCGTGTCACACTGGTGCGATAGGACCAGTGTTGTTGTTTCATTGAACTTCATGGTATGTGTGGGCCTGACACTATAACGTAATCGTCACACTGGCCTCTGTCAGCTGCCGGAGACACCACAGCTTGCAAGGATAACAGAAGACGATTTCAAGAACCAGCTATTGCTAAAAGTCAAGCATAACGTTTCCGAGCTACATATGAAATATGCTGTCTTTTCACTGCAGAACTGTTCACGTAAGCGATATTTCCATGTTGCACCATCCCTGTATTTCGAACAAAAGTATCGCCCAAAGTATCGCGTTACTTTTTTTAGTAACGGTAGCGGTACTTCGTTACTTTACAAAAGAAGTATCGATATCGGTATTTCGATACTTTTTACTCAAGTAACGAGTATCGGTATCGCGATATCATATTTCGGTAACGGGTACAACACTGGATAGGACACGACAGGTTAGGACAGCAGAAAGTTCAGTGTCCTGTCGTACCGAATACCAAGGCACACCGGCGGGACACGTCAGCTCCGAACACGACATCATTCCGCGACAAGTTGAGTCGCACGCAGTTTAGAACACCCCTCGGCAGGTGTCCTGTCGTGTTGCGAGTCACACTGGCTGGGCCCGGCCAGCCGACAGACACCCGACACTGTATAGCGAATGCAAATGGCGGAGGCAGAGGCGTACGCTGCTTTTGCAGCACTTTCAATTTATCTTGCTGTTGACAGCAGTGTAGCGACGCAAAAATATCGAAATGTTCCATATTGATAAATATGAACATCGTAAAAAAATCGATAAAATCGACTAAAATATCGATATATCGATATTTGAAAAGGTGTCACGCCTTTACTTGAACAATTAAAAAAAGTTTAATGTCTTAATTGTCCATTTTTGTCTTTCATGCATATTACCGCTGAGGCACGTGATGAAGATGTGTGAAGATGAAGGGGGGGGGGGGGGGGGAGGGGTAACGGCAGGATCAGCTCGCTGTTGGCGGTGGCGACGAACAACGTGCATTACGATGACCAATGAGGATACGTCCTCAATTATCGTCACAGAAATATTGGAGAGTAATTAGTGCAAGAATTTAGGTGAGTGTAGAGGATGTCGCCCTCTTCGGATCCGCACCAACCTGCCTGCCTCCTCCTTCTCTGTTCCTCGAGGAGTGGATGTTTGCGGAGACAGAGCCACGCCAGCAACAGAAAATTCCCGGTTTCGACTGCCGTCTACGTTGCGCTCTCGGTGAACTCGTTCTGCACGTTAATGTGCGTTGTTCGGCACGAGATGCAGCCCCGGACGATCCACGGACTTTCAGAAACTGACAAATTTTTCCCCTAACGTGCATCACATTTGTGCAGAAAATATCTTCATCGTGTCGCAAAATCAAATTAAGAGGGAGCAAATAGCCTTCAAGTTTGGTTAATAAACTCGCTGACCCGCTCCTTTTTTCATACCCTTTCCCCGCGCAGAAGCCGCCGAATTACTGATATTTCTACCAGCAGGCATATCGATATCTGTATCGATGTAATATCGATATCAATATCGATCTAAGGTCGATATTCATATGGATGTGAATATCGATATTTTTACAGATAAATGTTCATATTTTAAAATTATCTATAATATCGCAGGCATAAAATATCGATATCGATTCATCCCTACAGCCGTGACGACGAGCCTGAGGGGAAGCAAATTTGGTCGCGACCATGGCTACTGTACCGCAATCGTCTTGTTATGATAATTTGATGCGCGGGTTTGCGCTGTGTGTCGAAGACAGCGAAGAAAAACGTAAATGGACGTGTTTCTTCCCAAAAATGAAACAGAATGGCGGAGAATGTGCCTGTTTAGCGAGCATTGGTGACAGATATTTGAACAGATTTTGAACATCATACAACATGGTCGCACGACACGTATCATCCGACTGTTCAATAGGTTCTGCAGTCACACTGACGAAGCAAGTTTTACGACACTGATTCTGTTGTCGTGTCACGGTGGTGTGGCCGTATGTCGGCGACATCCGGAGACAACGACTCGATACGACACGACTGCTTTCGACTTCTTGTGTCGTGTCGCGGAATGTTGAATGTCGTGTCGCACCAGTGTGACAGGGCCGTTATTATTTAGTTTATTTCCAACTTCGCTTCGTCGTCTTCATGCATTCCCTCAAATGTTAAATTTAAAAAAAATTATTAAGAAAAAATTGACAAAAACATTTTAGCGTTTAATGTAACAAATCCTAATGTAGAGAGACCCTCAAACTTCATTTCCACTCACTGTTTCATCCTGACCATTGTTCTCACTCTCTTTGTACCACACTAAATGCGATCAAAAACCAATCTTCAATGCTATATAAGCTGTTTATAGAAAACCACATAAATGCAGGGGGAGGGGGGAGGGATATGTTTATTAAAGATAAAGGAAAGGGGGAAGGTCAGACAGGCCAAGGCCGACTTGCTATTCCCAAAAGAGAAAAAAGAAGCAAAAAAGAAAATGAAAAAGTGGCAGGGGACGATGGGGTGGCTCAAAGGCTGCTGAGCAGCCCAGTGTCCTTCAGGTAGCGCAGGAGGGCTCGGGTGACTGCCCACTGTCTGGAGTGCCGGACAGGTCCCAGCAGCGTCGCCAGGGAAAGTTCCCTGTGGCCTAGGGAAGTGAGACTTGGGGCGAGAACGGCTCGGGGGCCGGCGTACCGCTTGCAGTGCAACAAAAGATGGCATATGTCGGCGACTGCAGCACAGCAGGGACACATCGCGGACGTCCGTCTATCCATCTTAGAGAGGACGAGCGGGGTCAGGGCAGCATCGAGGCGTATGCGATGGAGGATCGACTCCTCCTGTCGCGACAGCCGCTGGGAGAGGGTGAGTTCCATCCTCGGGTCGATGGAGTGGAGGAACGTGTTTGCCGCTACAGCGTTTGAGCTAAACGCGAGCGTGCTGCGAGACGTCTGGCGGTGGATCTGTATCAGGCAGGCCGATGGAGCGAGAGGAATGGTGGTGGTCATAGTGGTGGCAACTGTCCCGTGCGCGCCTCTCGCAGCAGCGTCAGCGCGGGTATTCCCCGGCAGGCCGATGTGGCTGGGTACCCATTGAAGCCACACGCTGTGGCCGGAGGCGGTGAGATGGCTGTATGTCGTGAGGGCTAGGCCTGTGACGATCTTGGAGCAAGGAGAAGATAATATTTGCAGCGCAGCCTTGCTGTCCGTAAGCACAGTCTGTTGTTTGGGGGCCCCGTTGATTATGCCTCGTTGCCTAAGCCTCGTTATTATTATTATTATAATTATTATTATAATTATAATAATTATGCCTAATTATTATAATAATTATGCCATAATTATTATAATTATGCCTCGTTGGCTAAGTTTCAGGGCTTCATTTGATGGCGGCGAGCTCTGCTTCGGTGGAGGATGTCACGTGAGGAAGCTTGAGGGCTAGTTCGTAATTTTCCGAAGGCACACCAACGGCTAAAGTTGAGACGCCTGCAGAGACCGACGCGTCCGTGTACACCGCTATTCTTCATAAATGCAGGTAACTGGTGCAAAGGGACATGGAGTTGCTGGCCTCACACTAGTGAAGCCGAAATCTCCATATTATTTTTTCTTCATGTCAATCAACCAGTCAATCAACACAAAGTGGCGTTTTGGTGTAGCTTGGTGTGAAATGGTGGTTTTTGCGTCACACGAAACTTGTAATACAACATTGGTCGAGTCTGGTGCCGTATATTCATTTCATTTTCCTAATGACATCAGATAAAACTGGAAAGTAATTGCAACCTATACAGATGGATAAGTAGCTGAACATCAAGACTTCATTCACAGACTCAAAGGCTGAGTTTGTCTGTTACATTTAATGCGCACCATGAAAAGCAAAGCATTCTCTCCATTTAACTAACATGACGTTTAACTTTGTGATGATGGCACCAGTTGCCGAAGAGATATCCCTCGGCAACTTTGTTAAGGCATTTCGGTGCTAGCTAACGTACCAGTCACGTTATTCGAGAAGGTGCATTACGTGTGGTGTCGATATTGTGTTCGCTTGCAGAAGATGGCTTCATGTTGCGGTGCATTATGTGCAATGCATCCCACATACAGCATTCTCCCATTAAGAGCATGGGGTTGTCTGATACGGTTTCGGGTGCGAGTGCTCCTCTGAACACGGCGGGCTCGATTGCAACGTCGGCGCCACTAGCTTTGGAAACTGATACCCACGCCCCAGCCACTGGCTTACTTCTCCTCCTGTGGCAAGCCTTCCGAGTGCTGGATTTCGAGCATGAAATGATTCGTAAGAGCTATACTGTACACGCGAAAGAGCTCCTAACAACAATGTGAACACAGGGTAAAAACAAACAAACAAAGAAAGCTCCCACTGTTTGTTTTTTCATATGTTCCGTGTCCACAAGTACGTCTCAAAACTGGATAAAGCAAAGTGCAAAAAAAGAAAAGTTTTTCAAGTTCTTTGACGATTACATACATATATTACATTTCACATGAAGAGGTACTATAGTTAGAAACTAGTAAGTAGTAGGACATAGTAGTAAGTAATAGTAAGTAGTAGTAAGTAGTAAGACCTAACTAGTAAGACCAAGTTATTGAGAGATATTATGGAGCGGCTCAAATTTAGCGGCGGGGGGGGGGGGGTTATATGTTTATTGGGGAAAAAAAAGAAAGGGAGGAAAAGCGCTTTAGCGGCTTTATAACAGTGCTGACTTACAGTGACGAAATTTGCCATGAATTTACACTTTAGAAGTACGTAGGAACACTGTGAAGCACTAAAGCTACACTCTCAAAAATGATGATGGTGGTGGTAGTGCTGAAAGGGTTCGCCGTTGTCGGCCTCACAGAGGTGGGCAACGTCGCGACTGACGCCCTGGGGGAATGTGCGTCCTGGGCCGACTTCTAAGGGTTCTTAAAAATGAGGGCGGGGGGTAATGGCAGGATCGGCTCGTCGTTGTTGGCCACACAGAACCGGGCGTCGTCACGACTATAGCCAAAAAGAAAAAAAGAAGAAAGAAAGATGGATGGAGGATAGAGGATGAAGGGTGGAGATGCGTAGAGGGTGCATGAGTTCGTCGGGGAGAGCAAAGTGTTAGAGGGGTCGTTGAGCGAGACCCGCCTTCTGCAGAAAGAGAATAAGGTTTCCTGCTTTAGCGGAACGTTCGGTAGAAGAACTACCGGGGTAGAAGATGGTCCGCTAGTGCCCGAGCTGGAGTGAGGGAGATGGGCTTCGCACGCAGAATCTCGCAGGGTGTGCTCGATTGTTTCAGATTGTTGGCAATGGCCACAGCAGGTGTCACCCCTATAGAGCCGATCTTGAATAGTTGAGAGTTGGTGAACGCAGGTCCAGTGCGGAGCCTATGGAACATGGTCTGTATGCCTCGAGGAAGGTTTTTCATGGAAAGAAGGGGGCGATAAGGGTGCATGATGTCCCGTATCCCAGGGTAGCGCAGTTCAACAAGCTGCTCTACGGCCATTTGCGTGTCGGTGTCGTCCGGAGTTGGTAAACTATTGCTGCAACCCAGGTGTGCCGAGGACGCCAGCTGATCCGCCCTTTCGTTGCCGGGCCGATACCGACGTGGGACGGGATCCATTGAAAGACGATATCGCCACCGGTTTGTTTATGCTGAGCGCACGATCTTCTGATGCTTTGATCTTCTGATGCATCCCACTCTGGCGCAAGAATGATATCATTCGGGACAGTGATTGGTTCTTAACGCGTAATTGGCAAATGTTCTGGTTTTAGAGTGCAATAGTGGGAACCAGTAGGAAAGAGAAGGTTACATGCTTCAGGCTAAAGTAGTCGCTCAAGGTGACAATTTTCCGCGTTGGTCTTTTCACCAAAATACTACTCCCGTAAAGAACATAAATACGGAATGTTTAGTATAAACTACCCAAAACATTCAAACGTCATAACCACCATTACGAGCTCGACATATTTAAAACTATAGTGAAACACGTCGGTTCATAATCAAATGTACGACGAAAATGGACACAAATAGGGTTGCTTAAAAGCCAAACATGAACTGAAGTAATAAGTTACTTATAAGACAGTGAGAAACTGGCGTAGTTGGTAATTACTGATGGGAACCATAGACGCGCAAGGCATAACGGGGACAACTTCTGTCTCTGTCCCCGTAATGCCTGGCGCGTCCATGTTTCCCATTAATAAAGATAAGAAGTTGCTTAAATAGCTATCCGTTTCGAAAGGCGTTTCGTTTCGTATTAACAAGACGTTTAAACGACCTTGACATAACGTTCAACCGCTTCATTTTAACAAAACACTTAAACGTTTCGCATTAAACAAAACGTTTAAACGTTTCATAAAGAGACGTTTTCCAGACTATACGTTAATCTAAACGGCGTATAAAACGTTTAAACGGAAACGTTTTAAACGAAAATCGGGAAAACGTGTTAGATCCAGATGCCTACTTTCGACCCATCAAGAGTGATAGAGGTGTCACTCTGTACAATGGTTGGCTTTCATCGTGCTATGCGGTGAAGCTTTGTTTTAAGAGTAAAGACGTCGACGGACAGAAACGACGAGAGACATGCGCTAACAAATTGTCTATTCTGTACTGAACTGCCCCTGCTCGCACCTGGAGTCCGGGTCATCTCAAAGTCTCGAGCACGTGAACAAGGTGCTAGGTGTCAAAACGCTTCAACAATCACTGCATGCACAGAACAACACGCTAGAAATCGTAGAACATACATTTCTATCTCAGTTCTTTTCAGAGCCGGTGACAGCCTATGTTTCTTGCAGTTTTTATTATTTGCTCGCACACAAAACCAGACGCGTAAACATGTCCAAACCAAAGCAGTACGTACTCGCCCTGCAACATTTAGCGCTCTGCACTTACCTGCGCAATCGAAACTATCTTCCGGTGTGTCTAGGTTGTGCTGACGAGGCTCTTCCAAGCAATAGCACAAACGTTCTTGCACAACGCTAGGCAGATAGGCAAGAAACTCACGGCACGTTAGTTTCATGTCGTTGGCCTACACTACCCAAGCAGCACAATGTACTGAAAGTCAAGTGCAATAGGGGTGGACAGTATGTGTCTTGTCAATGTTCTTGATTGCACGAGCCTGTTCAAGGCCTTCCACCTACCCGTCCACCCCTATTGCACTCGACTTTCAGTACATTGTGCTGCTTGGGTAAGTTTTCAAAAGAGCGTCAACTTTGCGTACTGTGCACCAGATGTTCATTGCCCTCATTTGAAATGAACGCTCCATTGCTCATATGGGCATTTAGGCGCTTCGACTGAGAAATTTGGAACTGCCAATGAAATGCACGTCGCAGAGTATTGCTCACCATAAAAGAACTACTCACAAAATCTACTTCACGCAATCCGATGCGAAGTACTTGCTGGCCTACTTACGTGATCGCCTCTCTAAAACCATGTGGACAGACCCCAACTGCACCTACTGCCTCCCACCGAAGACGCCAAGGCCATTAGAGTCCGTTATCCATCGCCTGCGACTCTACGTCCCGTTCGGAGCAGCATTCCTTCATAAGATAGGTGTCGTTGGATCGCCGAACTGTTCAACTTGCGGAACTGTGGAGAACACGGAGCAAGTCACCTGCCAACGCTTCGAGTCTAGTCGGCGAATACTGAATAATGCCCTCGCGAAACTTGACAACCAACCACTTAGTGTTGAGAAGGCGCTGGGGAGCTGGCCAAAGCAGCACCAGCAACTTGGGCTGTGTGCATTCACGACCTACCTCAAGAACATACGTGCTGATATAATCTTTTAATTCATTCAGTGCTTGCACACGTCAAGCGTCCTGGAACAGCTGGACGCACCAGTGCGACCTACGTTTCCGTTTTTTTCTTTCTATTTCTATTCTATTCTAGTATACAGGGTGCGTCACGTAAGGCTGACCAGAATTCGCGATTTGTTTTTCTTTCCGAAAAGTTGTTGAATATGTCCATCCCCTATGGGGCCTACTCACTTTTGGTGTCGCCACTTTTTTATGTATTATTGTTTTTGTTGTCGTTGTGGTGGTGGTCGTCGTATATCGGCAATTAGTGCAGCCGTTAATTAACTTTCATAATTCATCCTCAAATCCTCAAAATTGGTGTAGGTAGGTTGACCGCGCAATTGCAGAGTTGTATTGCACAATCCTGAGGAGTCTAGTCCGCTAGAATCGAAACTGTAGCGCTTTTCTCTGCCCTGGTAAAAAATATGCGAAAATGCACTATTTTCGAGCGTTGCACGAGTTCTGCGGCCGCGTTTCAGTTTCAGTTTATTTTATGACAAACAGAAAGAACAAGAATATGTAACAACTGGGTCTGCGGGGCAAGCCGGGCCGTGGTGCAGTCCCTTTTACCTATCGCTCTGTCGTTTCAACCCTTTCTCAATTGACATCAGGCTGTTCCTCAAATCATGGGACACAACCGTTTCTTAGCGTCCTGGTCGATACCGTTATTATTTTATATTATTTTTATCGAGCAGCGGAATCAGTGATTTTATTTTTGTTATCTGCGTGGTTCTTGGAAGTTATGGGGCAGTTTTATTGCGTGACATTTATCAGACGAAATCGCGAGCTGTGTCTTGGGGGCGTATCAAAGGCGTATCAATCAAAAACAAAGGCGGCATTTTGGTGATAACGTAGGGAGAGAACGGCATCGCTATTCCCCCTCGCACTCACTTCTGGAGACAAAGCGGGGTGTTCCATGGTTTCAGGAACAGCCTGATGTCAGATGAGAAAGGGTGACACCGAGATGGGGGAGGAGAAAGTAGCCGCAAAACCCGCGCAGCGCTGGAATATTTTGCATTTTCGCATATTTTTTACTAGAGCACAGAAAGGCGCTGCGGTTTCGATACTTGCGGGGTAGACTTGTTCGGGTTGTGCTCTACAGCTGTCCAATTACGCAGTCAACCTATTTTCACTAATTATGAAGATTGTGAGAGCTAATTAACGGCTGCGCTAATTACTGATACACTACCAGCTTTGAGTAGGCCCCCTCGGGAATAGACATATTCAACGACTTTCGCGAAAGAAAAATAAATCGCGAATTTAATAAAATTCTGGTCAGTCTTACGTGACGCGCCCTGTATAATGTGGTTATGTGTGTTCCCCTTCACATAAAGAGGGATTCGTTTATGCGTGCGAAATCCCCTACGTCCTCCAAAATGAGAGAGAGAAATGGGCCAAAATGAAATGGGCTTTGTTCACTGGAAAATGGATGATCGTAAGCTAAGAAGTAGCGAAAAGAAGTGTGATTCTTCCGATCGGTAGTTAATCGTTCTCAGTTAGCCTAACTCTTACATATCCGTATTTGTTTCTAGAACCATCATCGTCTTCTTCACGACTCCCCCACCACCAGGCAATCAAACACAACAGTAAACACTTATTCCAATACACAGTTCCTTCCTTCCGAAAGGGGTCAGAAAGGAAAAATAGCGGTGTCTACAAAAATCCGACAAAGAGCAGCAGCACAGAGCAGAAACAGCAGACAGGACGTCTTGCAGCGCGTTATGTTGGAACAACTTCTCTCCAGTATAGAAGTAGAACGTAGAGAGTTGGGTTAGTTGGTTTGGCAAGTACATTGCGAAAAGAGCCAAGGTCCTGTGTTGCCGTGTGTTCTTTGGCTCTTTTCGCAATGTACGTATCTCATTCCACGTTTTCCCTTCTACCATTCATTGTAGAAACGTCCCCGCCTCGTGAGAGGCCTTCGCTTTTATTCACGCCCGATCGCGTGATTCTCCTTCAGAACATGTGTCGGCCTATCGCTACAAAGCGTCTGGAGGATACGTCGAATATACGTGTAAGCTATTCCACGTGTACGTCTGGCTGTCGCCTGTGTTCACCCTTCGACATTCTCTTTCAGTTTTTTTTTTCTTTCTTTCTGGAGTGGTGAGTTTCCAAATGGACCCAGTCACACTGAGCACGAGTTTCCCATTGACTCTTGTCCATATATTTTGAACACTTGGGGAGATAAAGTGCTCGACGTGCTCTAGAAAACAAGGGGTTCGCTTCGCTATGAGTCGAGTCACGTCGTATGCAGATGTTCTTCATGGATGAAAGAGTATTTTCGCTCACAAAAAGTGAAGATTTAAGTGTGTTCTGGCGATTGTTATGAACTATGTGTCGTTTTCTTGAGACATTTTGACCGATGTTTAGTACGTGCTGGTGATAGGTGATTCAAAGGGCAGTCAGCAGTGAAAGTGTTGCAACTGTGTACACGTCTTTTGTCTTTGATACAGGTAAAGCGATCTTATAATATTACCTTCTTGTCTGTACGTGCTGCTGACTGCCACATTGTGATTTACGATGGAAAGTGATATATGTCTTGCTTGTCATAAAGTGGCTGTAAATAGCGACAATGTCATAGCTTGTCTAGAATGTAACAGTACATATCATCTTGGTGACTGTTCGGGAACGCGTACTAGGAGGCCTAATTGGAAATGCCCAACAAGCAAGATACACAGTCAGCGAACAACGCACCACGCGATATGGAAAAAATACAAGATAAAGATGCTCATACCTCGTTGATACCTGAAACAACGCCGCAGCCTTCGAGGGAAATCACAGAAAGTAAGTGTGTCCCTTAGCGCGAAGGTTGACAAAATTGCTAATACGCTGACTGGGTTAATGTCTCTCTCCAATCTAAAATTGATGATTTGCTTACTGTGAAAACTACTGCGCAAAGTTTGGAACTTGCTATCCAAGTTATGTCAGACAAGTACGATGACATCTTAGCACAATAAGTGCAACACAACTCTGACATCAAAGAGCTAAAAAAGAAAGTGCGTCATCTCGAAGAGGTAAAGATTGATAAGGAGGAGCTGTTAGTTCTGCGGAAGCAACTTAACGATCTTGATCAATACGGTAGACGAAACAACATCGAGATTCACGGTCTCCCGAAAGAAGACAAAGAGAACTTGGACCTCAAACTGGAAGACATTGCTAAGGCTCTTGACCTGCCCAGACCGACGGCAGAGGTTGTGGAAGCTGTACATAGACTCCCTTCGAAACCAGATAACATCCCACCAGTTATTGTTAGCTTTACAAATAGGTGAGCAAGAGATGCCTGGATGGATAAAAAGAAGGAATTACTAAACATAAAGTTCTCGAACCAACAAATCTGCTTCAATGAAAACTTAACCCAGGCAAATCGACTTTTACACCGTCAACTTCGGGTAAAGGCGAAAGAACTGGGGTACCAGTTTGTATGGTCAAAGTACGGTGTGTTGTACGCCAGAAAGAGATCCGGAGATAAAGTGCTCAGGGTAGATTCGTGCTCTGACCTTGACAAGATGAAGTAACTGTCTTTTGGCGTGTATATGTGTTTTTTTTTTTTTGTAACAACGACAGCATGGCTAACCAGTGTCTGTACCCGAATCAACTGATAAAATATGTCACTCCAAAGCAGTTTTCAATTGTGCATCTGAACGCACGTTCTGTTGTTAATAAACGCACGGAATTAGGAAGTACTTTTCCATTACATGTCTTACTGGTTTCGATGTAGTTATGTTTACAGAAACCTGGTGTCAAAATGAAAATGACCTTTTTTCTGTAAGTAGATACCAAACATACTTTTTAAATCGCAAAGCGAAACGAGGACCTAAGACACACGGCCGCTCCAAAGGCCTTTTCATAAAAGGAGTGCCGAAAATCGCTCGTTGCGCCAGTTATCGTCTGGCAAGCGAACCCTCTGATAACGGCAAAATGGAATGCTGTTTTCATGGTTCGCTTATCAAACGATAACTGGAGCCACGTGCGATTTTCAGCACTCCTTTTGCAGAAAGGCCCTTAGAGCGTGCCGTGTGTCTTAGGTGCGTGTGCTTGTGAAAGGTGACAATTCTACCATTGTATCACAGTTTTCGGTTATTATCGAAGATTATCAGGTACTCACCTTAAGATATAATCACTTGTTTATATATGTTTCATATCGGCCTCCAGGTGCAAATGCTTCTTTATTTTTCCAACTTTTGGAAACTTATCTGCAATTTATATCTGATGAGAAATGCCAAGCATTTATCGGGGGTGATTTAAATATCGACATGTTGTCTAGTTCAATGTCAATGTCAAATGAACTGAGCGTACTTTTAAAAGATTATGGCTTTGGAAACCACATAACATTGGGAGTTCGTAGCCAGCCATCAGGACCCTAATGAAGCATTTAATAATTTCTTCGACGTCTTTTCTAAGATATATGCATCGCATTTTGTAATGAAGGAATATAAGCAGCCAAGAAGCTGCCGTAAGCCCTGGATGACGAAAGGCTTACTGAATTTTGTACATAAGAAGGAACAAATGTACAAGAAATTTCTGCTCTCCAGAAATCTTGAAGATTTAAACGCACATAAGCATTTTCGAAATCGTGTCACGAGTGCATTGAGGCGTGCAAAGTCGGACTACTATAAAAGGTTATTTGATGTTGATGTAGGCCAAAATCCAAAACAAATGTGGAATAACTTACACAGTGTACTCAACAGAAAGCTCCGTATAGTCCAAATCTGGAAAGTATTTGCGTTGGTGGTAAAACGATTGACGATCATTACTTGGCTGACTACTTTAATGCGTACTTTATTAATGCTTGCGGACTTCCTTTGCAAATGGTAAACGCGTCGTCTCAAATTTTATATCATGCGATACCAGGGACCATATTTGTGAGTGCCGTTGACGAAGATGAAATGTATTCCACTTTTTTTAACCTGAACAATACAAAGTGCCTAGACATTTATAATATGCAAGTTATTCCCGTGAAACGAATTCTTCGTTATATTGTTAGTCCTCTAACGTACATCATCAACCAATGTTTTTCCATGGTCTGTTTTCCAAAGAAGCTTCAAATAGCTGAGGTGTCAATATTGTTTTTCTTTCTGTCATCATTTATACAAAAACTATGTAATTAAAAGTACCAGTAGGTAAGTCTGTGATGTGGTTCTGTATACATGAATACTACAGAAAAAGAATATGCAGTGTAATTTACATGCAGTCAATGTATTTAAAAAAACAAGGTAAGAGATTAAGTTAGAGTAGGGGAACAGTATCGTAACAACAAGATACTTCAGCTTAGGCACAGTGATCACTGAAAAAAAGACGAGAGCCTCTTTTTAAACGCATAAAGCTAGGGAGAATTGCGGATAACAACAGGAAGACTATTCCAGTTCTTACCGGAAAAATAGCAAAACGAAAACATCCCAAAGTCAGTACGAGGATATGGCAAACTCAACATAAAGTTATCAGCTCGACGGTCGTAAACACTTGTGGTAAAATGAGGAGTTGTTAAACAGGAATTCACAAGATTATTGATTATTTTATAGAAGAGTATCAAGCACTTATACTTGATAAGCACAAAAAAAACGGCCAAATGTGCAACAAGGAAAATGCAAATGTAACAGATCAATGAAGTGGTATTTGTAGCATTATACGTAGCGCTCTTTTCTGCAGAACATACGGATCACAGAGTCGGGATTCATATGTCAACCCGTACACTTCTAATGCATACGAGATGTGGCCATGAAATAAGGATTAATAAATCATTAGTAGTCTCTGTATTGGCAGGATGAATTTTAGCCGTGATAACGCATATAATCCACTTGTGACTTTCTTTCTGGCATGCTCAATATGAAATCGCCATGACAAGATTATTGACTTACTTGAGATTATTCTAACTTGTTTTGCATCACCGAGACTGACAGTCGACAGACAGAAGAAGACGGAGAAGAAGCGGAGGGTATTGTCATACAACCACAGTGATTTCTCGAGAACTTCCCCGTCAACAGCTACCGCTGTAAAACGACAGTGAATTCTCTCGTTTCTGCAGAGCATTCGTTCGCATCTGTATAGAGTGCCTGTTCAGCAGTGGGGGTAATGTGGTTCAATAAAAAAGAAAAAAAAAAGAAAAACGGGGCAGGCTATCGGACAGTAATTTTGAAAAGCAGTTGTTCCCGCGAGCTAATAACCCTTTTTGGTAATGCCAAGCTTCACGCTCGTCATATTTCTATGGCAACGAATTCCAACTGTGACGTCAAAGTATTGTGAAAGTAACGAGCTACTTTTAAGAGTATTACTCTACTCAGTTCCTTTTTTTTTACCCGGTACCTAACTTAAATACCTTTTATGAGTATCTTGTACAAGCCTGCATACAATGAATCATTCTTGAACTCCTTCAAATATCCCTTGCCCCTATTTCCGCGCTGCTGATACTCTTCGGTATGAGCTAACTAATAACTAATCAGCTAACTAACATTTTAACCATTGTAAACGATACTATAGAATAGCCTAAAATGGCTCTAGTGGATTCTAATTCACCGATTCATTCGACCACTCATTCGCTCGTTCTCACATTTTTCGAGGGTGCCTACTATGTATAGTGGCCTCAAATGCAGAGGACTCATTTTTCCAGACAACAGTAATAATGATAAGAATCATAAGCTTCACAAACGGATATAAAAGGTGTGCTGGAAAACAAAGATCAGTCTAATAGAGCGATGAGAGGGCCACAAGAGCGACATAAAGCATACTCACTGTAACATTGGTCTAACTAATATTTGTTGTGGCTGACTCTTTTTTTGTTCGCTATTCAGTCCAAAACAACACACATAAAAGGAAATCAATCAGCCATATTTCGGGAACGCAACTAACGGAGTGCCGCGCAATCTTCCGCCATAATGACCTCAGTGAATTAGTGCGCGCCACAGGAACAACCTCCACACGATTCCTTCATTTATCCATATTTGCCCATCTATTTGTTCTTCCTATTTTGTGTACACGGGAAGCAAGCACTCATTTTCTCTTAGAAGAAAGTGCTTATGGGAACGCAACCATCTGTGTGTTCGAGACTTACGCTGGCCAGCACGATGTAAAGCGTACGGAAAAAGAGAGAGAGAGAGGGTGTGTGTGTGAGTATATTCACGTACGCTTTTCATATCTGTTAGTCGATAGTTTGTCGAAGTCTCTAATTTGGAGTCTCGAGATCCCCACATTAATATAATTGTCCGTTCCCGCAATCAGCTCAGCGTCTGCGCATGTGCAGCTCCAGATTTAATGTGTTTAATGTTCCTTAACCGTAAATCAGGACGAGGGCAATCTCAGAAGACTCATAGATTCGGTAGACTGAGCCCTTGGCATTCTTAAGTCACAATTTTTGTCCCAATTGCTCTTATAGAATCGAAAAATTATAAGTGGAAATTACCGTGCAACGCTGTGTCGAAGTGGCCACCAACTGCGCGCCGCTCGTTAAGCACGGCGGCAAAACTACATTGCATGCGCATAACACTCGATCTAAAACGAAAGAAGTTGGCTACGAATCTGCTACATAGCGGGAGCACCAAGTCAGTAGCTCACTGTTGCTTGACGAAGTGGATATTATTTCGCACCAGACGTCCCACCGCAGAACCGTTCTACCTCAATTTTGCTAACAAATTGATATGCAACTCCGGTATGGATGCCTCACGTGGCAAGAACAATTCTTTTACTTGAAAGAATTCAACGCAAGGCGGTACGCTTCATACATAACGAGTTAGCGATTATAAAGCTACAGCACCTGTTTACCACCATGGCGAATAAACTTGGTATCGAGCCACTAAACAATAACTTTCGCATTGCCAGTCTGAAACTGTTCTGTTTAATCGTATTTAACTTAACTGGAATAATCACACTTGACTGACCTGACTGTATAATCCCTGGTACCTCCTTTATAACCAGAGGTAAACACTATAAGACATTTCAGCATCCGACTTGTCTCTGCACAGACTGTTCTAAATACTCATTTTGCCCGTGCTGTATCGCTGAATGGAACAAGCTACCAATAGACGCCGTTAGCTACACAACACTGAATGAATTTATGAGATTGTTTTTGGATGAAGATGATTTGATACTTCCATTTTGTCCTGTGATGACCTGATTATTACTTGCCATACACTGTTATATTCTGAACGTGCACACTTTGCACAAAGTTTGCAATTTGTGCACTTTGCGAACGGTGGCACCCACTCCCGTCCACTCTTAAAACAGAACTGAACACGCTGAACGCACGCCAGCCATTGCACAAAATGATGATGATGATGATTCGGGTTTTAATGACGCAAGGGCAACTTAGACCATAATGCGTCGAGACAGATGCACAATATGTTATCACTCTTGATTTGTGTGAGAGCGAAGCGTACGCCTTTCTGTGACAGTCAACGCAATTGCGCAAGTGATACAAAAAGGCGTACGCCCCCCGTTTTCAGCGAATCAGCACGGAGACAACGATGCCATTCGCTATGGTGGCTGACTATATAGGAGCGTGCAATGCTGCGACCTCTCTGTTTTCGGAGCGTAGCGCATGCGTTGCAACTGCTGAAGTGGACAAAAATCAATCTCAAAAGTAAGTTAAAAAATAGCGCTTGCAAAAGTTAGTAGCTTTCTGTAAAGTACAGTAAAATGGGGAGATATTACAGCTTCTAGTCTCAGATTGCGATTACTCCCCATTTTAGTTCCTTTCCCTAATTTTTACTCCCCAGCACTGCAAATACTCCCTAAACAGCGCGTAAACTAACACGCATTTAGTCATGAATGGGACTAATGGCTGTGGGAATGTATCTAGTCCAGAAAAAGACTAAAATGATTCAGTTGTTTTCTTAGAGCAGTGTTTCTCAAACTGCGCGGGTCATGACCCACAAATGGGTCATGAGCCTTTTTCTAGGGTTCATGGAGGGCCCAAGCAGACATGCGATATGCCTTGAGCCACACAGACTAACGTATTGATTTGCTTGTGTCAAGAAAACAAATACATCCTTCTCATTAAAATACACGATTAAGCCAATCCTTGTTTAAAAAAAACATTAATAAGCATTTTTGGTAGCTCCCTTTGTGGTTAACGTCTTTTAAATAAATTACAATGTAAGCGTATCCGGGTCATTCAAAAAAAATTTTTTCGGAAGGCTTGTAAAGGTGGGGGGCCATGGTAGATTTGGTACCACTCAAAGGGGTCACGTACTGGAAAAGTTTGAGAAACACAGCCTTAGAGTGACCCGACCAGGAACGAAGAGGAAGCGAGTTACACGTACCTCGGGCGCAAGTTCATGGTGATTGTCAGCAAAGGACAATAAAGTTAAAGTTTCCCGGTTCATTTACGTATGTCCTCTTCCTTGGGGGGTACGTTGGGTAGACGAGCGGTCTGTCTAACGGCACGTTGCTCGGGCCTCTCCCTGTACCTTAATCGATCCGTCACAATCCACATCACTGTACATTTGAGCGACCCAAAACCAGACTTGTACACGTTACTAAAAAAAGTAATTGATTACCGTTACCGTTACCTTGTACGAAAAAGTAATTTTATACCGTTACAAATTACTTGCCGGAAAAAGTAATGAAGTAACGCCTTGAAAAGTAACGCGTTACTTTGCCAATTACTTTCGATATCTGAGAAAACGATATAAAAAAAAGATGTAGAAAAAAGATATCCACACACAAAAAAAAGGAAACTGAGCGTCGACATCGTTGTGATATCGACAGTATTCCGCACAAGACTGACAGGGGCTGATGGTCACAAGAGTGGCGTTAGGTTATGGGGGTCGAGAGTTCTGTGAAAAATGTGTCGAGAGGTTGAGAGTTTTGAGAGTTCTGTGGAAAGAGTCCCAACTGGAACTCCCACAAATGACTCATCAGGTTCACGGTACAACCTACAGTCCAACTTACTGCATATAGGCCGGGTTACGGATAGATAGTACACATGAATGAGGAGAGGACAGTGGACTCAAAAATACACTACACGTGCGGAACACTGTGGCAATTGACCTCGGGGTCCTCGGGTAAGTAATTGTTAAAGTAAAGTTAAGTATTGTTAAGTAAAGTAAAAGTCCTAAGGATAAGACAGCTGCCTTGCACTGAACTTGCAGAGGGCAGTTGGTTTTGTCTTCTCGCGGCGGTGAATCATCCCATATATGTGTGTGTGTGCGTCATCCCGAGCAATGTGGATTCTTTAGTTCCCAAGTAATCGATTACTTGGTAATTGATTACTGAAAATGGTAATTGAATTACTCAAGAAATTACTGGGCCCCAAAAGTAATCCATTATGTTACAAATTACTCAAAAAAGTAATTGATTACTAGTAACGCAATTACCCGTTACGTACAAGTCTGCCCAAAACCAAGTGGACGTTTCTCTTTCTTGTTCTTTTTTTTTTTTTATGAAGTGTTCACTCGCTCTCTGGCACCAACGGTATCTTCGATGGGTTGCTTTCCGATCTCTCTGGAGCGACGTTTCATCTTCGACAGGTCGAAACAGAGCACTCTTACTGCATTCGATTGATTCATTCGGAACTCTTTCTTCCATCTCGGAGCGCTCTAGAGTGCTCTCACCAACGCCGTCAGAGCGGTTGCCAAAAATCTGGTTGGGTTCCGGTCACGTGACTGCGCCAGCTTCCGCTGAGTAGTGTTTCTGTTCCGTCATTCAGGTCATGTTCTGCGTTTTGCGTCGTCGTTCTTTTGACTTCGAGGGAAACACCGGAAGTCACGTGAGTTAACATTCACTCTCCTCTCCTCTGCTCGAACCTGCCGCGTTCGACTCGTCCACGATTCCTCCGGCTCGGAGCTGGAGCGACATGCGCTCTGGCCCGCTCCGGCTCGGCTCCATCAGGGAGATCAGTCGAAGACACCATAAGCTTCCTGCTAATACATGAGGTGGGGTACTCACAGTTTTGTGTAACCCAGTGTCACAAAACACCTCCGCGACATAATTACGGGCCTTCTCACAGCCGCCGTGAGATCTTAACAGATTTGCAGATCATTGCATAGTGTGATGTGGAGGCAGTCGTAAAAGGTTTGCTTCTCCTGGGGTGAATCACGGGGTTCCCGGGAATGATGGGGTTAGCGCCGTAAAGTTAGCATTATACCTTGTACGCACTCACCCTGGGTAACGTTTTTAACATAACTTGTATTTACCATAACTGGGAAGAAGGCGGAATGCGATGGTGACATTAGTACGATTACACGAAAGAGCACAAGCCGAGGTCGTTTAAACAGTGCTCAGTTGTTGAAAGTGCTACTGCAAAGAGGAAAACATTCGGTTCCTGAGATATTTGAAAGCTACTTGTCTGGTCCGAAGACGCCGCTGACTTCTCAATTGGTGAGATGTTTAGAGTATTTTAGTTTGTCGAAGATTCTAATTTGGAATCTCGAGATCCCCGCATTAATATAATTGTCCGTTCCCACAAACTTCGCTGAAGATGCCGCTGTGTTCTATCGGAACATGTGTTCTACAACTGCATCATTAATACTGGTTTTGTGTAGAAGCTTGCCACGAACAATGGTATTGCCTTTAGGTTGTGCATCACACATGCCACTCTCACTGCATGTGTGCACTCTTAATCCCAGTGTACCAGTTAACTTAAGTTTTAATGTGGCAATGGTGCCCAACTCTCGTATTTTGGGAAACTTGCCCGCAAACTCTACATTATCCCCTGGAAACTCCAATGGATGTGCACCCGTTTCACGTTTTCACGACTCGAACTGTTTACGTCTCTTACCCTCGATATCGCATTGTTTCACTTCGGCGTCTTCTCGCCTTCGTTTCATAGCCTTGATATCTATATCTGTCTCACGACGGGCTCTTCTCACTTTCGCTTCATGGTCTCTGCTTCGCCTTGTCTCACCTCTGGGTCTTTTCGCCTTTTCTTGTTCGAGGCATGGGCGGCTTCTCGTGTGCTTCACTTTGTGTACGACGACGCTCGCGAGCAGCAGCGGCGCTCTGCGCTTTTCACTCTCGCTCTTCAGATGGCGTGCGCACTTTGCATCAATGAAATCAATCAATCAAATAGAGTTCATTATGAATCAGACAGATTATATACAGTGCATATTCAGATGGGGGTCCTATAGTTAAAAACTAGTTGCATGGCCGCCCTAATACGAGGAGTCTCGTACAATGGCGACAAGCGCACAACCGCGGTTTATTTCCCTCTCCCTGCACTGTATTGTCTACAACGCCGGCCCATGGTGGTGCTGCACGTGGTGTGATGTCATTGGTAGCATCCACCGTGCCAGGTGATGTTGTGACGTCATGGCGCAGTGACGTCATTTCGTTGTTGCTACGCTCTCCATAATCTCCCTCAATGCCGCAAAAACATCCCTGATACAGCTATGGCTCTGAAAAAAAAAGGGGGGGGGGGTACTCGTTTAGAGGAACATTTCACCACATGGGATGTCGGCTTGCTACTTCATAGACATAAAATGATAAGAAGAGGAATGGGGGGAGTTGTTTTATTGCAGGAATTTGTTGCAAATTTGAAACCTTGTCATATATTACGGCACGCACTGTATGCATAAACGTGAAAGTGGTTATAAAGACTTGTTCAACTTGTCCTCTTGCACCTCTTGAAAAGACGGTTCTCTCGCTCCTACCTGTACCTACATTTTTTTTTTGGGGGGGGGGGAATAGCATGCCGACCTCTGTTGTGACTGACCTTTCCTTTTTTCTTTCCCCCTCCTTGTATGTGTGGGCAATAAACTCCTGATTCCATATCGTCTTTTTCTTCCACATTTACGTACAAAGGAGTTGGAGCTACGACGTTCAACCCACAGACTGGAAATTTCCATCTAGCTTCTAATATGGTTACTTCAATATTCTTGTCAGTAAGCGGAACAATTCCATACGCGTCGTGCCCTGATACATGAACCAATGAGACGACACACATAATGTTTATTCTTTTAAGTAAGGCAACTATTGAAACGGTGTAGCAGCTACGTAAAGGGCAGGTGCCGCTCATGAATTTTGGTTCGAATGACTGGTGGTTGATCAATTCTTAACGAGATATCCTGTACGCTTTTATAATAGAAACTGGCGCATGAACACACGCACGAAAGCAATCAGCCTGTTGCGCAAGCGAGAAATCGATGCCGCACGTGCACCAAGGAATGGTTGTTGCAATTCTGCAGCAGGATGATGTTTTGAGAAATGACGCAGTCGCACAAAATGAAAAATAATACGCCGAACTTCCGATAAAGGAATACACGTGCTGAGATCTAAAAGTGTGCTGTCCAACAGAAAAATCTCAATTTTTTTTTTTTGTGGTTTTCTGCAAGAAGAAAGGGAGATGCTATGCTCAAAAACTGAGAGCTTGATGACACCGAACATCTGTAAGAACCTTGTTGTATTTGATGAACGCGCACAAAAGCAGTAATCTAGAATTCCAGAGTCTATAGAACCACGTATCAGTTATAATACAAGGTGAACAAGGCACGTTTTCGCCAATACTCTTAATCTACCATCCATGTGAATTTTGTTATTTATTCCGTGTTTGCGCCGCGAAGCAACTGCGGCTGTGAGCGGCGTACAGATGTAGAGAGGACAACAGGAAGGAGCGGGGGGGACAGGGAGGGGTTAGTACGCGTCCTGGGCCGACTTCAAGGGGGAACTGTGCCGACATTCGTCCGGAAAGTCAATCAATGTGATCTTAATTGAAGTGCATCATGGATGCTCTCTATCCATGGTCACCCGTCACCGTCGTTATAATTCCGTCTGATATGGTAATAGGCTGATAGAAATTGATATTCAGAACGAGCGTAGGTGTGAGAGGGTATAAAATTTTTGAAGAATATTTACGTAAAATTTTAGTGACAGTTTCCCCTACGTGAATTAGGTCAGCAAGAAACTGCATTAGGACTTTAAAATGTAGGATTGTTTTACCTGAATCTATCCTTCAGTACAAAATAGCTGTGGAGTTCTCACCATTCCGTTCAACTCTAATCTCAAAAGACAGCGCCATTTCTCTCCGTAATTTCCTTTCACTGGAGACGGCATATCTCCTTTTCTGCTATGAATCGTAAAGTGACCAATTTGCGATATTTCCACTTGAATAGTCCTTACTCAACATCTGCTGCAGAGTTCTGAACGGAAGGAAGCTTTCCAAATCATTCTCCTTCACATCCCGGTTTTCGTCAGTGTCTCTGGTGCTGCAGCCGTCAATTTATCTCGAACTAAAGAACAAAGGGATCAGCGATGAAATCGACGGAGAGTGCGCCTGTTTTTTGGATATGATTTTAATGCGATTAAATCGAATCATTCAGTGCAGAAATGATTTAAGGGAACACGCCGTGAAGCGGACAGGAGTTGGAAGCGTTCAGCACTGCGCTTCGATTCCAGCGTCTAATTCAATATTCCGCAAAGTGTTTTTTATAAGAGGCTTATGGTATGTACGCTTCAAAATTTGTTTCTGTGTACCCTTCCTGCCGCCGAGCACAAAGAGAACATAGTGGAAGGATAATGAGGTTTCAATGTTCCTTGCGTTGGAAGGAGCGTACCCCCCTCTTCGCAGGAAACTTAAAATCTGGCTTATCTGTTCCTTGGTCTGAATGCAACACCTGTCTTCTCCAGCACTATCCCTAGGATCGTGAAGTTCATCAAACCTCCAACCTTAGTCGTAAATCATTCTTCTGAGCTCTTTTTCTTCCACATTCCGCTTTTCTTCCATCCTCTGTTCCATCCATGCGTTGTGGTCATTACTTCCTCCGCAAGCGAAGCCTTCTGTCGCGTACTTAAAAGCCGTGCCTGACGACTCGGAAGTGATGATGATGATGATGATGAATGGGGTTTTAATGACGCGTCGACAACACAAGTCATAATGCGCCAGCATTATGACTTGTTACCAAAACTGTTACCAAAACGTGTTACCAAAACTGTTACCAAAATGTGCTGTTTAAATATAGGTGCGATAGGTGTTTAAAAAAGAGAGAAACGACAAATAAAATGCAAGCCTAAAACTACGGAAGATTCACAATTCGAATGTCTCCTTAAAAAATTGAAAACTCTACTACTCGAGAGTTCTGCACACAGAATGCAAAAGGAAGTTGAGCACTGGTCTCGTGGGTTTTGATCGAGTAGTTTGGTTCTGCGTACTAATTAATTTAAGACAAAAGGCCGGATATTGTGCACGTTATAGAGCATCGTACGCTAAGATGAGCAACTTAACGGATACCGTTTTAATATTCGGCAAGTGCAAACATCGTTAGTGGCTTTAGGACGCTAGTTTTCTCGGCGGCTTAGTGTGTTTGTGTAAGAGCTTTTCCAAAGAAACAGTGTTGACTTAATTAGCGGCGCCTTTGTTTGGACGGAACGTTCCGTCGTGTCATGACGCTCCTCACGGCGGAATTACGGAGCTTCCATGATCAGATCAATTAAGCGGAGCCTGTACACAAGTGTCATTATCGGAGTTATGTGTAGTTTGCAATAATTAACATCATACAAAGGCCATTGAGGTATTGTTTTTTTTTTCTTTCCTTATCGTTTTAAGAACAAGACAGGTCTGCTCAAGTTGCCTAATCAGGAGGTCTTCGAAACTTGGGCATTTGGTATTGTGGTATTCGCGTAGAGAGTAAGCTATCTACACGTTGTTATTGTCGTTATTGTTATTGAGATAAATAACGTTTTTTTTTTATTCTCTCTCTCTTCTTTTTTTTTTTATGGCATTGCATTTAACTTTGACTTGTATAGGATTTTGGAACGACAACGTGCGCCTCCCTCTTTGAACAATAAGGCCTCGAAATATGGCAGTTGTTCAAACTCTCGATTGCCTGTTGAGTGCGCTAACCAATAGAGCAAGCGCCACCTGTGGCATGCAAGAGCGCATGGGGACTTGGAGGACCTTGAATCATTACGAGACGACCAGAGCCGGAGGTAGAAGAACAACAACAATATTCCCAGTGTGCGCAGTACCAGCGTCAGCCGGGGTAAGCCATAACCGGAGCAGACGACGGAGCTGTCTCCCTCCAAGTTCCCATGCGGCTTTGCGCCGCGCGCTTGGTGGCGCGCGCATCTCTGAAAAATCGTGAGTGAGTGAGTGAGTGAAAAAAAAAAACGAAAGTAAAAGAAAGAAAGAAAAAAATAGTCTATTATGGTACGCTGGCATCTGCGACTTACCAAGGGGCCTCATTTGGGCTTACGGGATACGCACTCGTTCTCTTAACATTCTCTCCTACATTTCTTCTCATGCACACACACATACATACATACACACATACAACAGAAGGAAGAAGCAGCGCCATCTGGTGGACACGATGGAAAGTAACGGTTCTGAGGCTGCACACAACAGACGAACACAACACAAGCCTCAAGGTGTCCAAGAACACGAACAGCCGAGTCCCGCCGCTGTATGGCTTTTTTGTGTGTTTCAACCTCGGAACCGTTACTTTCCATCTTATAAATCCTTCTTTGCTCACAGTTTTATGTCTTTATGTGAAGTATTTTTGATGTTGCATGGGAGGAGGTATAATGTTTATTCTAAAAGCATGCAGGCAAGGGTCAGTGAGACGCATGATCGACTTACCCTTCCATTAAAACAGAAAAAAAAAAGACTAACTATAGCGTCACTAATTCAAAGACTAATAATAAGTCATGTGCGTTTCAGTAAGTGGAAAATTGCTTTTGTCGCATTTGAATACTGCTTTTGTCGCACAGGGAAGTGGAGTGTAAGCGTAGTACAGGGAAGAGCAATGTGGCTGGAAAAAGAAAAGAAAAAGGCCGGACATCCCAGGTTAGGAAAGCACGTCCAGAGACTGTCACGACAAGCGTTGACACGTCGGGCAGGAGGGCAGATGTTTGTGAATATAAGCACTTACAAAGAGTCATGTGACAGTTTCAGGCCATTGAATCTTATCCCCGAACCCAACAGATAAGACAGAACTCTTTCGAAAAAACAAAGTACACTTTCCTCCTTTCCACGTGAGTCGATGCCATCGGAATCTGAGTAAACCCTGGCCATCTGTAAAATGCAGCTGCTGGAAAGCACGAAAGAGAAGACGAGGAAACCAAATTCTGCCTCCCTAATACCAATGGCCATCCGACTGTCCGTCCTTGTGCTTGCGAGGCGATCATTCTGAAACGTTTAATCGATTTAGCCTTAGATTCCCCTTCCTTCTCCTTTTATTTTTTTTTTCGGTGCCATCAGCACTGGAGCCCCATATTTCAGTCCCTGTAACTTTTCCCGGCTTTTTCCTTCTTCGAACGCGCGTTGGTATTTTTATTCCGTGTTGGCACCGCCAAGCAGCGTTAGCAGTGAAGAAGAATGGAACGTTCTCGTCAAATGTTTGCTCGCATTTACTTTCCCGTTATCTGCTTCAGATGGTCATCTGCTCTTGTGTTCTGAATCAAATCATGCAAAGGAGCGAAGATATTTTTTTTATTCCGTGCTAGCGCCGCGAAGCAACTGTGGCTATGAGCGGCGTACAGATGTGGGCAGATGGAGAGAGGACAGCAGGAAGGAGTGGGGGGACATGTGGGTTAGTATGCGCCCTGGGCCGACTTCAGGTGGTACTGTGCCGACATTCGTCTGGAAGGTCTTCGGAAAACCCATGGAAAACCTCAGACAGCGCAGCCGGTGGTGGGATTCGAACCCACCACCTTGGCTACCATCAACGAGCGGGAAACTTTAACTCGCCCGGCCATGCCGCTGGTGGAGCGAATATAAACAAAATACATAACTCAAAAGGGTGTCAAAAGGGTCGATACTCTACCCCATTGCAGAGGTATTTTCCTATATCTATTTCCTACTTATTGATACTTTCCATCTTTCCTACATATTGATGCGTTTTTCTATTCGCCGTTTTTATTCCTCCATAGACGTGAGTGAGCAGGTTGAGTTGGTTGTCGCCGAGGTCACCCTCGGCAAGGTCGTGTCAGGCGGCGCTGTTTACCGTGGAACACTAATGTCTAATTCCTAATTCCTAGTGACTTTTACGTACATTGTTTAAACACTACTTCCACAGCCTGATTCGTGTGGTACGGCGGTCTAGACTAGGGTCCAGACTGTCTGGATGAAAACCATCTCAAAATTTCAAAATACCCGCCATCGTCCAGCTCAGGAATTGTGGGAAGGATCCGCGAGCTCGCCCTCCAAGCTCCGAGCGAAGCGAGCTGCTTTGGAGGTGACTCTGAGCGACTCTCCACCGGCAACTTGACGTCGCCTATTTTTCTGCTTTCGTATCTTCTCGAATATCCAAACACAGATCTGGCGGATCTGAGCCAATTCCCATACGCCTTCGAGCCAGCTCTGTGACGATATATCCGCTCCGAGCGCCTCCGGGCGATTAAACATAAACGCCCACTGTTTGCGCCAACCCGAGGTCGTATCACCTCCAAGCGCCGGGCTAACAAGTTCCAAGTAGAAGAGAAAGCTGTCCTGGACTGGGAGTGCACGATTAACTTATAAACATATGCTGAACGCGCAGCCACAGAGCTTCGGCCATTTTTCCTTATATATGTATATATATACAGTCATGTCTCGCTTATCCGGAGTTCAGATATCCAGAAAACTCGTTATCAGGACTACATTACCGGGAACGAACCTGCTGCCATTGGATTTTGTCTCGGTTATCCGGAATTCGTTATCCGTACCCGGACAGCAGGTACGGGGACCAATCTTCCAGGACCTAGGTCATTCTGATTCGCTTATACGGAAAGGTGTCAACGTCCTCTGTCTCTGGCATGTGCTGTGTTCGCATTATTCCGGAAAAGGTCACATCTCACTGGGGCATTCTGTACTGTCTGACTCCCCTTTCTTCAGAGGTCATTCCCTTTTGGTGTGTGTGCGAGCACACGGTAGAGATGGTAGACGATACGCGGTAAGAAGCGGTGCCCTGTATGCACCTTCCGCACGAGATCTACATGTGAACGTCAATGTCCAAGCCGTCCGAAGGCATCACATGTCTTCTGGCTTATGCCAAAAGACATTTGCAAAAAGACAAAAAAAAAATGTGTGCGGGACCAACTTTCTGGGACATTATCCGTCTTTGAACAGTAGGGTGATGCAGCGAGTACCGTGGCTCCGATCAAAATCATGTCACACGCGTGCCTACTAATTTCGAGCAGATCACTTCGTGCGGATTTTTGAATTATCCATCTTTTCCTTGTTCCCTTTTCTGGAGTATAAAGATGTCTTCCAAATTTTTCGGGTTTTTCCGGAATTTTGCTTGGTTCGGCTATCCAGAAATTCGTTAACCGGACCAAAAAGGGACGACACCCGAGGTGTCCCGATAAACGAGACATGACTGTATATATATATATATAAGGAATATATATGGTCGTTATATATATAACGTCCAGCTCACGTGGTATAGTGGTTAGGATGATCGCTTTCCACGCCGAGACTGGGAGGTGACACGGGTTCGAATCCTGTCACCGGCTGTGCTGTCCGAGGTTTTCCCTGGGTTTTCCGTAGACTTTCCAGACGAATGTCGGCATAGTTCCCCCTGAAGTTCGCCGAGGACGCATACTAACCCCCTGTCTCCCACTCCTTCCTGCTGTCCTCTCTCCATCTGTCCACGTCTGTACGCCGCTCATAGCCACAGTTGCTTCGTGGCGCTAACACGGAATTTAAAAAAATATATAACGGAAAACAAGTCTGTTGCGAGTCGGCTATGAAGCCATCATGTGCAGCAAATCAGCAGTCGGGAAAATAGATCACTCTTGCTTAACGAAGTTTGACTTTTTTTTTTTTTTTTCAGCAGAGTTCGCTTTGAGCGGTTTTACCGTAATTTGGTCTCCAAATTAAAAATATGCCTGCCCACACTCCCGTTATGTTCGTAAAAATATGAGATGTCTTCTGTTGCCTTGCGCTGGATTTGCAAGCAACAAGCTGTGGCAACAAGCTACGCTGTCAACGTAAGTTGCTTGACTGCCCCATAACGGTATTTACTTAACTACTACTACTAACGGTACTTTACTGCTATTTGATGGACGTTCTCTGGTTTGTCGGGTCAGCAGCTAACGTGTTTGTCACGTGTCGTGGGCGACGCAATTGGTTCGTTTTCTTATTGCAACCCATATTTTTCGCAGAAGGGACGCCTGAAAACTGAGGTCGGTAAGGCACCGTCAGGAAAAGCTGAAATTTATAATTCCGTAATCACGACATCTGGCTTCGTAAAATACCAGAATTTCGGCACTGAAATATATGCCCGGATCCCCGGATCCGACACCTCTTGAGCATCAGTTACAACTTCACATTTCGCAATCATACAATCAAGAAATTGGCTTTAATACAAACCGTGAGAAACATGATGAGAAAAAAGCCATCCATAATCTGCCCTCTCGTTGACATATCCCCGCACCATGTTTGCTGTGTTTTCTTTCTTACCTGACACTTAGTTGGCCGCGACTGAAGAAATTGACCGGAATGTCTCCGCTGAGTCGTTTCTTGGACGATATATCACGCCGCGTACCCAGACTTGATAAGCGCTCTCATTCGCGGTCGGACAGTGACAAATGTTGACGCCTGGATACCTGCGCAAGATTTATGTGACCATTTCTGGACAGCGAGAGAAAAACTTTCGAAAGTACTTTCGACGACTGTCACCTCTGTGATGCGACCCTCTCGTTTTCTGTGGGAATTTCATACAAGTGCAGGATGCGCGATATTGCCAGAGTTGAGACATCTGCAGGAAAAACGGATGGGCGAAGTTTCCAAATCGGTGACATCCTATTTCATGAGCGTTGAGCGTTACATCGCGAAATAGAAGGTAACTCATATGTTCAATCTATTCTTGTTAGTAAAAAGTCACCCCTGCGATGAAACTCTACCATTCATCATCTCTCGATAAAGTTGTTGTTGTTGTTAGTAAAAAGGTTATTCTGCGCCAATGGACCTTTGACTCTCACAAGCTCAGAAGCAGCAGGTATGGCGGGGGCAATCGGTATTTGTGGACAGCAAAAAATAAATAAAAATAAAATTAAATAATGAAAAATAAAGAAAGAAAGAAGAAAAGAAAAAACGGCGATAGGGGCACACGGACGAAGTGTTAACACCCTGTGTCTGCGGCGATTGCGGTCGACCGCAATCGCCGCAGACACAGGGTGTTAACACTTCGTCCGTGTGCTATCGCCGTTTTTTCTTTTCTTCTTTCTTTCTTTATTTTTCATTCTTTAATTTTATTTTTATAAAAGTAAAAAGTAAAAAAATAAAGGTAAAAAAATATAAAGAATAATTAAAATTTATTTTTATAGAAGGTGAATGACTGATTCGTATAAGATGATTGTTGTACCCCAGCATCGCAGTTTCTTGCAGTATGGGTACAGTCGGCCCAGAATACATGTTAACCCCCCCTGTCCCATCTACTCCTTCCTGCTGTCCTCTCTCCATCTGTCCACATCTGCACGCCGCTCATAGCCAAAGTTGCTTCGAAGCGACATAAAAAAAATCATCATTCATCACGACATAAAAAAAAAGCGTTATATGGTAGACAGCGCGTATGGTTCTTGAGCGCTAGCTATTAAAATTAACTACGTCCTTGAAACGATTTAAATAGTCGAGAGAACAACCTGATAGTTTCTCTTGAAAAGCGGTATTTTTCGCCTTTCAAAAACGACGTGAATCGCTTTTTGCCAGTTGAAGGTGTATCCTTCTTTCTTCTCCTACTACGCCTTTAATATATAAGCGTTGCATTATTTCGTCCTAAGCGACCTTTTCGATGTAGCTAACAAAGGACACATTTGTTTCGCTCTTTTGCTCTCTCTCCTGATATATCGTTTAACCAGGCCAATATCGATTTTTTTTTTTATGAAAGGTGGTTTTATAAGAGTCTCCGAACATTGCCTGCGTCACTGAACTCACACAAGATATAAATACTACAGAGAAAAGATTCGCTCCTCTGTCAGTGTGTCGTTTTTCTCCTTCAACGTGGTAAAATGCGTATATAGTTCATTCAGCAGGAATTCCCGTGTCGGAAATAAAAAAGAAAAAAGAAAAAACGTTCGCTCGCATCTTTTTACTTCACTCCAAAACACCTATATTGTAAGTTGGAAAAGCGCTTCTTTTTTTTGTATTCAGTATTTTGTTTCTCGTATAAAAATTACGGGACAAAGTTTATATAACTCGCTATAGGGTTGCTTATAGATTTTGTACGCAGTATGTGTCATATAGAAACTACTCGGTACTAAAATAAAACACGCGTGTTTCATAAAGCGCTTGAGTCGCCTGCAGTACGTCCTTTTTGTGTGGCATGGGTCAGGATTTTTTTCTCCACTATTTATGTCGTTTGATTAAAAGCTGATCGGATGCGTCGCTGAGGTAGGGCAGCTTTGGGGAGCCAAACGCCCTTCTCGACCCCGACTCCCTATCACAACCAGCCAATCACAGCGCGGGGGCGTTGAGCCGTGGAGGTTACGTGTTGCGGACGTATACGACTCACGGTACCTGAAACAGGGGGTTCCTTTTCCCGACTCCTTCTTCGAGTGTAATGTCGAGTGTCAACAACGAGAGGCCGTTTCGGAAATGAGCGGCATAAACCGTGAAAGATTCACAGTCGACGACGACTTACACCTCCTACTTCATGTGCTGCGTGAAAGCCCTTCTGAAAACGCTGCCAAATAGTCGTCGATCACGCAATCTGTAAATCCGAAATAGTAGTCTTCGCCACTACGAGGCGGCGCTGCCGCTCATCACACGGGCTCATATAGCGCCTAATGGAACGTTGCTCTCTTAACACTCTTTTTCTGTTGTCACGTTGCGGAACACGGAATCGTAAAAGGAAACGTAGTACGCTCACCGTACTTACCTAAACTCTCTACCGCCTGCAACCTGCAGCAGCCCGCAAAGCTTTTAAATAGAACTATCTCCGGTGGAACATCAGCAGCAGCCCACGTTCGGTAGCATCGGCTGGCATTCATCCAGTTTATGGCAGGGATCGGAACCGGTATTTTTTTCGGTCCGGTTCGGGTTCGGGTTCGGGTTCAGACATATTGATTCGGTTCGAATTTAGCTCTGCTGAACGGAAAGTATCAGCTTCAACCGGTTCAGGTATATCGGTTCCGTTCCGGTTCGTCTAAAGGAAGAACCCCCCCCCCCCCCCCGCACACATACAGACAAAAAAAAAATCAGTCAGCGATCGGAACATTTACAGGGATTGGCACCGTTACTTTTTTCGGTCCCGTTTTAACCGGTTCATGGGCAGTAATTTTGCTACATGAAAGTGAGCTGACGCTCACCGTACACGGTTGTAGGAGAAAGGTGTGAGATAACGTTTCAGTTGAAAAACCTTTCGGGAAAGCAGGTGAAGACACAAGACAAGTAATAAGCGCATTTATTATTTACCTGATATTTTACTGTATTGTACTCTCGTGGACATCTGCTGAAAACGAAAAGCGAAGTGCCGGAATCTTTTTGGCAGAACCCGGTCGGCGCCCTATTTTGCTGCGGCAAAAAACTGGCGCTACCGTCACAAACTTTTACTCCCATCTGGCATCTTACAAAAAATAATAAACAAAAAATGTGGGTCAGTAGTACAATTATTTCACCTCTGAACCGATTCCCGAACCGGTAACCGTATGAATTTTTTTCGGTTCAGTTCCGGTTCGGCTCAGGACAAGCAAAAAAATTGTTAGGGTTCGGTTCGGTTCGGGTTCGTCAGAAAATGACGATTTTTTTCTGGTTTTCGGTTCAGGTTCAGTTCCGGTTCCGATTCCTGGTTTACGGGTGCATCTGAAGGCGAACACAAAGGTCACGAAACTTGAACTCAGTACTGAATTGGGAAACAATGTATGGGGTCCGAGAGTCCAATAACAATTGGCTACATATTATTCTACTAAATGGGGCATCTTCCGATCCTGATCTTTGGGCGCCCGGCAATCGTTTCGGTGCCATTGGAGCTTCTTCTTCCATCTTCTCTTCTCTCTTCTTCTTCTCTCCCCACAACTGTTACGGATATACCTTCCAAATCACTCACCCCCTCACTCACGGACCGACCTACGCGGCTGCCGACGTTGGTCGGACTTTATACAGCTATCGCTTTAATACGAACGTCGAATGTGAAGGAGGGGAAAAAAAGTATTGCATTATTTGTTGAACGCCCCTCATACATCACTCGACTAGATTATTATTGAAGAAGAGGAGAGAACAAAAGTGCTTCGCATGCTTAGCGTAGGACGTCGCTACGAGAGGCGAACAGCAGCAGCCCTCCCGGACACAACGAAGAGCTCGTATGTGTATAAATACGGACACTTCCATTGAACGGCAGAGCAGACTCATTTTGAAACTTGAAGGCCACCTGCGGTCTTTCCCATGCTGCTTCCCATGCGAGGTATCAACCTCTGCATGAGAGCTTATACACTAAGAGACGTGGGTTTTTGCTTTTGAGTACAGGGGGTGCTTCATTCTTCCTTCCAATTTCTCTTGCTCGTCTGATGTATTTGCTGACTGGGTCGATCAGGGAGACATCCTTCGGATAATGCTTGCAATTCAAAAGTGAGACGACGTTGGTGTTAAGCCGCCAGTGTTTGGAGAAGTGGAAATTAGATTTGCTCAGATGAAAAAAAAAAAAAAAAAAAGAAAAAGAAGAAGAAGAAGAAGAAAAGAAAAAAGAAATTAAGATTCTGGTAGAGTCGGTTTTTATCAGACAACAAAGAAAAGAAGAAACCAATTTACAAGAAACGAAAAAAACGAGACTCTTTTGAGCTTGTTGGTCACTGGATAACGTCATATTTAAAGGCGCTGAAATCCTCAAGACATATACACACCGCAATGCGCTAGACTGTCAATAAGTTTTATGGGAGAACTTTCAGGTCTCTTATGTAGAAAAGTACTCCCTTTCCTTATCCGTTAATGACACGCTTTCTATGCTTGACGAAAACCATATATGTCACCAGCTCGCTCGCTTTTTTTTAAATCTATTTTGTCATTATAATTTTTATGCTGGCGCACATGTGTCCTCTCTGCCCTATGAGACTATGCGTCCCATATCTTACGTTCTTTTTGCTTCCTTGCTTCTTTCAAGAAAGGAAAATTCACGATAACTGTTGTCAACGGGGGAAAATATGGCGGGTAGCACCATAAGGAGGAATATTTTGATATCGTCGTTTAAAGTTCAAACGTGGTTTAGTGACATTCAGCGTATAGGAAGAAATACCATCTCCATTTAAGTAGGTCGGCGAAATGTTACCAAATTGCACGACATTCAGACCAGACGCCGCGTATCAACAGGAAAACCCCTCGAGAGAACGTCGCACCATTTACCTCGATTAAAGTTGCATTGCAGGCGGTGTGTATACCGTGTGATAGTAGTGTGATCCTAGCACTGACTGCGTATGCTGTGTTCGGGTAAAGTATATATCCATTTATTCTTGCAAGGCACGGGAAAAGGCGATTGATATCGATCGAACGTTGTCAGGTACCATTCGGTTAGCAGAGTGCCGTACATGCAAGATCCTTTGTGTATGCTGTCGAGCAGCGTATCGATTGCGGATAAGGCTCCGGGTGTATAAGAGCAAGTCTTTTGCCACAAACCTTTCCGGAGGTTCGGTATCAGCATGAAGAAGAAACATGAGTACAATAAGGATATTGCGTCGTGTTTGTTGTCTGCCGCGTCGCAGATAGCTTTTTATCAACTACTGCTGCTGCCCTAATACTCCCTGACGCATGGTGTTCTTCAATATATCAAGATGTGCTTTCCGACGTCTGCGGTTAATGTCAGAAAATGAGGACGCTTCCAGGATGTTGCTAATATTTTTGTTACTGTTGCCACTGGACAGTAACTTCGTAGACTGACATGGCGCTCTGAGAATCAGTCTACATGCCCCTCAGGTTTGATTTTAGGCTCTTGTTTCTGTCCCCTAATTTCGTCCTAAGCAGAGACCTCTTTTTTTAACTCTTGAACTTTGTCAATACATCTTCGACGCTGTGGTGCGAAGGAAGCTCAGGAGAGCCCTCATCTCACAGGTGCTGCGCCGATCTTTTGATTACTCTTTGTGGCCAACACCATGTGCTGAAACCGGTTTCTGAGTAAAGAAGTCAGAGGCCAGAACAGGATCATGTCAACCAGTTCGTAAGGGCAGCTTCTTTCGTGAACAAATTACATACCGTCATGCCTTGCTGCGTCGACGATTTGTAAAATGGCAGAGTGCATTTTACACCGTGTGTCAGTCCCATGGTGGCCTCCTGTAAAGCGTGCTTACGCTGCATTGGACCAGTGTGTGCAGGAGAAGCACCAGAACGTCCTTCCTCGGATCGCTTAGCGAGCAGGCGTGAGTTCGCTGCACTGTTTTAATCAACTGTGATGGTAGTAAAATAAACCTTTCGGGGTTGTGTATAGTTTTAGGTTATGTTTAGGTTTAGGTTGTTTAGGCGTACGCCTATAGGAAAGACAGTAAATCATTGCAATTCAAAACGGTGAAGACGGAAGGCAATACAGCAAGGATTAAATAAAAAACAACAACAACAAAAATACACTGATGATGATGAATGGGAAAATCAAGAAGGGCCGAGGTCGAGTAACTCACAACAGATAGCGGTCGAACGATAAATATCGGTAAAGGGTCGGGAACAACAACCAAAAGCTCCAGAGATCAAGCGTAGTAAAAAATATTACCCGCTTCCTTTGACGATGTTTCCAACGAAAACAACGTCTACATTTCACTCTGCGCGTTTCCCGGGAAACGTCTTGTAACTGGGCCTGAACAACGCGAGGAATGAAATGGACAACATTTGTGCCGCAACCTTTGCGTCGGTGAAAAGCAAGAAGACAGGGACGTTTAAAATGAGAATAGATCGGCATCTTTTCCCCCCCATGTTCGTAGACGGAGCCCAACAGGACGAGGTATCGAGTGCGTGAAACGATTTCTTAGCGGAAGCTTTTCACTCTTGCGTCGTCGACTTTCTTCTAGTAAGATCTTTGTGCTATTTTTGTATTGTGTGTCTGTGAAGCGACGCTGTTTTTTTTTTTTCATGTCTTGGAGATAAATCCAATTTATGTTGTTCTCGGAAAGTGAGTGTGCATATTTGTAATATGTAATGTAACCTCAGATTCATTATCAAAATTGCCTGGACGCTGGCCAAATTCAGCGCGATATGGGCCTCCCGGGCTCCTTGCGAGCCGCACTTTTTTTAGGGAATAGCAAGCCGGCGTGCTGCCTGGCTGACCTTTCCCCTTTCTTTTCCTTTTTTTTTCTTTTTCTGTCAATAAATTCCCCCCCCCCCCAGCCCATCAACACTCTACCCTCAAAGCTCTTTTGACCTTTTTGGACACTCTCGGACTTCCATCCTTATTGTGAAGGGGTTCATTATTTTATTCCCCACATCACCACCAGCAATGAGGTGGAGTGTCGCCCCTAGCGATGAAACTCCCCATTCACCATCTCAAAATATCCTTATTGCTGTTTCGTTTTTTACGGTGTAGTAAATCGGTCATGATGCGCGTTTCGATCAAGCAATTTGTGGACCATTTAAGGGTTGACTCCAAACTGGTTATGGTCAGAATATATAATAGATCTAAGCGATACCCTACCAATAAAACATGGGGATTGGTCGAATTTTTAGCACTCATTTGATTCGACGAATATACTATAGGCACCCCTTTAAGCTGAATCTTTTATTATAGGGTCAAATTTCATCTCCTATGAATGCTTTAAGTCTAAAACGAAAAACTGAGTAAAGGATATGCACCAACGGTAAGTATTGACTGCCATGGCGCTAATGTGGTTGGCAGACCAGGTTCACCCACCCATATATAAATAAAAATGCGCCATACAACTACAAGCTACCCCCAATATTCCATTAATACCATATAAAGATTTAAAAAATGCGTCCATCGCTTTTCACTTCCTCCAGTATTGACCAAAAACACCGGAGACAAAACGCGAAAAACGTTAGCCAGGTGTGAAATAACTTACAACAGCGTAAAAAAAAAAACCAAACGCGAGAACAACAGCCAAAAAAAAAGAAAGAAAAAGGGGGAAAAAAAAGGAATTATATCGTGCGTAGCACTCAACTACACATTTCTCGATAATTTATGCCCTGCTAGACATCATCGAAAGGTGATTAGTTGAATTCCACATTCAATATCACATTCCATATTTGATAGATTGGCTACAGAAAATACACCGCGGCAATCTCTTCTTGTTCAGTACCGACGTTTTGGTAGGTGAATCGACGTCGCAAGGTGGAACATGAAGCCGGCACGGATATGACGTGTTGCCAGGCGTTACGCACGAAGAGAGTCTTTCCTCGCTTGTTTCTGCTAAGCTGTGTCGCGATCTATGGATGACCTGCGTGACACACAGGCTAGGAATGTCGAGCGTGACTTCTTCACTCTCACCTGTTGCTGCTCTGTGTTGTATTTGCCGCGCACGTATAACGTGCAGAAGCTGAGGCGCCGTGTGCGCTTCATTTATTTCTAAGACTAATTATGGTCACGTGCAATCCGCGTGTAATCCATCATAGTAGAGTGCAGTAACTGCGCGTCACCATGAGTTTAGGGAACTGCTTGGTGAAGCGTAGACGCGTAGTGGGACTGCAATATTTGTGGGCCGTTATATCATACGCGCATCCCACTGTGTGGCAGAGTACGGAGCAAAAAAAACGATTTTTGTACGCGTCGTAGTCAACCAGATATAGACCAATGAAAAGGGTTCGATGCCGAACTACGACGTCGCTGAGGAGGGAGAGCTACGGTTTACTTTACCTTACTGGTTTCCGTAAACACGGCACCTCTCGCGCGGCCGCATGACTTGCAGGGATGACTGCGCTGATATCACGGCTGGACATTGCTCCGGTGCTCTCGTCTGCTACGGCTGCGCTGTAAAACATGGAATGCAAATAATTGTATTGTATATTCTTGTACATAGTTTGGCATGAAGTGACACAACTCCGTTGGGTACGGTCCACATAAATGAGGATGGAGACCATCGTGGATGTAGTAAATTGTTCCGTCAATTACGGAAATGTTGAACTGCCTTTAATTCTATGTGGGACACGAGACCTGCATATTTGAGTCAAAGATGAAAGAGAAGTCACGTATATAATAGATGGCAGCCCGACTGTTCCGTTATCTATTGCATTACATGCATTCGAGCTTCCTGACGGCAGTGTGTCATATTGGTCCGCATGTTAGCTTTTCTCCCTAGGGAGTTCCGCGACTTCCATGGTATGGTGTAATGAGGCAAATGAAAGACGTGATCGCGTACAAAACAGTAATCTCGCTAAAACGAAGTTTCTCCGAATTGAGCCACCGCACATCGAAGTGTGCAGCCTTTTGTTTACAATGCATTTACTCCCTTTGCTTTATGTTGCAGGGCAACTGGGTAGCAACTGCGGAGCATGGTCTTACGTCCGCTTCTTGGGGGGGGGGGGGGGAATATAGGTTTATTGCAAAACAAAACAAAAAACACGAAAGAGGGGTGAAAGGTTAGCCTGGCTCCAGCAGCCGACTTGCTATTCCCGCTTACAAAAGGAAAAGGGAGAAAAGGAAAAATAAAGAGAAAGAAGAAAAAAGAAAGACAAATCGGAAAGAGCGAAAGAAGAGGCGCAGTCACAGGCTCAGCGCGAGCCCTGTGTCGGTAAGGAAGCGTACGAGTTCCCTTCCGACGCGCCACTGAATGGGGCGTTGCAGAGGGCCCAGTAGCGTTGCCAGCGTGACCTCCCTGAGCCCTAGGGCAGCTAGCCGCTCCATCAGAGCGGCACGGGGAGCGGCGAACAGGCGACAGTGGAGGAGTAGGTGGGAAGTGGTGCCCTCGGTAGAGCAGGCTGCACATGTAGGGGTGTCAAGCGTGTTGAGTTGGAAGAGCCGTGTTGGCGTTCGAGCCACGCTTAACCGAAGACGGTGGATAACGGACGCCTCCCTCCTCGTGATGTTTGGGGGAGGGACGTACTGCATTTTTGGGTCGATGGAGTGCAGAAATGTATTGGGCGAGATGGCACGTTCTGTGAAATCTTGGACGCAGCGAGAGCGCAAGCGACGTATTTGGAGCAGGCAGGCAGACATTGAAAGCGGGATGCTGAGACTCAAGGCAGCCGTGGTATGGGCACGTTTCGCAGCAATGTCGGCACGGGTATTTCCGGGCAACCCGACGTGACTGGGTACCCACTGGAGCCGTACGCTGTGGCCGGAAGCCAAGAGCTCGTTGTATCTGGCGATTACAAGCGTGCGGAGGCCGCTTCTTGGAACCAGTGCATTGCTTCTACAGAATCGGGTTAAGAAAATTGTAAGTTCAGATATTTTGATATTTTGTTTCTTTGCAGAGTTTTGTGTGATTATATGGCAAGTGATTTTACCTTGTGTAATCATCTTCCAGTCATCGTTATACCAGATGTGACACGTTATGGCGGGCCATAGACACGTGTCTTGCTCGCAGCGTAATATCAGCAACACTGTGTAGCGTCAGCTGTGAAGAAGAAGATGAAGACCAAGAAGGTTTAGCGTTATATTGGCGCATTCCATTGGCAGAGCTGGGTCAAATTTTTTGCCCCGGGAAGGGACAAAAACTGTTCCATTGGCAAAGTCGTGTCAGACGCAGAATGTTTCATTGGCGGTGCAAGGGTAAAACGTTTGCTCGAAAGAGCAATAGTTTTTGACCCATGAGACCAAAGCAAACCCAGGAAAGCAGAGGTTCACGTGCTATGTGTAGCGCGTGCATCATACCTCGAACGATTGCTAGCATTCCATTGACGGATCAAACCTGTGTGACCCCGCCGTGAGCTTGCACTCAAGTCCCATCCAGCGCGGGGCAAAATCTGCTCTCCCAATGGAATACGCCATGGAGAGTGTTCAAAAGACTACGGTTTCAGGGAAGTATTGAATAATATCGATTTTTAAAAATAATACACAAAATAAAATATTGTGACTGCACACAGTACCTTCATTTTTTTCATCTGTACTACATTTTAATTACGTTTCTGCTTTAATGTTGAGCAACACAATTTAAATACTTATTTTTTAAATTATTTCCACAAGTTTTGTTTTCAAGAAGGTGGAACGGACCCCCTTTCAAATGTGACCACGCTTGCACTTACAGAAGAATTCAACAATCGCCAACGGCTCGGTGTAGCCGTAGATCGCCGGTCATTTCCCTTGAGTATCCGGTATGCCGAAGCCACGATGCGAATGGGCAAACGCTTCCAAACATCTCCCTCTATGTAAATCCTTCGAGAAATAATTCACGCACTCAAGATTCGGTAGCTTGCAAACTCTCCGAAGTTATCTGGGCTTCACAAGGACAGAGTTCTGGAACTATACGCGTAAAACAGTGCCTTCACAATCGGTCTCGCCTCTCCTCTCCTGTCAGTGAGCCGTCATGTTAGATGCATGTGATGCTCATGCGTTATGAAGTGGCGTGTCATGGTGAGTTGCGACGTTCATTTTTACGCATGGGATGCGGATGCGAGAGATCGTGTCTGCTATGTAGCTGGGCTTTTTGATACATACCCCTCCTGAGCAAATGTTGCTGTAGTTCAGTTTCTTCTGAATTTGCGCCAGGTTACATGCCAGCTCTTACTCGTTTTCAATGGCGCCCGGCTCCCACGTTTCCTGCGGCCTATATCAGTGGTTATCAACTTGTGCTATTCGTCGGAACGTGCGATGATTTTTTTTCTGCAAGACCTACTAGAAACCTAGTATCACAGAACGAAATGAGCACCAATGTAACTCGACACTATCAACCTCAGGGAGCTACGGGACATTTCCATGCATGAGTTCAGCAGAACCGTATAGTTGATAGTTGAACCCTTTAGTTAAGTTGTTTGGTGCCGCGAGCCGCTATCTTTTTCATGCACGGAAGATTCTACATGCAATACTTATGTTAAACCTCTTTCTTAGTTGTTATTGTTGTCTTTATTTACTCATGCAAAAATACATGAATACTGAGGGCCTGGCAAAAAGCAGCAAAGCTGCTTGACAAAGGCCAAGGACCCCAGTGACGATACGGCAATTGCAACGGAAAGTTACGGATACATAGAAACATAGAAACAAGGCAAGCATAGATGAGCACTACCTAATGAAAAATGCAATACAATAAAACTATGCGATGCGCACAGTACAATAAACTATCTAACAGTGATATTCGACTAGAATACACTACGTATACACTACAAAACGCACTACAAAAACATTACAAGGACTGCAATGTCACACCCATCTACAAGGGTCGTAGTATTTGCAACATTATACATACGTTAATATATTCAATGCAATATCTATTGTTTGGCCAGGAAGTAAGTTTTTAATTGATTGAGTCATGCGGTGTTAGCCTCCAGTACCAGGTTTGCTTGCTGTAGTTCATTGAGGATAGTAGGAGGTGTTACTGTTAGTGATTGTGTGCCGTAGGACGTGCGATAGGAGGGTATTATCCATTTGTTGGCTTCACGAGTGGGATAAATATGGGCGCATTTCATTAGGTTCGCCAGGTAAAGAAAATGTTCACTGTTATATTTTAATGCATTTCGGTAAAATTTACAGATTATGAACGGAAGTTGCGACATTTTAAGTATGTTAAATTTGGAAAAGAGGTTGTCTGTGTGGGCATCATACGGAACATTTATCCAACTGCGCGAATAGCTCTCTTTTGCAGCAGAATAGCATCTGTGTATTTGTCCACGTTGTGTTACTACAAACGTTGCTAACGAAATTTTTCTTAGCTGTTTGCGGATAATGAAATTAAACTAGTTACCCAGTCCAACTGCAGGTATTGAACTGGACAATGACAAGACTATGAGTAAAAAATGAGCGGTACCTTTGGGCTTCCTGACGAAGTTTTATGGGGCATAAATTTTGCTGCAAATTTTTGGCCAATCTCTTTTCGGATCCTATTAATTTTTTTCTGAAAGCTTTTCAATATCCCGCGATGTCATTTAATGTAGCTCTCTTGTTGCATTGTTGCTGTGCTGGTTGCAGATTTATTTTTAGCTCACCGCAAACACAGTCTGGCGATCGCATGGTGGTGGCTCTGTCACGTGATCTCACGTGACAGTTGAAGCTACAAGGCTACTCCTTCAACGTGGAGTACAGGCGGGGCTCGACGAACGTGGTAGCAGACGTTCTCGTTCACGTTCTCATTGGTACAACCAGCCCCACGTTGGGCGCCAGTTGTGGGAACTTAGGTTTCCACACAGTGCTGCGGATAAACCTACATGGTGGTTAGCCCTCTAAAGCTTAATAATTAATAAAAATGACAGTGTTTGTACATAGGCAGCACTCTTTCATGATTTGGAAGCCTCGTTTACCCTCATTCATCATCTTCGTTTCTACTTCGGCAGCTATGCTGAACCCCTATGCAACCTATTAGTATGCCTTTCGTCGGCCCAAAGGAAACATTACACTCTTGACCTCGCACGAATTATTTCTTCGATATCACGCGTAACGAGGGCACCTTAATTGATCCTCAACACGTTCTTCGAGCATGCGTGTCTGCTTTTGACGTCCACGATATCTCAAGAGCGCTTCGACAAGGCAACGCTTTAGCTCCTTACCGAGCCCACTTCGTCGTCCGGTGAAGCACCTGCCCTGCATGGCACCTAACCACAACCTTGGACATCGCCTCTCAAAAGTGAAGCACTATATTTTTGTTACACACAGCAGCTCTTGTGTTCTAAGTCTTGGACGGCGCTCAAATGTTTTTCCACCTCCTCCTACTCATTTTCCCCTCACTCTTCTTTCTGATAATATCACGGCTGTGATTATATATCTTGTTGAATCCCCTGGTGTGTTATAGTAGACAGAGAAAAACATAGAAAGGTAGGAAAAGATTATAAGCGAATGTCGAGGACACGTGGCACAATATTGTCGACTAACTAAGGGATTAAGGTGACAACAGCATGCCCTCTTCCCTTAATGGGGATTGTACGAGGCACTTGGAGCCTTTTAAGGACCAAGTGAGGGGTAGCGTAGACAGCAAGGAATCGTTGCAGTAAATATTTACGACAAGCAAAAGCGTGGAAGGTATTGTCAGTCCAACGAATTGAATTGAAGAAGAACAAAAATGAAGAAATTGAACGCGTGACCCAACGAATTCTACTATGTCCAGACTGAATCCCATTCTAACCTCCGAAAAAAAGAAAGTTACAAACCTTCTATCAGCTAGAAGCAGCTCAAAGATGTATGGTTACTCTGTCAGTAATCATGTGTTTGAAGTGTACCCAACGTCGCAATAGGAAGTAATATTAAGAAATGTATCTCGCACGGGATTAGGGTGGATTGCAAAAATGTATAATCAGAAAGAAATAGGCAAAAAGAAAGCGTGGGGTCAGCCGGTGGACTTGCGGCTATGGGCCTGTTGCTCTGGGCCTGGTGGCGCGAGTGAGCAGCAACGTCAGCGCCCCAAATTATGCAACACGCGGTAGTTTAGCAGACGACGCGGCACTTTCAGACATACCTAGGTAGTAGTTTCATTACTGTAATGAAATTACTGTAATGAATAACATTTCCTGGTAATTTCTAATGTAATGCATTACTTTTCACATTATGTAATTTGTAATGTAATTTAATTACATTTGGGCAGTAATCTTAATGACATTACTCATTACTTTTTACAAAACAATCGAGTGTGTGTTCTGTGTTTGCACTTGGCAGTTGGGGACCGGCGAGTTAAAAGAAATCCAACGCCCACTATGACCGGTGACGCACTCAATCGGCACGGGGAACGTCAGTTCCCTTCGATAAACAAACAAACGTTCTTCAGGTCAAGGGTTCGTAGCCTTGGAGAATCATTGTTTGCGGGCCTCATCCTCCAGACAATCTTCCTGTTGACTTGATACTTTGAGTCACCTTTGTCTCTACTTTGTGGAACGATACGTTATACGTGGAACACTAGCCTGACATGTAGAAGAGACAAACAGAAGAGTACAAGCTAAGTGTTGTCACTGTCAGCATACATTTCCCCGAATTTCGGCGAAGGCAAATTTCGTCAACTTTTGTGTTTTTGTCCCTTGTGCCTTCCACAAAACTCGGGAACATGTATGCCAATAATGGCAAAGTAATGACTTGGTAATGTCATCATTTTTTCGTAGTAATTGTAATGTAATTTCATTACATTTCGGTTGCAGTAATGAGTAATGTAATTTAATTAAATTCTAACTGGTGTAATGAGTGCTGTAATTTAGCCAGGTATGCTTTCAAACTCACAGTCTCGAGATGTCCGCACTTTTCAAGAAGCACCGCCTTTTCTGTGGCTTTCCTACAGGTTTTGTAGCATTCCTTGGTATCATACCGTTTGAAACAGCATGCAAAACTGATGAAACTACCTACGGTTGGGATCCGTGGCCGTTTAGGCCCGAAATGGCGCTGTGCAAACTTCACTGCAACAGCCCTATACCTTTCGCTCTGATCCACGCAGTTGACACGCAGAATTCGCTCTGGGAACCTGTACGTTTTTAGCGTTCGCTGAAATCGGAATACAGGGCATGCTTAACGCGGTTTGTGGTAGACGGCTGTCTTCAGCCGTGAGTACCTGGCGTGTTCTCGGCCGGGAATAGAATACACAACCTTGAAGTTGACAGTAGCTTATTTCAGGTGAATGTGGTGGTGTGCTATTTCCAAGCGATCTGCCTGCCGGCGTGGCGGCATGTTGCTAGGGGGTGATCGTGTGTCCAGGGCCGACTTCACAGGAAACTGTGAGGAAAACCCGGGGGGAACACACCCAGACAACAGAACCGGCGCCCGGATTCAAACCCGGGCTACCTCACAGTCTCGGCGTGGAATGATAATTGTGGTAAGACAATTGTGGTGGCAGTAGAACTTGCAAACGATAGCCGCGGGAAAATGTCCAATGCAATTAATTTCCTTGTGCAGTGACGTTCATCACTGTGACGAGTGAAGGACATATTCCAGTAGTTTGGCAGCCTCAAGTATGCAGGAGTCATCGTATCACGGGAGCGCGGAACCTTTCTTTTCAAACATATGCTGAGGATTTAGTACCAATCTTGTTCGTGGATTCCATGAGTACTGGGGTCAACACATGGGTCGAAGACTTTGACGAATGGCGTCTCAGATGTACATAAGCGAGGAATACTGGCCCTACAGTAGAACCCTTTTCCAGAAGTCCTGTCGGTTATCCATCAAGTGGACCCATTTATCATGTTCACAAGGAGCGAACGGCCGATCGACTTTTGCGAGCCCTTCTCTGTGCCGCTAGAGGTGCTACAGGTTTAGGGCATCTTCGCGACTAGAAGAAGAGTTCACGTTCGACGTATCGACTAAAAGGTAGCACGGTCTCTCGCGATTTTTTACGCCTAGGCAAGCATAAGTTCGGCTTATACAGGGTGTTCAAAATTAAACTTTCACTAGCACTTTATAAATAGGAGAACAAAAGAAAATTCGGGCTACTTTTGCTGTTCCTTGAGTAAGAAACAGTTGCTACATAATTAGCAGCACCTGTTTCTTACACAAGTAGCGTAAAGTTATCATCGGGTTTCCTGTCATCGCTGGGTTTGCGTAGCGCTCGTGAAAGCTTAATCTTGAACACCCTGTAGACACTTAGCATTGCTGTTGGCTGGTGACACTAATCTGAGGTGACTGCGCTTTCCATGCATTTTGGTATTTGTATTTAGCTTGGAAAACACTGTAATTACCTTGTTGCGCAAAAGGAGTCTGGCCTGCTGGAGACTATAACGTTTTATTTCTCTATTCTTCCCAAGTAACCCTTAGTGAGTGCTGCAACAAGGCACTGCTGATGATAATTTTTGTGTTGTAGTACATGATTAAAATGTCGCACACTACCGCCACTGGAGCTCTTTAAAGACGCTACGTCACGCTTCGCATGTAGCTGGTGGAGGCGTAGTTGTTGGTGATGCTCCAAGTGCCCCACCTGGGTGGATTTGTGGCCGAATGTTTGACAGAGATCTTTGTAGTACCCCAGTAAACGAAAATTTGTGAACCTACTCGAGGAGCTCTTCTCAAACAAGAAGGGACCCGTTACAGCAGGGGAAATCGCGGGAAAGTTTGACCTGCGTTACCTGGAAGATTAAGAATAGCAGGGTGGGACACGGTAGAGTTAACTGAGAAACAAGATGGAAAGCCTGACGTGAGCTCCTTGGAAACGGGGAGATCAGCGCTACAAAATCACTATCAAACTCATAAAAAGGTTAAGAGACGAACCTGCGAAGCCCAGGCCTAACCAGGCAGGTTGTCCATACATTCCCTACAAAGCCTTATACTCCCAACAGTGCCAACGACTCTGTGCATCGTGGAGTTCCACAGGGCAGCGTCCTCAGCCCGTTTCTGTTTAATGTCATCCTGGCGCACCTTCCTTCTCTTCTGCCCAAGCATACCCATATCACGATCTATGCTGATGACATTTGCATATGGACCTCTGCAGCGCGCCGTGATGCCATCCAACATCGTCTGCAACATGCCTTAGACCTTATTGTGGCGTATCTTAGTGACCGTGGGTTGTCTGTCTCGCCGGCTAAGACAGCAGCTACGGCATTCACGCGCCGCTCCTTTACCAAATATCCCCTGTACTGCTAGCTGGCTCTAGGCTGAACTACGTCTCGCGTCATCGTTACCTAGGCATAACCATTGATAGGGGACTGACATGGTCGCGGCAGATTGACTCCCTCTCTGCTAGAGCCCGCATCTACTGTAATGTGCTCCGGCACCTCTGTGGATCCGCATGGGGTCCGTCCTGCGCAGACCCCCGTTGTGTCCACTGCTCCATGTTGCTTGGCATTATGCGCAATAGCCTGCCTGTCCTTTATGGCATCTCCAACACTCACGAGCAGGAGTTGCTCAATATTCAAGCCAGAAGCCTCCGTCTCTGTTTGGGAGTGCCAAAGACAACGGAAACCTTCTCTGTCTTGGCGGAGGCACGCGAACCATCGGTGCTTGTTCTTCGTGATAACGTCGCCTTACACGCGTACACACGTTATCTTGTCCGCCATCCAGCCCATTACCTATGTGACATTGCGCAACGTTATCCCGCATCTGCATTCGGTCAAGCTATTTGCCATTTACGAAGCAACATCCCCTCAACATCAACTTCGGCCCGGCCCTCCTATGCGCCACCCATGTGGACGCTTCACTATCCCACTATACAAACGTCAATTCCGGGCCTTAGGAAAAAGAAGGTTGTGCCAACAGCTGTGGCCTGCCAACTGACCTTGCACCACATCAACAGTCACCACGTGGTCACCGGCGTGGTGTTCCTATGGATTCCGAGACATGTGGGAATTTCAGGCAATGATCGTGCTGACGCTCTTGCTCGGCAAGCCCATGACACTGAGCAACCAACTGTCTTTCCCCTTGCGCACTCCAGGTGCCAGCTGGAAATCCGCCGCTTCAATGCCAACCGCACACAGCTGTTTCAACAAGAAGCTATACGAACCAATGCCTTCGTTAAATCCAGGGACCCTTTAATGATATATGCTGTGCCCAGCCGGATCTCGTGCATCGAGGAATCGCTGCTTAATCGGCTGCGGCTGAATGTGGCACGAACTCCGCTCCTCCTCTTTAAGATGAGTCAGCATCCATCGCCTCTTTGCCCCACGTGCGAAGTAGAAGATAACGTGCCACACGTTCTCCTTGAGTGCCAGCGGTACGAAGACCACCGGTCGAGTCTCCGGCGCCGCCTTGCTCATCTAGGCTACCGCGAACTTTCCCTCGCGGTGCTACTTGGCCCTACTCAGCACGCTGAAGTCACGTCTGCGCTGACACGATTCCGTCGGGAATCTAAACTCCTGGGCATGGTCTGATAAGTCCTATGCGCATCGATTAGAGAAGGAGCTGTTTATTCTGTATTTTTCCATTATTTTCTGCTTCTCAGTTGTTTGTATCTTCTTTTGTTTGCTTGATAGCGTTTTGGGAATAGCAAGCCCACACCGTGGCTAACCTTTCCCTTCTCTTCTTTCTTTTACTTCTCATTAAACATATTCGTCCCCTTACACTCCCATTCACACATGTGGATCAGTAAAAAAAAAGTATCTGTTTGAAATATAGGCTTCGGACCTGAGGCATATTTTTTAACACATACATAGGTAGAGGGTGATCTCAGTTGTCTCGCGACTTAAACACCTAATTATTATTATATATAGGTAGAGAGCAAAGACATCTTTAGCCCCGCTGACATGAATAAGATACAAGCGTATCGAATCTAGTTGTCGAATCGCATCCGCCCGTGTAAACGGGTCAATTCGCTAGGAGAGCGTATCTGGTGGTGACCGTGGTCACGGTGTAACCGCGTTCATCACTCACAATAACTGCGAAAATCCGACGAATTGGTAGCGTTATTCCTGTGCAGTTGGATGTAACACATGGCATGAGCAGACAACGCATATTGTGAGTATTCCTCACAATATGCATAGTATGAGTTCCCTCCCTGGAAACGTCACCCGTACAAGGCCAATCAGTGAGTGCCCTTTTTCACGGAGAAGACCCATCAGGGAGCGGCTGGAGGGACCTTGGTTGCCACGACCGACCAACAGGCGGGTGGGCGAACGGGAGTACGAAGGGATGGCGTCCGCCGTAATAAAAAGAGGTGTAACCACGCATGTGATATCAATCATGCACCATGAAGAAGTCTTGCAGTCACACGGTAAACGAAGGCTTGCTACAAAAGTTGAGAAAAGGAGAATGCCCCAAAACTATATGGTGTCCGTCGCCGAAACCGTACTTAAAGGAGGAGGGATGTGTTTAATGCTGATTAAAATCAAAGAGTGTGAAAACAGAAGGGAAAAGTAAAAACTCCTACCAGCAGGTATTTAGTTGCGGGTGTAATAGGTGTAATATTGTTCTTCTACGCTTCGTAATTCTATTTGCAATTTATTGTTCAATACTTGTCATTCATAATGTGCGCAGCATTAATACACAAACACAATTTTCTTTTTCGGATACGGGCGGGTAGACGTACAGCCATCCAGATACCTCCATCCATTGTTACGTCAGTTGAAGAATTTCAGCACCCAATCAGACGCCAACGCGGCGGTACACATAACGTTCTGCTCTACACTCTTAAAAATGCAATTGTAATTGTAATAATTACAATTACAATTACAAACGGCAATTTAACTTGTTGTTGGCTGTGACACCTGATGTACAGATGAATCTGACCGTATTTTCATACATATAGCACGCTGCTAGCCAACCATCATCCCCAATGACAACGTTCTCGCTCCTGATTTGTTGATAACGGGAGGCAGAGCCTATTATGTACCCTTATGTTCGGTATTACGGCGACGAAATAGGCTCTTCCTCCCGTTATCAACAAATCAGGAGCGAGAACGTTGTCATTGGGGATGATGGTTGGCTAGCAGCGTGCTATATGTGGTGAAGATACGGACCTATCAGATTCATCTGTACATCAGGTGTCACAGCCAACAACAAGTTGAAATTGCCGTTTGGAGGCGACACAGTCGGCGCGCTACCTTGGTAGAGTTCATAGCCTCTTTAAAAAGATGAAACGGGGGGAAAAGAAGGGAACGAAGAGCAAAGAAAGAAACCTAGCCTTCGACCCGTATCGAGCCGGCCCATGGAAGACAACATAGCGTTCCTCGAAGGGAATTGGTTCAGCAACGGATAAATTAATCATGATGAATGGGGAATTGTGGAAAGACTGTAACGCAGCGCGGAGTTCTTTTCTTTTTTTTTGAATTGTATAAAAATGAATGTTTGAGTTATTTATCGATTAGTTGAAAATAAAGCTATCGTCCTGTTCGTATGTCTGTGTCTTTATTGCTGTCGAAATGAGAAAAAAAAAGCACATCGTGAAGGAGACCGCGATGAGGGAAGCAGAAACGCAATATTAAAACGGTTAGGAGCGACTAAGGAGTATTCGAACGAGAACTTCGTGCAAGAAGTGGAGCCTCTTGCACGAAAGTTACCGTCCTAATAGGTTTCTCCGTGCATCTCTATGGCACAAGTTACGGGCAATTTCTGTGTTGGGTAAAGAGCACACAGTATTCTTTCATATTCGCGAAGCTTCCTCGAAAACATTTTATTTTTATATTTTGAGTTGACAGTATACATCAGCAAGGAAACCTACGTGTCATGGGGTGTAAATTTAACGCTATGTATTCATAAATTATTACCACGTCGTCGTACTTCACGAACATAACGAAAATGGTCAGGTAGGAGGGAGACTTAAAGGAGTTGATTAAATCGTAATTAATCAGACTGAAATCAAATACAAAAGGCAGAAAAATCACGATTTCTTTTTTTTTTTTTTTTCAACCCTGGTGTTATTGCGATTCCCCGTCACAGTAATGAACAAGGCTAGATTTCCAGAGGTGGAGACGATTGTGATGTCCAGGAGAGTTGCAGGAACCATGGTTACAGAACGAACAGACCGGAGTGATGAGCCCCTCGTGCAGCCCGGTTTTGTGCCTTCGGACCGTGCTCATGGTATCACGAGAGCCTTCAAAATGACCTGACATTGGACTTGCTAATGGGTGGATGACGCCGACGATCGAAATGGGACGCCGCGTCGTCCAGTGTTCCACGGGTTGGACAATTCAGCGTTCCAGCGTCTTAAATCTTGAACAGGAACCGCAAGTAGGACAAGCAGAATTCTTCAAATTCCTCCAACTTCCAAGCAACAATCGGAACAGAGGAGGAGGCGAAATTGGCAGCTGCTGCCAGTTGGGAGTCGATCCCCACAATGCAGCGCAACAATGCAACACCACAACTTTGCACCTCACTCATGAAGCTGATGTTGAAGGGAGGTCTGAAGAAGTGAAGTACCGCTTCCTATCGTCACGCTGAGGGCAATTGTTCGTCTCTTTCATGATGACGTAATATACAGCGGAAAAGGACAGATGTACAAAAACATCCATTGCTTTGTATGTGCTGGACGTGACCCTTTAAAACATGCTCATTATTCGTGTACTTCGAAAAAACAGGTACATAAAGCTGTGGCACTGGACGAAGAGTACTGTTTGGCTAACAGGACTATTGATAGCGCCAAATGATTAAACCTAACAAACCTGCTGACCCTGCATTCAACATCTTACCAGGTTGTAGAAATGGAACTCCGACGCGATGCCAGGTTCATTTCAGAATGTGCGCGAAGCGAAATTAATTTCAGTGTCCTATGCAGAGAAGTCTATATAGCTAGGTGGTTCATTTCTTCAAAGGTAGGCGCATACCTGTTTCGCTGGAATGGATCCGCTTAATTCAACGAAGAATGGATTCTCTAGAAGCGTTTTATAAATATCCAATGTGCTGCACATGATAGCCGTTGTGAGAATAGTTCATTTTAATGAAGTCAGAGCTTTCGTTGGGATATCTGTTGCCAGATTTAGTACGGCGAAGAATGCGAGAGTTAGTTGGAATGAATTAAATATTGTTTTGTACGTTCAACTGAGGCTTCGTAAACTTTTAGTGCATACTGAATTTAATAAGAAAAAAAGACCATAAGGATTTGAGTAAACTAGAGACTGAAGATAGATGTAGATAAAAGGAAGCAATTTGTGGTACTTCAACAAAATGCTTTGTTGGGCTAGTTGGTAATTCATTGCTAGACCGTTCGTGCGCTCGTGTGTGTCTCATATTCCTCCCGTGGTTGTCTGTTTTCGCACTGTGTTTTTCTCGGTCTAGAAATTTGTGGTACAGCTTGGGACAGAAGTTCACGGAACACGTAATTGGTGCATTTCTTCATCGAAGCCGTCCCCTGCCAGCTACCAGGAAGTAATCTGATAAGAAACGGGCGACTGGCTACTCTATCAGTCTATCAGTATGTCTGTCCGATCTTGTTTGCTGCTAGGGTTCCACTCGAATGGAGAAATGAGACACCATGGTGTTCCGTAAACTTTCCTCGCAAGCTGTACCATGCTTTAAAGCAGTGTTTCAATTATCATATCACATAGCAGGGTTCGGCAAGGCTGGAAGTGTGCTGGACAGCTGTACATGCGTATCGAACTGATTTCAGCGAGCAAAACAACCAGAAAGCAGGCAGATCGAAGAGTCATTTTGCCACCCAGCTGTGTTTACTATATGGAAAGTTGTGATATTGGTCCCGCGGCACGACTTGTCTGCGAACTCTATACGACTGACCATTTATGTAAACAAATACGCCTCTCCAACTTTTCTGAGATATTCGAGCACGTCTGGGGCGCGTAGTACTAGAGCACATATTTTATAAATGTACTGACATACGGCGCTGTCAGACACAGGGAGCTAGCCGCTTTTCCGACCAAAACGCGATGGTCCCGGGCATCGGAAAACCGATTTCGTATGAGCATTCCTACACAACGTAAAACATTGAACACTTCGATTTCCTTTCTGATGGGGAGGCCAACTGAATGCCGCTCTTTTTGTTATGTAAACGCTGCCACAGAACCCCCTTTAGCATCACTCTTCTCGCAAAGACGAAATGGAGCAGGAAGCCAGCCCTGGTTCCTTACCTGCGAAGCGCAACCTAGTTAGATAATAGGAGCGACTAAATTTCATGTTTTGTCACAGAAGTAAAAATAAAGGATAGAAGAAAAAAAGCTCAAATTCGCACGCCGGACACACCCAAAATAAGAGCCATCGAGGAAAAACAAAGAAAGAGAGAAAGGCTCCTTCCGCGGGATCGACTGCGTTATACATATTTTGCGTTCTCCATTTGCGTCCAGGTTAGAATAGGCTCAGGTACATTTATAGCTCTTGGGTAAGGCGCTTTACATCTAAACGAAAACCACCGCGCACAAAGCCCCGCCCGCTGTACAGCCTGTGCTGTACGTTAAAAGTATTAAGATTTTTTATGACATGGTATTAGTAAATTGCCAAGTAAAAGTGATGAACATATAAACCTTATATATATATATAAGCAAAATAATAAGACGAACGACAGATCACAGAAAAGTTTACCAATCTAGTTTATTTAGTGCGCAATCTAACACAATGATTACATTATAATATGAAACGTTTAAATATTATGTACATATACGTATATTATAATATTTATATACATATTAAAAACCAGCTTCCGTGGCGTAGTGGTTAAGATGATCGCTCCACGCTGAGACTGGGAGGTGACACGGGTTCGAACCCTGTCACCGACTGGGCTGTCTAAGGTTTTCCCTGGGTTTTCCGAAGACTTTCCAGACGAATGTCGGCACAGTTTCCCTTGAAGTCGGCCCAGGACGCACACTAACACCCTATCCCCCACTGCTTCCTACTGTCCTCTCTCCACCTGTCCACGTCTGTACGCCGCTCATAGACACAGTTGCTTCGCGGCGCTAACCCGGAATAAAACAACATATAGAAATTTATAAAGGTCGTGTTTGAAGTTACAACTGAGTGAAGTGAAAGCACTGCAATAGGGAATATTATCATAAATTCCAATTAATTAATTATTAAGCATTAGAAGCACATAGTTTAGAATTAGAAGCACATAGTAAGCACCAAGCAATCACAACGAAGAGAAGCTATGGAGCCGCACGCATGCATTTGCAAGCCAAACAAAGCACACCAAAACTATTGCAAGCCTTGAGACATCTACGAAGCCTTAAAACACCCAAACTAATCTAAACGCTCACAACGTTAAGCCTCTCATGACCTCCGCACGTTCAGTCCTCAACTGGAATCAAACTAAGTAGGCAAACCGCGCAGGTTGAGAGAGTCCAACGAAAACCGCTGGCTGCCTTCATTTCCCGATAGATGGCAGTTGGCGTTCTGTGCCTCTCACCCTCTCATTCGGGATAGCAGCGGCAGGCTCGGAAAAGTTGCCGTCTCGCTGTTCCCATAAGGCGTCGGTTGTGTCGGTCTCCCCGTTCTCTCGTTGCAATTCATGTGCGGCAAATTGTTGCGGATACTTTGTTCTGCTTCTCTGCGTCCGCATCCGACTTGTGCATCGTGTGGGATAATTGTGAGGACGCTCTTGATGATATGATGGGTTGTGTGTCATTTGATGCGACTACCTGAACCAGAAGGTAAGTCGCCAACAACTTCGTCGCAACATGAACAAGTGCGTTCGAAGTGAGATTTCGTTGTCGTTCTTGTATCTTTCTGCTTTCCGGGCGCATTGCTTGAGAACGGACGTCTCTTCTGCGGCAACGAGTCGTTAAGTAAAGTATGTGAAGTACAGCAAAGATGGGACTGCACTGTTGATGAAACTATTTGCGGGCCAGAAGAGCCCAGACAAGAGCATTGGGATACATGCGAAACTCGTTCTTTAGAAACACTTAACAAATGAAACACTCGTGCTCTTAAACGTGCAAACATAATCACCTTCGAGGTATGACCTTGCATCAGCAGGTTGAGCTCTGTTCGTTTATTTTTTGCTGTAAACTTTCATGAAAAGTTCTTCCGAAAAATTTGCTTCTAACGTGAGGGGGCAAGGAATGAATATGTTGCGAAGGTGTAGCGTTTTCTTACGTGGCTCCCTCGTAGTTTGTCACTTGTTTGAGAAGAAGGTCGTATCTTGCCGCCTTGTAAAATAAGCATATCTGGCTGGTTTGGGCACATGTTGTTCTTCGCTGTTTCTCTTTGAGTTTTATCAATCTATTCGATGATATGCAAGAACTTCAAAAGCAATATTTACCGTTGTGTTGTGCCTTATTACATGTATTGTCTCTTGTGCCTTATCTGCCCCCTGTCATCTGACATTATAACAGTAATAGTCCTTAGGGGAATAATCGGAATAATTTCCTTTAACATTTACGATAAAGATAATTCGTGGCATTACGTCGCGATACAACTGAGCGTACCGAGGGTACTTCATTGAAAACAATGTTTGGAATGGTTGTCTATCAAGACCTTTCCGTTGAACGTGCAGGATAAAAAGGGCTTTGCAGGTTTTTACGCGAAGAAAGTTTTTTACGAAAGAAAGAAACAAAATTTACAGTGCGATCGGTCGGTAGAATGATTTTGCCCACTCGAGAATTATGTATCCTTTTTGTTTCAACATTGACCTCCGGTACCCATATAACGCATTCTGCCGCGTTCTGGGCATTCTTACGAGCCCAGGCAGAACTTGGCCGACAACATTTATGCTGTCGTTACTGGCCCTTTGTGTGTCTGCATGAGGCTACATGTCGTTTAATCCCCCCCGTGACGGATGCGCACAATCAAACTCAAGCAGCACAATGTACCGAAAGTCGAGTGCAATAGGGGTGGACGGGTAGGTGGAAGGCCTTGAACAGAGTGATGAAGCTAAAGAACATTGATAAGACACATACCGTCCACCCCTATTGCACTCGACTTTCAATACATTGCGCTGCTTGGGCGGTGAGGCCGTCTGATAATGTATCACGCGATAAGCCGCGTACAACAAGGTCATTACAGTATAAGGTCTACACGAGTGATTAATGTCGTGATGTGGTTAGATAACCGCAGTTCGTGTCCAGATTAGAACTTTCTGGAACTTTCCAGGACAGACCCCCGAAAGATAAAAGTCGTCAAAACCAGTGATATACGATCGGCGACAGGTTCTTCTCTCTCTTGACGCTTACCCCATTGTTGTGGCGCCAAATTCTATTGCTAGCCGATTGCCAATTCCAAGTCCAGGCCAGGACGTAAACAGCCACCGCCAATCTGCTGACTTGGGTTTTCAGCAAATGGCTTTCAGCACTTCAGCTTCCTTCATGGGTCCGTGCGACATCTTAGAAACAAAATTCGTCATTATTCCGTCAGCAACGTGACTTATAATGGTAGTATTCGTGCGTGAACCGGAGTCACTGACGAGGCTGAGTGAGGTCCCGCGCATTCTGTGGGCTTGGTGTCCACGACTGTGGGACAGAGGAGGGTTCGGCTAAAACCCGCAGGAACAGTGCTTTAGCATTACGCAAGCTCCTCGTGCTCCAGGCAGGTTAATCTTTTTTTAGGGAGTGTGGACCCAAGCACAACGCAGTTGAAGCTAACAGCTGATACGAGATTCAATATTACCTTTGAATCAAGCGGCACAGGAGAAAAACAAAAGTCAGCGCGAAAGGTTTTATATGTCACACCTATCTCTCACAGGAGGGGTAGCGAAAGCACATGTGCAGCGGCCTTCCATAAGACATAATCCAAGCAACGTAGTGTACTGAATAAATAGCAGGTGAGCCAGTAATTCAAACGTTGTGTTTGCGCTCAGCCAGAGCTAGGAATGAAGTGCTACAACGATAAGACCACCTGTTCCACACGGGCACGAAAAATGACATTAAGTGCGTAATCAGTTAAGTCGTAATGTCATTCGCGCCGTGCTATACGGATATATTTAATGGTATTCGTCTGAATGAAATTTTTCGCGTAATGAGATCGCCACAAACTCCTTCGCCCACAAAATGAGTATCCTCGCGCTCGGAGTACAAGAGTAATTTAAAACTTCCGTAAAGCCACCCTGTTTTGCGTAACGCGTAATCATTTTATAAATTACACGAAAACGGTCATTATTTTTTGGCAAAATATCTGGCGTTGTCAAAGATTGCTTTTTTTGCATATTCACTTTTGGCGTAGACTGCCACCTGACAGGCAGGATGACAACAGTTTTCCGGCATAGTACAGACCATCGATTATGAAATAAAGCGAATTTTATGACTTTCAGATATTATGAGCATTTTCAATAACTTTGAACATGTTTACGCTCTTCTACATCTCTTACGCAGCAAGTGGGAGACCCGCATCGCCATCATCGCGTTTAAAGGGGCTATCGCATCCATCGCGGTTGATTCCGAAACTTCAGTACCATGATATTCCTCAGTGACCTCCTCCGGTCTTCAATATAGTGAAGGTGGTGGGACATTGGGCATCGAACACGAGGGATGCTGCCTTGGCGGCACTCGCGAAATTTGTTCAGAGCTGTGGGATGGACACAAGCTTTTAGGATTCTCTGTGCATGATCTTGGGATAATTGTGAATAGTGGACTTCTAGTGAACGTGGGAATAGTGGACTTCTGAATAGCGAACATGTGCATAGTGAAAAGCGAGCTTGCGAGTAGAGCACATGAGAAGCACGTATTTTTTTGGCGGGGGGGGGGGGGGGGATATGAGAATTTATGTTAGGCGTAACAGAACAAGTCGGGAGGCGAGTTCAATTTTTCCTGTTTTCCCCTCACAAACAAAGCAGACGACGGATTGCGAAAACACCTCACAAAAAAAAAAAAAGGAAAAAAAGAAATGAAAACGTCACGCGTAGTTACACCAATTAGAGCACATCTTGGTGCTCATCAGAACCACTTGCTGGCAAATGGTTCTGAGGAGTACACCAGCGATGAAATTGTGCTAGGTGATGTCCCTTACTCTCTACACCCTCTGCCACTCCATCCTGTCGCAGGTGAAGGTGCAGGCAGTGAGAACCAACCGTCCGTTTCGTGTACGCTTCAGATCTGATCGTTCCTGTTTGTGCACAGTTCAGCCAAGCGTTTGTCCACTTTAGAGCAGGCATCGGAACCGTTATCTTTTTCGGTTCGGTTCGGGTTCAGCTCCGCAGCAGCGCAAAATAGCGGTTCGAACCGGTTCAGGAAAGTGAATTTTGAGCAGATTGCAATGGGTTAAAGCAAGCACATCCTTATGATTCTCAAACAACACAAGCGTACTTTTGTTGTTATTGTCGTTGCCAATACAGCGACGGTTCACAGCAACACTGCGTGTTACTACGTTTCAGGTGCAATGCTACGGTATGATACTGTATATACTCCCTATGTTCACTCATCGTATACACCCTGTTACATAATCTGCTCAGGGACTGGCCGTTATAGTTTCACAGCCAAAACGAAAACACAACCGAATGAACGCAATAGCTGCGAGGAGGAAATACCTCGCGCACTTGGGTCGCAGTTTTGTTTTCTTGAGTTTCGGTTTGGAGTTTGTTTGGCAACGCGGCTCAATCCGCTGTGTAAATCTTAGTTCCGATGACTCACAACGCGCATTACGTCTGAACCGTTCCGTGAACAGGTAAACGCCTAAATTTATTTCGGTTCAGTTCCGGTTCAGCGAAAAGTACCGGTGTTTAGCGGTTTTCGGTTCGGGTTCAGTTTGATTCTGATCCCTGCTTTAAAGTAAAAGATGCCCCTGTGTCCCAAGGGACCCTTACGATCACATGTGCTGTAGTTCTGTTAGCTATAGGTGTCCGCTGTATTTGACGTGTGTCTGCGAACGGACCTCCTACTGGTTTACCGTACGCACCCATCTTTTGGCACCGTGCAGCGAACTAGCCAGGGTACTGCCACAAAAGCGGTGCTTCGCTTTCTGCGTGATTCGGGCATCCGGGGCTCCCTGTGAGCCGTCTGAATGCAGTCTTTTTTTGTTATTTTTCTAATAGCAAGCCGGCGTGCTGCTTGGCCGACCTTTCCGCATTTTCCTTTCCTTTTCTTTATTCATTCTGCCAATAAATCCCCGTCCCCCTATCTTTTGTCGCAGTAACCGCAGCATGCATCCTCGAGAGCCACATGGCATTGATTTTATATGTTCATGAAACAACAACAATGAGGCTTGTGCAGTGACGTCACGTTTGGTCACGTCACTGGGGAAAACATATTGCCGCACCGGAGTTACTGTAGCAAGGCATGCCGTGAGTTGTTGCAGTGTGCATTCAATTACGAGCCTACATTGTAAAAACACACGCTGTTGGCTCATTCGGTCCGCAGTATGACACCTGTGACGCATCTCCATGTTTTCCCGAGTCACGTGGCTCAAAGGCGCTCAAAGGCTGCGCGTGACGTCATCTGCACGAGCCTCATTATATTGTGACGATGAAGTGGGGAGGACTTCCATGTTCATGAGATTACGCAATATGTCGCCAAAAAGCATGAAAATACGTGGGATTAGCCTCCATGTTGTGACGTCACACCCCCAGGAACGAAATTCTGGGTAAGCCACTGGCGTAGTGGGTTGTCGTATGTTCTCTTGAGGGGACTTCGTTCTGGATAAACCTAGAACAAACGCTCACCTGCAAGTCGGCGGTTACTAACTACTGCGTTAAATCGTACTTTAACTACTAGTGTAACTACATCAGAGCACACTAGTTAAAACTACTTTGCAAGTCTAGGATGTAGTTGTTTAACTATGTTTTAACTACACCTGACGACGGAGGGGGCATAAGCGTTTTGAATGCGCTTTGTGTGTCGATTGTCATGTACCCTGATTAACACAAAAGACACACTTTCTGCTCATGTGCAGCAGCATTTCTGTACGAATCAAACTTCAAACTTAACCTACGAATGTCTCAATTCCGCGTCTAACCAATCTAACTCAACCTGTTTGACCAACGCTCCGACAGCTGATGGTTCTGTTGCAACACGTTGGATGCTGTCCTGTCCCTCTAGAAACCAGTTTTCGCGCCACGGGCTTTGCGGTCTTGTGCCAGGCAAAGCGCATCTGTGCACCACCATTTTCACGCGATCGCTGTGCGCATGCGCATCCAGCGTGTTCTGCTCTTCTGGTTGAAAACAATGGAACCATAGCTGAAACCGTAGCTGAAAACAGCCGTAGCCATGACTACGTTAACGCTGCTATACACCATTTTCCCGTTCCTGGATTGCTTCCGTCAATGAGTGAGGCTACGCTTCTCGGAACCAGAACGTATGAAAGGACCCAAGAACGATAACGAATAACTTTAGTGCTGGATGACTGCACTGCACTCAACAAGCGCAAGAATCTTCTTCTTCCTCCTCTTCAAAACAGTTGCGCACAGCTTATTGGTCTGGCATGGAATGACATGGACACGGTTTGCTCCAGGGTCCTGGCCACTAGGGGGCTGGACTCGCTCTTCTTCCGTAGACCCGGGATGTGAAGCGTTGTTGCGGGCACGAACTCCCGCCACGGCGGCGGCGGCTGAGAACCTGATCAGCGACGTTTATCACACACATACTCTGGTGTTCACGGATGGCTCCATTGACCACCGTTCCAAAAGTGCTACCAGTGCGTACTACATCCCGTCAATAAACAAGGCCTGGCAAGGGAAATCAGTTCGCTACCCAATCTCATCTACGACGGCCGAACTCCTGGCCTTGCTACACGCAGCTGCTGCGGTTCAAGTCACCGGAATACCTAAGGCCGTCTTGCTTACGGACTCCAAAAGTGCCCTCAACAACGTGATAAACCCCATGTGTGGTAGCATTCTGGCCCGATGTATAAGGAGATCGTGTGCCCAGCATAGGCTAACCGGAGGTGAGCTTACGCTCCAATGGATCCCATCTCATGTCGGCATCAGAGGCAACGAACGTGCGGACCAGCTAGCTTCCTCAGCACACAACAGCTGCAGCCCATCCTTAGCAGTCCCGGCCGACACTGACAGGCTCTTGGTCGTCAAACAGCTAGTTGACGTGCGTCACCCTGGCATACAGGACATCATGCAGAATCACCGACCCTCTCTTCCCACGAAAGATCTTCCCCGTGGTATGCAGACAATGCTCCATCGATTACGCACAGGATCTGCGTTCACGAACTCTCAACTGTGCAAGATCGGCTCCAGGGAGGATTCCAGTTGCGGACACTGTAATCATCCGGAGACAATTGCGCATATCCTGACAGAATGCCGTGCATACCATGCCATGCGGGAAACCCATCTTCCCCACGCCAGGCCTGGTATACTGACGGACGTCCTCTTCCCCGAAGGTTCTTGTGCGGAACGACTTTCAAAAACTCGCGGCCTCGTGCGCTTTCTCCAAGCAACGGGCCTAGCGGAGAGACCACTCTAGTGCACCTCTCACCTACAGTGTGCTTCCGTCCCATCAGTACCGGTCATCCTGCTTCTACATCACTTTGAAGTCCTCAACTCCCCTTTCTCCCACCTTCTTTTCCTTTTTTTTTGGCTATAGTCGTGACGATGCCCACTTGAGTGCGGCCAACAACGGCAAGCTACCTCGACACCCCCCCGTTTGCTCCAGGGTCGTGTTGCATACATCAAACGGACACTTACACCTTGTACAGGGAGAAGCAGCAGGCATAGGCCTCGAAGCCTAAGATGGATACTCAAAAAGTGAATGCACGAAGTATGCTGGAACGGAAGACACAGAAACCGCAGCGCTCCTCACGTGCATTTGTTTTCAGCCAGTAGCAGACGACATTCGAGAGGGCGCCACATCTCAGGAAAATGTTTCATTCTCCCGTGAATGACAATGCTGGGCGAGCTTTTGATGCCTGCGTCAGGTGCTCCGTGCCGGTCAGGTGCGGAAGATGAAAAAAATCTCAGTTGTTCCTAATAAGCGCAAAGAAAGGTCGTGGGGCACACGGAAGGCTAAGTGAAAAAATACGAAGTAGTTGTAGCCCGCTGTAACCTAACTACCCGTAGTTAACTAAAAAAACAAAAACAAAAAACAAGCAAACAGAAGACGTGTGACTAGTCACTACCATTTTTTCAAGTAATTCCTAACCACAACCCTTTTTATTTATTTGTTTTCCTTTTTCTTTGTTTTTCTTTTTGTTTGCCTTTTTCCCCTTTTTTCCTGGGAATAGCAAGCCGCCATACCGGTGGCTAACCTTTCCCTCTTATTTTTTTTATATATAATAAACATATCCCCCCCCTAACCACAAGTACGTAGTTAACTATGCACTTCCCTAGTACCAGCTCCCGTGGCATAGTGGTTAGGACGATCGATATTGGCCACGGCGAGACTGGGAGGTGACACGGGTTCGAATCCTGTCACCGGCTGTGTTGTCTGAGGTTTTCCCTCAGTTTTCCGAAGACTTTCCAGACGAATGTGAGCACAGTTCCCCCTGAAGTCGGCCCAGGACGCATACTAACCCCCTGTTTCCCGCTCCATCCTGCTGTCCTCTCTCCATCTGTCCACGTCTGCACGCCGCTCATAGACACAGTTTCTTCGCGGCGCTAAAATGAAATAAATAAAAAAGAGAACATCCCTGGTGGTTTCCATTCGCTCTTGGAATAATGCGGGCACAGGCGGGCTTTAGTCGCTTTCTTTTTGCAGCCAGCGCCATACGGATTTGCAATCCGCTTTAAATCCGATTTAAATCCGCTTCCACACACGCTTCGGTGGCAAGATACGAGGTATGAAGGTGCCGAACGCTCAATCCTTCCGTCTCGGTAGAAAACCTGCATGCCGGCGATTGCTGCTTCCCTTTTTGGCTGGTGTCCCTGCCCTTAGATACGGGAAATGTCAGTTCTGGCGTAGGCGTAGCTCCCGGGCGATTATTGCACTCAGGAACACAACGCCTCGTTCCCACATACCGCGTGGATAATTCGATGGGGGGGCAAATATGGTTTCCTAGCAGCAGCCCCGTCGAGTAGTGCAATGACGAAAGTAAAAGCGTCCGAAGTCAACTCCCCGTTTTTATGAAAATTTGTTGCAGCTAAAAAGAAACATCCTGTATAAGCAGGAAAAGTCAGAAGACGACACATAGCTTACAGGAAAACGCAAAGGGGAGTTTATTAACACTAATAGGGACGCCGGTCGATACTTTGGCAGTCAGCGTGCCTTCGACGGGACTTCGACCGTCCCTTTGGAGGCAGCTCTGACTGCCGGGACGTCGACCCCCCGTCCCGATACGTATATATACGAACGAGCCTCTTGCTGCGAAGGCTTTTGCTTAAACTACAAAGATTCCGGAAGCAAAGCCTCCGATGAATGTCCACAAATCTCTCGTAAGGTTGCTCTAACTCTTTTATGAGTCTCTCGAGTACTGTGCCGTCAAACGCGAGCGTAATATGTTTCTTGCGTGTTTGCTTACAAAGACACTTTGTGGTACACACCGCCCGTGTAAACAGATCATCTGTCTTGGCACTCTTTGGCCCTATGTGTTCTCGTGTTATAAAGCAGCAAAACAACAAAGACTGCCTGTGGGATTCGACGCTTCTGCTTTTTTGTAACGGCGAAGGAGAAAGATGTGTTTGGCTCGTGAGGCTGTGCATATTTACCGTACTTTTAATATTGCATTCCAAGTATCGGAAGCTTCACTGGGTGAAGCGTCACTGTATCATTGCGCTGTTCATGCTTTTCCGCACTCGTTGCTCCGATTATTTTGTATTTAATAAAAGTACGCAACTTGACATGTACAGGCGTCGCCACCCTTAACCGTAGGGCGGGAGCGCGTGGCCTGCTGAGCGAGCGGGGGTGGACAATCCGGGGCCCTGGTACATAAGCGTCACTCGGCAAGCACGCCACGGGTCGCCTGCTCAGTTACCTACACTGCACACACTTCAGCGATAAGCAAATCAGGATACCAATAAAAAATATCAGGGTGCCTTAGGAGTATTTGTATCCATGCAAACTCGTTACCAAATCTTTCCTCAGCACCATGAAACATAAGAAAAACACATATCAGGGCACTCGGGGCAAGCATGTGTGAGCCTACCAGCGTTGGCATACGCCGCAAAATAATTTCGTAATGTTGCGCCCCTCAAGCTCGCCCTTCCGCAAACCGGTATCTAGATAAAGTCTGGTAGATAACGCACACGCGTAGTGGGTGTGACGCGACTTCAATAAACTACCGGTTTGCACCACGCCGCCACTGTGGTCACTGGGAAGAACTCGAACATGTCTTCTTCCATAGATCTCTACCCGAGAAACATCATCATGACGTTGGTAGACGGACTGAAACAAGATCTATGAAGGGGATGGCTTCACTCTGAAGGGGAGGGCTGGGTTCCAGGAATGGGCACTTGCTCGCTGCTTCCTATTGAAAGAAAAGTAGGGCCGAATCTCGAATCCCTTTCAGGGCCCATCGTAATCTGCTCAGGACCGTGGCTTTCGGGCTAGACCATGTTCGCCCCCTAGCTTAGAGCATAGTTCAACTCTACCAAATTGGTGGCGCTGTCGAACACTATGACGTCACTTGTTCACAAACAGGGAGATGTCTATTGCCCGCAACACCAAGCCTTCATAATTACACTTACAGTGCCTTTCATTAAGCTAGTCTCTCGCCTTGTCAATATGACAAAATTGCTTGGTCCTTGGTAAAATTCCGCTCGCTTGTGCCATGACCTGAAGGCGTTGCTTATCTCTCTGGACGCTGTAATACTTTGGTATTCACTGTGAGACTCATTGTTATATTTTCGTATTACCGCGGGCAATAGGGTAGAGTACGGTATATGGCGACGAGACACACCCGCTCATTATCTTCAAAATAAAATTGTTCTTGTTACGCTAAACAAATAAATCGTTTTGTGGGCGTGCTTACTTATTATCCAACACTCATAAATGAATAGGAATTCATGCAAATTTCATAGCAAACAAAGCAAGAAACAAATACTACTTTTCTGAACACTTTAATGTTTCCTCGAATACGCTTGATGTATACTGTAGGGTACACTATTGTCTAAAGTCTGCACTCCGTGGTTTATCGCGTCTCACTCAAATGTCCAGACTATTTCTTTCGAATAACAAACATGGGCTGCACATGGTCCACCTTCAAATACAACATTGGCACACCATTTTAAAGTGCAATCAAAATAATATGGGACGGCGAAGTACTGACAGTCGATTTTAGCTAACTGTGTCCCCAACAGTATACACTAAAACACGAGTACTGAAATCTGCACTCGAAGCAATAGCGGAGAACATACTATAGAAACTTTTGGCGAATATTTATGTTCCATTAAGTACTAGTTAAGTGCACTCGATAGCGATAATCCTGAATGTACTGTATAGCGAGAAGAAGCAAGAGAGAGAAAACGCATTTCTTGCATTCGTATTTTTCTCTAGCTGAGAGCTTTATAAATCAGGCATGCTAGATATCTGCCCTTTCTCCAAGGGTATATCTGCTCTGAGGAACAGAGGCGTGGAAGAAGATACCACGCTGTGGGTGCCAAAAATATTCTTTCAGCGGAGCTCTTTAGGTTCTTTAGGTTCTCCGCGGTGATTATCCCTGCACGAGCTGGATGCCACTGAGACCTTATTATGTTATTTTTTGCTCGTATAAATATAGCGCAGAATACTTTGAATGCTGTACAGATACTTTAGCAGCATGTAAGTTAAATACCGCTGTGCTTCAAATGATAACGGCTTATACATTTGAGACCCGATAAACGTCATTCTAAAATTATGTACGACAAAAATATTGCGATATTATCCTATGCATGTAGGTGAAAGCGCAGCGCGTCCCTCCTGGCTGCCGCCTCTTCCAGTTTGTGAACGGCGTACTTTCATGATTAATATTCGTATACCAGGAAAATAAGTTTGAGGTGGACAACGGGCATTCTGTATCGGAGGCAAAATAAGACCAAGCCAAGGAAACAATATACCCAAACAACAATAACAACGCGTATGACACGTTACCCCTGTCAAGTAACGGGGCAGGGGTCCCATGACAACCATGTGGGCCCGCACGTGTTGATTTCGTCTCATGCGCAGAGGCATACTGTCTACTGTCTCTACTGAGTATTGAGAAATCTGTTCGGTCCCTGTACAAACTAAGGTCTGTGCCACATCTCCGTGCTACGAACGCGGTTAGCGAGCTCTGAAACGAGTGGAACTCTGGGATCTCGTTCTTCTTTAATTGCCATTTTTTTTCTCGGGGTCACTGTGTGGGGTAACGGACGTTCGCTTCCAGTACTGTGCGTGCCATGCCACGTATCATATCAGGTTCAGCCACAGCTGCTTCGCGGTGCTAACACGGAATTTACCAAAACATCATATCAGGTTCATATCATATCAGGTTCATGCATATAGCTGTAGCATCGTCATGCCCCTCACACACAGGATAGACTACCACTCCAAAATTGGAAAAGAGCTCTAAACAAGGGTACAGGGAACCAGTGATTTGCCCAGAAATTCACCGCTGGGGGGTGGGGGGGGGGGTGGGGGGTTGCCGAGCTTTCAAGGGGAGGGGGGGTATGCTTGGTGAAGGTTCCACTTACGGAATTTTTCTTAGACACGGAATGAATCGTGGCACAATGGTGACATATCTGCACAGCATTCCCGTTTCATTTGTACATGTTATTACGTTAGAACGCAGTACATTAGAATATAGATTCATTATGAACGGCATTGCAACATTAAGATGCATAATCGCACGACCGACAAAGAAACACGACTAGCACTAGATTGAGTTGGGCGCAAATGGTTCATGATGATCCACATTCAGTTTGCGTGCCCGCAGGCATTTTTGCTCGTATATGCGCGCAATATATGAATTGAACAGTCACTTTCAAATGACTTTGGAAAAATGCATGGTACGATCATCTGCATGACTGTGGTCCTACAGCATAAGTTCGACAGTACAGGATGTAATTCGCTGCGCCGGGCTCACTGCCAGAACGTGTTGGTGGCCGAGCTGGGTGGGGTCTCATGAGAAATTTCAGGGGGGGGGGGGTTCAAAAATGCAGGGAAGATGTACCACCCCCCTGGGAAGGGGGGGGGGGGGTGTAGGGAAATCCCTGCAGGGAACCATTTCTTATTCCAGCTCGTGCGTATACGTTTGTATCTCGCGAAAATACGCACGAAAACCGCTCCGACTCGAATGTGGCCCCGCGCACTGTTTACTATACTCGTGAACAAGCTAACTCCTACAGGACAAATCTAAAGACGTCGGCGGCTGGCTTAGGCTAGGGCATGACGCCTTCGAGTCACAACGCAGTGAGACTGCTGTGCATGCTTCAAACTGTTACTTGTACATTGATCAAGCTGCTGAGACAGTTGTCGGATACTGTGGCGCGTACTTAGAACACTTTTTCATGCTTTAAAAGACGACCTCGTAAAATATGCGTCTTAAAGGGACTATCGCATCCGTCAAGGTCGATTCCGAAACTGTCGTGCCGTTTTACTCGGCGTTCATCACTGCTGATCAGATCACTGCTCATCACTGATAATAATGCTGAAATTCAGACGCGAATTGGTGGCGTTGTTCCTGTGCAGTTTGATGTAAGGGCCGGGTCCCATAGCTTTATGCAAGCAGCAGCAGCAGCAAAGCAGCAAAGCAGCAACAAGGTTGCTTTCTCAAATCTTTGAACGTGGCTAGTTTTATCGGAATCAAAGAGAAAATGCTATGTGACCCATGATAGTAAGTGCCGGAAGATACTGAAGTGTAATACCAACCAACCTCCTGATTGGCTTGCGAGACCGGCTGCTCAGGCTGCAGAGCAACAGGGCAGCACAGCAACCAAAAATTCGGATACGGGAGCAACAGGGAATTTCTGCAGCTCGGCAGCGCTGCTGCTCTCGCCCAAAGCTATGGGACCACTCGTGTCGCTGCAGCTCTGCTGCTTCGCTGCTGTTGCTCTGCTGCTGCTGCTGCTCAAATCGCGGCTATGGGACCCCGCCTTAATACATGGCAAGAGCTGACGGCGCATATTGAGAGAATTCCGGATTCCCTGTATAGAAACGTCACCCGGACAAGGCCAATCAGAGACCAATCGGGGAGCGGCTGGAGGGACCTGCCTTGGCGACCGGCCGAACGACAGGCGGGCGGGCGAGACGGAATACTACGGGGTCCGCGTCTGCGCTGTGATCGGCTTGCAGAATGTTGTTTATGGTTAGCGTCGGACGTGTGCATACTGCCAGGAGCGTAACACCGTGTTCTACGCAACATGGTCGCGTCAGAACTCGCACTGGTAAGCGAAAGTCGGCGTATTTTCCGAGGACCGTTCACAGTATATTGCTCTGCGAGCGCCACCTCGGAGACAATCGCCTGCGCTGCGCTCCCACTCGTGTGCATGACACACGTCATCATGGTGTAATCTTTAGAACTCGTTTATTGGGTATGTTGCCTGTTTTCGGAAGAGAAACTTGGCTAAGTTGACTATGAGGCGGTGACGTACATTACCGTACCATACCGTACATTACCGTACCGTCTCGGATCACCAAATGTGGCGCAGGAATGGACTGACAACCGTACCCGGTGACTGGTGGAGAACAACTGGTTTAATCGCGCTCTGCGCGCTCGCGTTCAAATTGAGCTGCCATCATCCGATGGTACTAGTGCTGCTACAGGCTCATACATGCGTTCCCGGATGTGCAGGCCGCACTCTTCTTGTGCTCCCCACTTTCAGTGCAGACAATATTCTCCGCTGGCGGTGATATATCACCGTCCATCCTCATTCATTTCACAGGCTCTGATAAAAGGCAATTGCTGTATTGCTTTTTTTTTCTTTTGGGGGATGGGGGAGTCTGCTGGGGGGGGGGGTCGCACCACATGTATCCCAGTGCTAATGCGTGTTATGCCACCGATGTATTTCAAGTTCTAAATTTTCAAGGTCTCCTATGTGAAATTACGTGGGTGTAGCGGGGCCTCGAACACTGTGAAAATATCTCCGTTTAAACTTGTTTTGAGCAGTAGTTAAAAAGGTGTACGATTGAAAGACATTTAAAAATAATTTGTCTTTCGAAAACGGACTACCCGCTGCTTTCCATTACCGGCAATAGCTGGTTGCGATACGCTTAAAGAAGAGGGAGTTCAAACCGCCTTCTATTTATCGCTACCCTTCGTGCAGAAGAAAAACGTATCTGGCGATACTTTTTGTTTGACAGGCATCTGCTCCTGGCGTGTCGTTTCCAAAGCTTTTGACGCGTTACTATAAATAGCAACATTTAAAAAAATGCACGTTTATCGCAACAGTTCGCGTTCAACAATAATCGTTTGCGCGCCTGTGTGAAAATGACAGCTGTGGTAATAGTTGTCATCCACTCCACCTGTCAGCCCTTTCTATGAGGGTTGCGGTTCCTCATGAGGATGCAGATCCAGCAATGTAGAACAAAACAACAAAAATTACGACGATGAGGATTGTTTTAAAGTTCCGTGTTAGCGCCGCGATGCGTCCTGGGCCGACTTCAGGGGGATCTGTGCCGACATTCGTCTGGAAAGTCTTCGGAAAAACCAGGGAAAACCTCAGACAGCACAGTCGGTGACAGGATTCGAACCCGTGTCACCTCCCATGCAGTCTCTGCGTGGAAAAGCGATCATCCTAACCAATATGCAACGGGAGCTGGTCGATGATGATGCATTGAAATTACTGCTGAATTACTGAAATTAGCATTGCAAAAAAAAAAAAAATACTGCCCCCTTACCGCTAGGTTCAGTGCGATGCTGCTGCTCCTGATGCCCTGCTGCTGATGATGACGATGGTGATGACGGTGATAAAAGAATGTACAGAATAAATTAAAAAAAATAGCGGTCTCCTTGCTGATGCGACGTGAAGTAATGCGATAGCAATCGTTGACCTCGTCAGAAAATGCCGGCATTATTTTAAATTGTGCGCAATGGTTTGAAGATATGGGTCAAATGTAGGAGCACGCGTGCAATAGTTATGATGTCGTAATAGAGAAGGTAACGCGTTGTGGGGTTTGGAGTAAAGAAAAAAAACTCATACATGATGGGAAGAAAAGTAGCCGAAGCTCTGTGGCTGCACGTAGAACATGTGTTTATAAGTCCCAAACGTCGCTACATCAGCACTGGAGGGCTGTTTCGGCATTATTGGGCCATCGGCCGCAGTGCGCAGGTGGGCGACGTTTCAGCGAGTGGCGTCGGAGCGTCACGTGACACGTGATGTCCCCGTGAGAGACTCACCTCTGGCAGATATAATGCAAGTTATATCGAATCAACGACAGCGACTGGCACCAGGGTGTTGTGCTTCATATGCTTCAGGATGTTGGTCGGCAACAGGGCGTTGAAGTACCGTAAGGTGTGCCTTATGGACGGTCACTAGTCTAGTATGTGGAGACGGTAGAAGTGAGTACACCATAAGGTACTTCCCTCAGAAAGACGTAGTCGATGCAACTGCACGCTGGCTCTTCTTGCGCTGTAGGTTGTTCGCACTTCGTTGTTCGGCTTGCGCTTCGGTCTCCTGTGGGGTCCCGTTCGTCGCAGTTTTGGTGCGTCTCGCCCGTGCTTGTGCTGCGCGATGTGCCCGAAGCTCTTCAGGGGACGTATACTTCTTAGGACGAACCATAATGAGGCCAACGCCACAGCCAATGTGACTCTCCGACATGACCGATCTGCGTCTTGCAACTTTCTGCTCTTCTTCTCTTCCTTTCTTCTCTTCTGTGTTTCGGCGATGCGACATACGGGACAAGATCTTCACGAAATTGAGCCTGTCGCTGTAAAACGTTTTTGGCAGCACCACGAGTACCTTAGGTACGTAGAGCTTAGGACAAAAGCTTTTCACACCCGGTGCTGTACACTTGTGTTGTCATTGTTTGCTCTAATCTACCCTAACGTTTCCTTTCTTATTTACTTCCACGTATCTGTGCAGTTTGTTCACGCGGACTTATATTATTAAACGTTAACCATTCCCCTCTGTATTGCCTCAGTACCCTGAGGGTAAATAAATTAATAAATGAGTTGAAGGTCGCACTTTGCACTCATCGCGGAACCCAACTGTCCGCCCAACCTCAAGCACTGAGGCGTGGAGCCACAAGAAGCCGTAACTGTAATCCAGTGGCAAGTACGAAGGCGCGTACACGTCTTAGCGCCCGGTCGGGCACACTGCAAGTGTCTGCCTTCCGCCTGCAAATCCTTTCAGAGGGGCATAAATTGTGTTGAAATTGTATTGAAATTGTAGTACAGTGTACTTTTGCACATTAAATATCCTGAACAGACAAACGAGCTTTCTGCGCGGGACCCGTGGATGCCATATACGACAACTGATGTTTTTTTTTTTTTTTTTTTCCATACAGTGGCCATAAACTTTTCTCCACCGACTGGTCCCATGGCGGCATCTATCGTCCGAGCTGAGTTTTCGGCGCAGGCCAGTGGAATTTCTGAGGAGCTAGGGCAATAATGCTATCGCATTTAAAGGGTCCCTGGGGCAAATGAGAAAATGCGAAGGACTACGATATATCGAGCACGCCGGTGCATTGGAAAAAGTAGAAAACGGAGTGCAGGACTCCTTTCAGTTTGGCCGTGTTGTTTTCGAGGACCGAGGGTGGCGACTAAGCTGAGAGTTAGGCTGTCAAGCATTACAATTTGAGATCGCAATAGGTGCCGCTCATTTGTTTAAACCGGTGATAGACAAGATATGTATAACTATTACGCAGTTGAATGTAACAGTTTGCTAACAAACAGCTGTACTGCTACTATAAAACAGCGTAGTATAGGCTTGCACAATGTAGCAACACAATCAAGCAGAGTTCTAAGTGTTGACTAAGGAAAGTGTAGAAATCGATCACCTCATGTATTTTTCCTGTATACAAAGTTTCAGCTTGCGTATATTTGAAACGCTATATTGTGACATATTATCGCCGAAAAAGATAGGCTTCGTTATCTTACCTCATCTCACCTCACGTCACCTATAACCTAACCTAACTTAGCAACTACACGCAATTACTTATATCAAAGTTATCATCATCGCTCTGCTTCGTACCATCGTTATGAACTGCACTGTTGCTGCAATCCATTCTTGTATCGAAGCAGCTTCACTTTTTGCAAAATTCTTTAACATTTCTTGCCATTTCCCAAAGCGACGCGTTGAGCTGCCTACATAGAAGCCGACTGCACTGCTTTATGACGTCAGAATGCAGTCCTATCTCTTCTAATGAGTGATAAACACAATATGCTCGACATCCTTCACTTCAGCGCAGCGCTTTCCAGTTAACGTCAGGAGACTGCAGCTCCGGAACAAACTTTCCAAAAATGACAACGTCAGTGACGGAATTAATATTATGTCTCTGCGCAATATTTGATGAAGCTCGGTCCGTTTGCACGTTAACAGAAGCAGGATATGACTTACAGCAGGCATAGTTCGCACGCGTCCACCGAAAAAACAAGAACGAGCACATTTACAGAGCACGCGTGATATACAGATATTGGGTAAGCCTTTTTCCATGACGTCACATTAAATGCATGCTGCGGGGGTCTAACATGAAATTGTGATTGCCTGTCGACAACACCAGCGGCAGCAGCGAAGATGTCATACTTAGAAGAAGCTGGAAGCTATACAATGAAAAGAACACGCGGAAGAAGCCCTCACGCAGAATTTAAATTTTGCAAAAGCAGGCCGTCAAGAGTCTTCCGAATAAGCTTTCCGTAAGATTGGAGTTGTCTCGATCACTGGAGAACACTGGACACGTTATAAGATCCTGTTGAATTCCCTTGCTGTCGAAAAATGCCGAGGCGTGTGAAATTGAATAGCAAAAGTAAAATTCGGAATAGGAAAGAGCTCATAAAATTCATGGGTCGGTACTCGTTGTCCCCGTTTCCTTGGCGACCATGAAGAATTCACGCGCGTGGTTGATAAGAATAGTCTACGGCGAATGTGATACGCGTTAGAAAAGTTTATATTGAATATTTGTGTTTGTCCTTCTATGTTTCTGTTTAATTGCCTCATCCGCTACAACGTGAAATGACAACAGTTTTGCTACGCTCCTGCCACACGTCTAAGCACATTTGCAGCTTGATATCAAGACAATAATTAAGATGCCACTTATTGTGAAGTGTTCCGAAACTGTCACATCTGGTTGTCGCTGTCGCAGAACACGGATCGTGTATACAGATCACTTTTGTGTATGGGGGCGATTAACTGTTGCCCAACTCAACCAATATAGTTGATATGGCTCACATTAAGGAACAAGCGTGAGTAATTCGAGCATGGAAACACCTTTCCATCATCATCACTTTCTCATCCATTTCCACAAGCGCAATGGGGCAGTGTACCGCCATAATGGCGGCGAATGACCCACTACATCATCATCCCATTTATGTGTGTGTGTGTGTGTGTGTGTCGAGCTGGGGTTGTGATCAACAAATTGAATCACGAGTCTCCTCACTCGTCGTCACTACACGTATTTGTTGTTTTCGTCGCATCGTCGAAACGTAAGGATCTTTCGTGTCTTCTTAATGTGCGAACTACAATTTTTTCTACAAACATAATTTCATCTTGCGTGTGCGCATCCGTCGTTGCCTAACAACGCCTAAAGAACGCCTAAAGGCGGACACGCCGAAAGAATACCTATGTAAATGTATACCGCTGATGAGGGTGGCGTTCCAGCAGATGCTTTTTTTTTCTTCTGTTATCAACGTTGTTTTTATACTCAGTCGTCATGAGGGTGACCCGTTGTGTTCACATCAACAACAATTATATTCTGACGATGAAGTGGAGTGCTTTATGGAGAGGTAATATGAGCGATGATGAGAGATGATGGTGATGATCGGAGTGGTGATGGCGATCCTGATCGTGATGGTGGGAATGTCCGATGGCGCTGTCGGGGTCACAATGAGTCCTTTAGGGCAGTCGCCTCAAAAAAAAAAAAAAAAAAGAAAGAAAGAAAGAAAACTTACATAACGTAAGGTCGCATTGGGATAGGCCGCGGTGTCCCAAGGGCCGACGATGCGCGACAAGTTTAAGGGCCAGTTCTCACTTGGCGACGCCCGACGCGGCGTCGTGAGCGGGCGGCGGAAATAGACGCGCATTTCCGGAGTCGGGAGAGGAGAGACGTCGAGCCAAAAAAACTGCCATACCGAACTTCTTTCACGACGTCGGCGAGAGCTGGCGAGAACGACAGCTGGCGACCAATTAGGTGAGGCAGAAAGGCCACGCCCCCTGATTTTTCGTCTGCTTTGGACGACGGAAGGCCACTGTGGTGGGAACATGAAAATTGTGTGCGCTGACGAGGCGGCGGAAATGCGCCTCTACTTCCGCCGCCGGCTCACGACGCCGCGTCGGGCGTCGCCAAGTGAGAACTGGCCATAAGGGGTGGCTGCCAAGAGTAGCAAGCTGGGATTGCAGTGTACGCCTCTTGTTGATATAAGTCCGACAACGGCGAAGTATGTGCTCTGCGTTGGCAAGTACACCACACTCGTTTCAATTAGGGCTAGCCTCACAGCTTAGCTGGTAGCAATAGAACGGAGTGAAGGACAGACACGTTCAGACGTAGCCTGTGGATGAGCGACTCGAGGGGACGAGGAAGCTTTGCAAGCAGCCAGTATGACCGCGTTGGGTCTACACTTCGCAAAGAGGACCTGGCTACAATGTCGCGTTGCCATTGTAGGGTAGACCAGGAATCAGACAAATGCCTGAGGAGGGATCTTCTGTCGCCTCTCGAAGGCCGTTGTTGATTTGCAGCTGCAGCGTCGGCCTCGTGGTTTCTAGTTATTCTGCAATGCCCTGGAACCCATTGAAAGGCAACGGAGTCAGAGTTCTTGCAGAGACTTCAGTGTACACAGGATATCTATCACTACTGAGGATAGGGAACCGCGGATGCCCATGTTTTTAATGCACAGGAAAGCTGCTTTGGAGTCTGTATAAATTACCCATTGCCGCGGTTCACAGCCTGCTGCATATGTCAAGAATAGCAGGATAGCACAAACTTCAGAGCTGATGTCGATGAGGTGCAGTGAGACAGACGACATCCACGTGTAACGGACCCTAACGGAATGGCAAAGGCTGAAGATGAAGTGTCCCTGGTCGACGATCCATCCGTGTAGAGAGCGGTACCGTTGCAGTATTGAGCCTCGATGAAGTCAAGCGTAAGTTGCCTAAGGATAATATCAGGATAGCTCGTTTTCTTGTTCTTGAGGCCGGGTATGGAGACAGTGACAAGCGGCGATGGCAACGTCCATGAAGGCACTTGATCTATGTATCAACAAACAAACCAGTGCGCGATAGGTTGCTAGTATATCGTGGTTGCTTCCTAGCTTATAGGAACGAGGATTACGGGAATGCAACGCTATGGAAGACGCTTAGCACTGGTGTAATATTATGGGTGATCGAGTGGCATTGATGGTGGCTCAGGGCAGGTATTCGGAGGTTGGTAGCTCTTGCGACGCGTACAATAATAATACCAACGACGCACCTCCAAGGCGTTAAGAAGCCGGTGATGTCATGAAAGGATGTTGAACAAGGAAATCTCTTCTAAGCACTTGCGTGTGTGTGTAGCATACGAGTAAAACGTTTTTATTGAGAAATTGGAGGCAGTATATAGAGCTGGGGTCTGTGCGAAAGTTCTAATCAATATGCCAGAAGCAATATCTTTCCGGTCCAAGAGATGTAATTTCGACGTGCTTTTGAAAGCTAGCCGCGGCCTTGAAACTTATGTAGTACTTATGGGAATCCGGAAAGATGCGTACTGCAGTTTAGAAACCGCTATCTTAATATATTTACGTGCGCCCACGGCCGAAAGGCTTTTTTCGGAGAGAGGGCGAAATACACGATCACACAGACGCACAATATAGTTCGCAAATTGTTTTACTGTGCACGAAATGGGTAAGAAAGCCTCCATCGTTTTCTTTCTTAACTTATCAAATGCAGAGTGTTCCTGAAAGACCTTGGCATACCAACGTGATTTCATTAGACCCATAAGGTATGCTCGAACCAGTCTTCATAGCTGTGGTACCTTATCAACATAACGTGGTCCCTTTTGCGTCTTCATAGTGAAAGATCTCAGACATAATGTGTTGAAAAAAAAAAAAAAAAGTGGATCCCCACCTGCGGTTTCTAATGCCCCCAGCGCTCCGTTATATACCTCCGTCACCAGCTCCCGTGGCACAGTGGTTAGGATGATCCCTTTCCACGCCGAGACTGGGAGGTGACACACGGGTTCGAATCCTGTCACCGGCTGTGCTGTCTGAGGTTTTCCCTGGGTTTTCCGAAGACTTTCCAGACGAATGTCGGCACAATTACCACTGAAGTCGGCCCAGGACGCATACTAACCCCCTATCCCCCACTCCTTCCTGCTGTCCTCTCTCCATCTGTCCACGTCTGTACGCCGCTCATAGCCGCAGTTGCTTCGCGGCGCTAACACGGAACCTAAAAAAAATATCTCCATCATTTACCGGCTCCGTCTCAATGTCCCATATACCGGCCGCCTCCTCTTTAAACTTGGGAAGATTTCCTTACCGAATTGGAGGACAGAGAACCTGTTATCGAACCTGTTATCAGCGCGCCTTGTCGTTCCCTTGCGGCGGCACTATAGACCGCACACAGTCGACAGTCACCCTTTCTCCGTTGGGAAGTTCTCGGTTGCTGCCCTGCACTTCATCCCTCATCGCTTCGAACCTGCTTGACACTCTGTGACGACTTCTGTGACACTGTGTTTGCGCGGTCCCTGACATTATGAAGAACCAGTGGGTGTCTCTCTGTGCCTATAAGGTCTCCCCCTTTTTTCTTTTTCCCCTTTTTCCTTTATGCTTTCTTCTGCTTGACCCACTCTACTTCTTTACTGTTTGTTTGTTTTCTCTTTTTTCTGGCTCTATTGTTCCACCCACCAACGCGTTTTGGAGTAGCCAGTCCTGACTGGGTCGGGTCTAACATATTCAGATTTTTCTTTTATTTCCAATTCCAATTAAAAAAAAAAGGTCTGTGTAGAAGGTATTGAAGTGCACATTGAGAAAATTACGTTCTTGTTCTTTATTAATACTGGAATGCTGATTCGAAAATGTCATTTTCTATGCAGATTCATCCGAGTGCGCAAAGAGCTCGAGGCCTTCTTGGATGACGCGATTGTGACGATATTATTCGTATTACGAAACCAACAATACCAAAAGGTCTAAAATTAAGAAAATCGCATTATATCTTTCTCACCGTATAATAACGGGACAACGATCCGAAAAAAATACCGGGAACTTGCGAAACTATGCGCCGTGTGTATTTGCAGTCCGAGCTACGAAGCCAATCTCTCCAAAACGCTTTCAATCTTTCGCCTGAAACACATTAGCGGCATCGAAATAAAGTCCCAGAACGAGCATGAACAAAAAGATCCTGCTTCTGTTCCGAAGGATAATTGCTTTCCTGCGAACAGGTCTCCAATTCTAGATAGCAGCAACGCGTGGCTGAAATATCTGATACCAAGCCCTTCCTCCCTGTAGGCGGTTATGAAAGTTTAATATCTTTTGTCGCGTGTGTCGGAGTGGAACTTCATCAATTCCGGGGTCCGTTCGTGCTCTTGTCTCTTCATTAGCCGGCTTCCCCATAAAGGCGTAGAAGCCGCAACGCTCATCAGGCACACCACTTTGCCATGCATTCTGCATAGGCGTCGTTGACGAACCATTTCGGAGCGGCGCGTCGATAACGATTTCGATGTCGATGTTTACCGATAAGTTACACCGACTTCAGCCTTCAAGATACTGAAAGGGCGTGGACCGGTTGCAAGGTGGGAGTTTTAGAAGAGTTGAGTTGATAAGAAAAGGAACAAAAAAAAAAAAAAAAGAGAGAAATAGGCACTCATTACGAGAGCCGGCTACTCCAGATCACTTAGGAAAACACAAATGTCAGTCAGTCACTCACCGCTGTCAGTCACACTGTATCCACCAACTTGGAGTCTGCGCAAAATCGTACAAACGCCTGCATGGCGTGAAACTGATGGTCGGGTGTCCAAGGGCCAGAACCTTAACGACATCAAATGGTCTGCCATCCAGCCGAACTAAGGAAGCTTGTAGAGATTGTAGAGTTTTAGAACATATTCTCTTTTGAACGTCACTGCTGCGCTGTCAAGCATGAAAAGCGCGTGACATTACATTCCGCTCAGACATGAGCGTATATCGTTGACTGCGTTCGATATGCTTCGTAGCACATTTCGAAGTCACGTGGCGTAGCTTATACGAAGCTCGTTATGGAAACATCGATGCACGCCCTGGCGTCAGTAGGCTATAGAAGTCGTAGATGTGCCTGCGGTTCAAAAACCATGACCACCGGATGTGGGAATTGCCGATTTTGCGTGCCTTTCCGACAAGCAACTGGAGCAGTGTTGCCACACGCAAAAAAATATTTATCTGTAGATCCGAGTCCGAAAAATCTGTAGATCCAGCTAAAAATCCGTAGCCACTCAAAACTCAGTTTCTTGAACGCTTTGCCTTCAAATCTGGAACGTCTGCCTGCGTCTCTAAATTAGTGGAAGAGCAAGGGCTTATTTCGTTCCACTGCTGAAGACCACAGCCGGAATTTCTTGCTGTGGCGCACTGCCGTTGGAACTTCCGGTTTCGGTTTGCGATGTCGCATTTCTTGTGATTGCAGCGGACTTAAGTGTCTGCTACAATCACAAAAAAAGTGTCACTGCACGTAGATTGTAATACTTTGACATCTGTATTCACATCAGCTGTGGCGCTCCAATGCAAGAATAACCTATCGCGTGTAGTAGGAACATTTCTCTCGCTCGTTCCACCATCACAGTGATGAGTGAGGATCACAATGGACCACAAAAACAATAAAGCTCGATATATTATTTCCACAGACATAATGAAAGCGTACTTGCGTGACGTGAATTATAAACGTTTGGTTTCACTTCAAAGCCAGCCAAGTCAAGTCTGTGAGGCAAACTGGTAACCCGCACATACTCAAGAGGTGGTGCTGGTGCTGGTGAAAGAGCTCGCCAAATATTCAAGAAAACTGATTTAGCGTTGAGGCTCTCCAATGGTTCGTTCGCTGAAGACCTCCTTCTCCTCCGGCGAACCCCGCCAGTTTCGTGATCGACGGATCAAATTAATCCTTGTCAGTGGCGAAGGCAAAGCAGCTTGACCCAACAGCATGCGTTTCGTGTGCAGGAGGCCAGTTGTGGTAGTCGTTGAGAGGCTGTTTCTTTGATTCGTTTTCATCAAATTAACTGCAGAAAATATTCTAAAAAATAGTCGGTCAAACACTCATTGCCGCGTTCTGCTGACGTTTTTCATCGTTGTCGTTTTGTGCACTGATGCGAAACACGTACTGCGTCGAGTCATCCATTCATTGGACCAAAAATCATGAGATTTCCATAAATCACTGTAGATCTGTGGATTTTTCAAAAAGTAGGTAGATCTCATGATAAATCTGTAGGTGTGGCAACACTGAACTGGAGGTATGGAACGTACGCTGTTGTAGGGGGTTTAGAATATGGAAAATACTCTGCGACGGCGTACAACTCTTTGCCCCGTTTTGTGCATTCATTTCGAAAATTTGGAAAATAATAGGTGAACAGGACGTATAATATCCTGTTTTTCGAAAAAACCACGGACGTCATGAGCAAGTGTGTTGTTTTGACTGTTACGCCAAAGTAATTTTCTAAACGAAAGGCTTCTGCGGAGTAATGACATTCTGAAGACGGAAGGAGGAAGGCAATAATAATAATTGAGAATAGATTTGCCTGTAAGGTGAGCCCGCCCACATTTGTGTGGCTACATGGTGCACGTGGCGCAGGGTAGGACTGCGGATAATTTCGACCACCTAGGGTGGGGTGGGGGTGGGGGGTTATTGGCAGAAAGAAGAAGAGAAAAAAGGAAAAGAAAAAAAGGGGAAAGGTCAGTCAGGCAGCACGCCGGCTGGACGCCTGGGGTTCTTTCATGAAGACATTTGTAGTCGATCATGATTATTTCTGTTTATGTTCCTGATGACTGCAACAAGAAAGCGAACTGAAAGAAGACAAGGCCTCGTGATGACCACTACTTGTATTTTCTTTTCTAGACACGTGGTGGATATGACATACATAGGACATAAACGAAGCGAAGTGATTGGCGCGACACGTCCCTGCTACATGTTTTACGAACCCTTAGAGGCCGCACTCATTCATATTGCAAATCATACCTGGAATACCTATTTGATGAGTGCCAATATACGATGTTTGTAGTAGTGGGCTGTAGTGCAGGTACGTGACGCGAATGTCCGAAACTGTTGTCAAAGTGCTTAAGAGGCAAAATTCAATGAGCACTCATGTTATGTTAAGTTTACCTTTAACTTAACTTAACTTAACTCGATTTACGATATACGAGGGGTGTTCAAGTCAAACCGGGACTTTTCATTTTTCGCAAAAGTAAAATGAACTTACAGGCGAGAAATTAGTTTTATTTCTCAACGTAATCTCCTGCTGGCACTATTGCACTTGTCCCAGCGTTCCACGAGTGCTTGGATGTCAGCAGCGTAGAAATCCTTACCTGCGCGTAGCAGCCATGATCGGACCGCCTTCTTGACTTCGTCGTCGCAGCTGAAGTGGCGGCCCCCAAGGAACGCCTTCAGTGGCCCAAAGAGATGGAAATCGCCGGGTGGGAGGTCTGGACTGTATGGGAGATGTGGCATCAACTTCCAGCCAAGTTCCTGTAAGGTGCGTGTCGTGAGGTGCGGGCGTGCATTGTCCTGTAGGAGGAGGACTCCTTTGGTGAGGAGGCCCGGCTTTCCGAAACTGGAGGTGTTCATGAATGATAGTGTTCAACGTTCCCACAGAAAGGTCCGTCTTTCGAGCCAGTTCGAGACATGTTATTCGTCGGTCCTTGAGGATCAGGCGCTCCACAAGTTGAATGTTCTCAGGAATCTGACACTGGGCTCTGAGCCGCCCCGGCCGGGATCGTCCTGCACTGATGTACAGCCGTCTCGGAAACGTTTGCACCACTCAAACGCTTTGCTGCGGCTAAGTGTATCGTTGCCATACTGGGCATGAAGGTTTCTGTGAATTTCAGATGACTTTACGCCTTCATTCACGAGAAACTTCATGACAATTCGCTGTTCGATATGGGCGCTCACCTCGTTGTCGACCATCTTGCCCAGCACGTGTCTTCTGTTTTGCAACTTTGGACCACCACGTGGTGAACGCGGAGGCCTGTCGCGTGTGGAAATCGCGAAAATGAAGTAGCACGAGCAATTTGTACACTCAGGAGACAAAGTCCCAGTTTCACTTGAACACCCCTCGTATCTGTCTCTTATTGACCAATTAAAATATGGTGTGAGGATAAGAACATTTAATGAATTACACCTAAAATATTTCAAGTCGAGCAAAGTTTACTTTTGGGGGGCACATTCCACATGTACATAACAGGATGGCCCAATGAAAGATAATTTTGCGTTACGTTGATCTTCAAACAGGAGCTACCCTGTTTCATTTAAAAACAGCGCCAAGATAAAAAAGAAACTCTTTACTTATAACTCAGCCACTTCCCGCGGCTGCTTGGCAGTGCCGCAAAATTCTCTCCATTTCCTTTTCCTCGTTTTCTTTTTGGACCCGTTGCTATTCTGTCCTGCGTCTCCCGTGCGAATCTCTCTCCAGTCGGTGACGACAACCGTCGGTGACTAAAAATGCTCCCGAGTCACGTCGCAGAGGGGGGAACCGGGGCAACCGGGCCAGTAGCGTTCCCATTATAAACGACGCCGACGAATGCGACCGCTTCGCCTTCTAATGTTCAGATAAAAGGGAAGAGGAGGGAGAATGTCGCGTAGGCGGATGTCTTCCTGCAAAACAGACTGACAGAATGGCGTAAGGTGTTGGACCTGCCAGCTGCGTGAGTCGCCTGCAGGAGAAAATGCTACAATTGAGGTTGTGATTGGAAGAGACGGGCGTTTGCGGGAAGCAACATGCCGGGCTCAGACGTTACCAGAGAGTAGTAGCAATGACATGGGGTCCAGTTACGGCAATGAATGTTCTTTTTTTGAATATCAAATGTTAATGCTGTGAGCTTGTGCGCTGTTTTTATCTGCAGTGATTCTAGGGCGTTGTTTCTCTCTTTCTCTTTGTTAAGGTGTAACATTGATTATTTTGATTACGTCAGGTGACGTCTACCATGACGCAAAGTAGCGGACCTTCTGGTTATTTGTAATGGAACTCCATTAAAAATGAACGATATACAAAGTGGATATCCGCGATCCTGTTTTGAAAGTGATATCCTGGATCCCCGCACTGGAGATCCAGGGATTCCGTTCATTTCTGTTCTGTTGTTTTTCAAGCTGATGAGCCTGGTTCTGCAGTAGGCTCTTAGAAACTTGAGCATCCTAGGGACTTTAGAACTTTTCATGGCAATTACAATATCAGATATAGCGTAGCTAAATAGACAATAGCTGAATAGATGATCTTGTTGCGTCATAGGCTAAGACAAGGTAATCTGCCGCTTCTGTAGGGAACAGGTTCTGCAGACGTCGGAGCTGAGAGCGCAAGAAACCCGGACGGAGAATTATGGCCTTCGTCGCTTATGCGGCAGGAAAACCTGAATCATCATCATCATCATCCGGACGGAGAGACAGACAGGACGGGCCCTATTTCTCCGTTCTTCGTCCGCGTTTCTTGCGCTCTCAGCTCAGATGCCTCAATACCAACTAGCCCCACCCTCAACCCTTCTGCCGACGTGGCTTGTTTTGTCTTCATACTACAAGGGCGTACTAGTTTTCGGCCATCCTATAGGTACACATATTATTATACGTATGCTGCGGTCATGAAAGATCTTCAGTTTCCTAACGCGTCTACCTGAAATATTATAAAGAGGGTCGGACTTCCTTCTTGCCCAACTCAGTGCTGTAATGAGGAGTAGCGTAAGGAAAACCCATTGTGTTACCATCTGCTTCCATCCCACTGCATCCCGTGGTACATGACGTGGGAGCACTGTGACCGTGCAGGTCACGTACTACCGTACTACTTGTTTGCTAAGACATCTCTTACATACCTAGCAGATGACCCTTGCTGTTGTTGCGGCAAAAAACACAGAATCAATCAATCAATCAATCAATACCTAGCAGATATAGGGTGTCATGTAAACGTTTAAAGTTGCGTAACGCTTAAAGATGACGTAGGGGGATGTAGATGACGCAGGAAACTGTGTACGAGTTTTATGTTTATCTGCATTTCACTGTGATCTTCAACGTAGGTAATCTAACCCGATGCTTGGTGTAGATCGCGACAACAACAACATAGAGGTGACTTTATCACAATAAAAATGTCATGCTGATGAAAAGTAGTACGAACTTAGCACGACGTGCGGTTTCCGAACTACACTACCAGGTGCAACGAAGGTACGCCGACGTATCCTGCGTTGAACTACTCAATCGGAGTGCTCCCAAAAGTACCTAAGGAATGCGTTGCAAGGCAGGAACGCAATGGTACTGAAGTCAGCATGGTGCCTGAAACTGAAGACTAAAATTTGACATTTATCTTCTAAAGGGATCTTGCCCTAGAAACCAGAATACCTCTCATGTGAGGGGAATTCCCCTTCCACCGTTGAACGGGCCGAGACTGGTGGATTGTGGCCGACATTCCTCGTGTGTTCATGCCAACGACCCGTAGTTTGTCATGCGCCGCGACATGTTCGTTGAGTGGCATATCGCGTGTGAGCATGTTACTCGGGCCATGAAGTAGACAAAAAGAAAAAGACTGGTGAATAAATTAACGTCGACGAGAGAGCACTTCCCGAGGAGGTCATTTAAGTACGAAGTCGGCTTCTCACTCTAACCGCGGGGTCAGCAGCAAATAAATGCAAGTGTTGCGAGTAAAGCGAATTAGGCAAGGCGAGATCTATCAGAGGACCATGAGGACGACACATAAGCCTGCGATGTACAGAAAGAAAGATAGAATGGAATTAAATATAACCGAGGAAAACGCCGACGCCAGAGCTGTTTTTGTTATTGTTTCTGTATGACGTAACCATAAAAGCAGCAATGAATTTCCTGTATTTGTTCCACGTCATAGCTGCGGAAAATTACTTTGAAAACAAATACTGGAGTTCCTCGAAATCTGCTGTTGAAAGGGCTTGCCGTTGTCGGCCTCACAGAGGTGGACAACGTCACGACTAACGCCCTGGGAAAACGTGCGTCCTGTGCCGACTTCTAAGGGAACTGTGCCGACATAGGTCTGAAAGCGTCTGAGGAAAACAGCTCAACGACCGAGATGGTGGTGGTGGTGGTGGTGGTGATGGTGAAAGGGCTCGCCGTAGTCGGCCTCATATATGTGGGCAACGTCACGACTGGCGCCCTGGGGAATGTGTGTCTTGGGCCGACTTCTTAGGGAACTGTGCGGAGAATTTGAGAAGTGCACCGGCCAGTCAGCGAGGGGAGCATTGCCACGTGACTCCCGATGGCGTGGTGTGATTTCGTTAGTGGGTTCAAATCCTGCTGGTGCAGTTGTGAAATAACTTTTTTGTCTACTAACGTCACGCAGAAATGCAGTAGCCCTTTTTTTGAAGATCATGATGATCTTTTGGCGTCAAAAACTGACTAAAATTATATATTATATAAACAGCAGTTAAAGAAAAGACATCACCAGTTCGATTCGAACCCACGTTCTCCGGTTACCGTAGGGTTGCTTGTGGGTGGAGCCACCGAGTTGCTACGTGTGAACCACCACGACCACCACCACCACCACCACCACCACCACCACCACCACCACCACCACGTGTGGACTCGGTCTCAAAATTGCTCATAAGACGTCGGATCGAGTTGCTTCGAGTTGCTGGAAAAAGTTGTCCCGTGTGAACGCTGCCTTAAGCCACATAACGCCCAGTTACAGCAATTAAGAAGGCTGTCCTTTCACGTCAGCTAGCGATATTTAATGTTTTCTGGAAGCGAAAATACGTTTTGAATATTCCTCCACAGCGAAAGCATTAATACTACCGTTGCGTATTCAAACCGCGACTAAAGAGGACAGAGCACCTTCATACGCTTCGTAATCAGTTTATTCTTTTCTATCCGCAATGAAGATTTGAATCGTACCAGAATATTGTGCTCGAATCTCTCTAACGTGGGTTTGTTCATCTTACAGTCATTAATGATTCCTTTCGGGTAATGACCTGAATGTTTAATTTATTTATTTCCGTCCGCTTCGCAATTAGGGAGCTCAGCATTAGCGCTGTCTTTCGAATAAAAGAGTAATGCTGCGGTTGGATTATTGGGTTTGCAATTTGTGCGAAGCATGCGAGTACGTAGCAAGGTGGATATGGCTCTGCAAAATCCCTATATGCGGTGAATAGGACGTGACGTGCAAGATCACGTAGGGCCATGAGGTGCTTTGTACACGCACGTAGCTTTGGTATCACTAGATATAAAAATTGCTGCGGACCTTGCTAGGTGCACTTGCGCTACGTGCGTTACTGCTTTTGGGATTGCTTTCTGCTAGTAGCGGGAGAGGCATTTGAAACTTGGGTACTGTTCCTGTGTACCTTTTTTTTTAAATCTAGATTGCAAACGCAAAGGAGTAGGAAGCGCCTGCATAAAAGATAGACAGCGTGTAATAAACATGCGAGGGGACCATGTAATAAGTCTACTTCTTCAATTCGTGACCCATGATGCGGTTCAGTATAAAACTACACCCTAAGAAAAAAAAAGAGTGAATTGAAGAGTAATTACCGCTTCTACTGCCCTAGGTTGGACATACTCCTCAATTTTAGTCTCTAACTATGAAAGTTACTTTCTAGAACTAGGTGTAAATGATTGAAGCAATCCATCTCGTACATAGCAGGGCTAAAAGTAGTTTTGTCCTGTGTACAAGAGAACTACTGAGAGTGAATTAGTGTATGCAAAGAAAACGCGAAGAAAATGGAAGACTGCAGACTGATTACCACGTAATGGAAACTAACTATTCTGAGGAAAAATGAAAGGAAAAGAAAGTGAGAGGAGGGAACCGAACCCACGCCTGCTGATTACCGCTCAAGTGCCTCCACCATTACGCTACACTTAATTTTCTTTTACACTTAATAGACTGCATCAGGGCATGCACACATACACTATGGAGGCGAACTATGGAGGAACTATATGGAACCGTTATGACATAGTGTGAAAGATGTGTACATAATGAAAAGCGTCAAAAATGAAGGTTAGTCATAAGAGAATGAGATGATGTATAAGTGCGTTATGTACAACACCTAAAGGCGCTAAGCATGTGTATACGCATCTGTGTACATGCTTGTTACCAACCAAAGACAGGAAAAAGAAAAGAAAGAAGTGCCACACGTGGAAGTATGAATACCTGCGAACTAATAGACAGAAGGGCTTTTATCCATCAAATCGTGAACTGTAAACCACTCGGATTGCGGATCACACCCGGTCCGTGACACGAGGAAAGAAGGGCAAGGACCCTCGATGGAGGATCGATGCCATCTCGTATTCCACGCGCTATTTACAGGGAATACAGGCCAGCCAAGACTAGAGCATCCCAGGTCTTCCCCGGGCCTAACAGGAAGGCATATTACAGTGCATGGACACAGGTAGCTGTCTTCATTCAAAGACTTCTGAAAGACGTCCCAGAAGAAGATTGCGTTCCGACAGTACAAAAAGGCAAATTACCTCATTGCCAAGCCATAAGCCAAGGGAAAAGCTATAAGGAAAAGGACAGCTAAATTTCGCCATGAAATGTCCCGGGAGACAAATTACAAATATAATACGCACCTGCTAGCTCGAAAATAGACAAATAAGTTTTATCTCATATCGTATACCCACGCTCCTATACACCTACATTAACAACTAAGTTATGCGAAAACCAGATTGGGAGGGAACCACGTTAAGTAATATTTTTTTCGGACGTTCTTATCGCAGCTCTGCGTTATGTAAAAGCGTTACCCCGGCGTGTCTAGGCCGTATAAGGCCATGCAAGGCGCAGAATCAATTTAGGGCGAGGTGGCAGTGGAGCATTGCAAGGCCTGGTCCTTTCAGCTCCTGCTATCGATCAGCTCGTGGAAGGAAACGTTCCTCTTCACACCACACTGAACGTCGTGTCATTGTGCTTTTCATGTGGTGTTCGGACCGCGATGCAACTGAGTCTCTATTTGATGCACACATGGAAAGGAAACGGATGAAAAGGACTTGGGGGAAGCGCTGGGGACTGAGATACAAAAGAGTGATGGGTCCGTTATGTAGTTGAGGGAATGCAGGTCGTCTAAGTATTCAGGGGGAACTTTCAGGCAAGAAATAAGAGAGTAGATTTGTCGCAGATGGAAATTAAGACGTGCTTGGGTACGATTTCGACAGTTTTCGTCGTTTGTCCCCTTTGTCTGTAATTTGTTGTAACCAAGAATTCTAATTATGGTAAGAAAACGACATACTTTTCAGCGATTAAAACATTGAAATGAACATACAGCAACATTAAATCAATCCCCCCGGATGTGCCCGCACTGCTCACCACTTTTTGATGGATTATTATTTTGTTTGTGCTACTGGAGAGCGTTTCTACATAGTGTGCTGTAATTTTGTATGCTCAAAATCTGCTTTGAACCCCCGTAATGCTCTATACATTTGAGCTTTCGGCGGTGGATTTCTCTTTTTTTTTATTTAGGTACATCGCTTCGCCCGCAAAAAAGCTATTAATCTGTTTATGTACTTTATGATAGGTACCCTGACGGCATAGAGTGGGACCAATGTATGGAAATGTACGAAAACACCTTTAATTAACTTGAATTTCATGAACCCATTAAGAGATGTTCATCCGCATGCGGCAACAACTGCAAAAACTGCAACAATCTTCCAGTGGAACTGTAACAGACAGCGTCAGAAAATAGGGGATTTCCGTAACTTCGTCTTCCGCCATAAGTTCCCTATCTTAGCTCTGAGTGAACCAAGAGTGGACCCCACATTCAGGCTGTCAGTTTATGAGGTGTAGTCCTCCCAACAAGCCCACGGTCCGAGTAGGGCCGTGTTGTGTGTACGGAAGGAAATACCCTGTGCTTGCTTGCGTGCTTCCACGGATGACCATATCGAATACGTGACGTGCCGGGTTCGACTGCGGAGCAGTTTCATTACGATGAGCAGTGTGTATATAGCCTCGAATGTAAGAGTTACCATGGACCAACTCAGAGCTCTCTTCAGTGCTGTGCCTTCACCCATAATCGTCTGTGCAGACGTGAACGCGCACAGTGTAATATGGGGTAGTGAGCACACCGATGCTCGCGGCTGACTGTTTGAAGCTGTTATGGACGAGTTCCACCTTGTTGCCCTCAACGACGGGTCGCCAGCGTTCTTCCGTGGCGCTCGTTACCATAGCTCAATAGACGTCACAACATGTTCCCGGGAAGTTGCCCGTGAACTCGAGTGGTGCACCTATGCTGACTCAGTGGGGAGCGATCATATCGATGTGCTCATCACACATCATGCATCCAGCCGTCTTAAGAAACAACGACAGGTGCGTGTCACAGATTGGAGGAAGTATAGGTCCCAATCTGCTCAACATATAGCCGGCGCAACAACCGCTGAAGAATTTATTACTGCTTTGAGAAGCACAGCGGAGGGTGTTTGTAAGGTAGTCTCAGTGCCCGAAACGTATGCTCGGGTTGACGTGTACTATGAACGGTTGCGAGCAATCCGACGACGAGCAGAAAGAAGATTCCGCCGATCTGGGAACCTATGCGACTATCGCGAAGCGTGCCGTCTCCAGCGTCTCATCCGGCGTCACTTACAAAAGTTATCCCGGTAAGAGTGGCAGTCGTTCTGCTCCACACTTACACCATTTATACCCGCTACACGTGTGTGGCATATGATAAAGGCACTTGGATCAACAGATAGACTACTGTATCCGTTCCGAGCACTTGCCCTGCATCGAAACTCCGATGATAGATCCATCGCAAACGAATTCAGCAGCCTGCTTACTAGGCCATCCGAGGCATCAAAGACTCAATCATATCGCCTGTCGGAAGCGATCGCCAAGAACACTACATTACTGACCGAAGATGCCTCTCAGGTGCATTGGGCCTGAGCTTCACTCTCGCCGAGCTTAATGCAGCGACACAATTACGAAGCAGCAAATCATCACCGGGTGCCGACGGTGTGACGTACAAACATATCCGCTGGCTGGATGTCGCAGCACAGAAGACTTTACTAGATATCTTTAACAAAAGCTGGTACGATGCTGAACTTCTCACATCGTGGAAAGTAGCCAGGATCATCCCGGTCTTAAAGCCAGGGAAATCACCCCGAGACTTATCATCCTTCAGGCCAATAAGTCTATCGAGCTCTGTATGTAAAGTGCTAGAAAAGATGGTTTTAAGCCGACTGGAGTGGTTTTTAGAGACGGAGAAGCAATTCCCAGACTGCATGTCCGGCTTTCGCAAAGGCAGATGCACCATGGACGGGATCCTGGACCTAATTACCTTTGTAGAACACGAGCGCGCCGAGGGTCGGATTACGGTCGCAGTGTTCCTCGATATCCGAAGAGCGTACGGCACGGTAAGCCACAGCCATGTTGTCCATGAACTGTGTGCTCGCGGGATCAAGGGTCGGACCCTACGTTGGGTTGCGGATTTCCTTCGAGGGCGGTCCGTATACACGAAGAAAGAAGATGGAGACAGCGACAGATACGACCTGCCGAGTGGAGTGCCACAAGGCAGCGTTCTCAGTCCGTTGCTTTTCAATGTGGTTATGGCGGACCTTCCACAGCACCTGCACAAAAATATAGACATCGGTATGTACGCCGATGACATCTGCCTATGGACATCGGGCGTACAGTTACCAGCGCTGCAACGGCGGCTTCAAGATGCCCTCGACTGTACGCTAGCATTCTTGACGCAGAGGGGAATGGACATATCTCCCGAAAAGACGGTCTTCCTTCCCTTCACACGGAAAAAGATGAACAACTTCCACTTGCAGCTCTCGACACAACCAGTCCAATGGATTTCACATCATCGCTTTCTGGGAGTTATAATCGACGCACAACTAACATAGGCCGCCCATACCAAGTATTTGAAGGGCAGAGCCGACGCTCGGATTAACATACTACGGCATCTCACGGGGTCCCGGTGGGGAATGTCAACGTCGTCACTACTCACTCTGCACAGAGCCCTCATCCGGCAAATGGCAGCGTATCACCTTCCAGTTCTGAACAACATTTGCGCTACGTCGGAGAACATGCTGCAAGGCGTCTTAGCAAGGGGTTTGAAGGTCTGCCTTGGGGTACCCAGTGCCCACTGACCGTAGCAGAGGCCAAAGAACCTCCATTCGAAGCACTAAGGGTACGTGAAACGGTTCGGCATTACCTTCGTCTGTGCACTCAGCATGATCACCATCCCCTGATGCGGAAGCTGCTTCACCGAAACTCTTCTTTCTTAAAAGCACTCTCTCCATATCGACGTACATTGCCAACAGCACGGCCGCAACAAGCGGACCCACACCCTCCATGGACGCTACAGACACCTCCTATCTGTACCACCGTGCCCGGGATCAACCACGGAAAGTCAAGCCTCCTTTGGCCATGAGACAGCACTGCCGTGAACTGATGCAAAGGCACAAAGGTCGTGTAGCCATCTTCACCGACGGGTCCACGACTCTACCCGGGTCTGCCTCCGCATTTGTAGTACCAGAGCACAAGAGGGAAGGCATAGCACGATTGTCTCACAGGACCTCATCGACGACAGCGGAGCTCGTAGCCGTACAGCTAGCCATGACTTACCTTGTCACGCTCGAGCTGCCTGCGCAATGGATAGTGTACTGCGACTCCAAAGCCGGCCTTGAAGCTATCTCATCGTTCTTGGAAAAAGGCCGTACGGCGTCAACAGTACGAGACCTCTTGTTAGGGTATCGCAAGCGCACAGACATCGGTCACGACGTCACTCTTCAGTGGATACCTGGCCATATTGGCATAAGTGGTAACGAGAAGGCGGACGAAATGGCGAACATCGCACACCTGTCATCGACAGAACATCTAGTCACGTTTTCTAAGCAGGACATCAAATCTCTCCTAAAATCTATGACTGATGACATCCGCAGGACAAAATGGCACCAAGCCGACAGTGGTCCGTCACTGCTACGCACGCTAGACCCTGAGCTGAATTTTACCATACCTTCAAAAACGCCCAGACACATAGAAACTCTCCTGCATCGTCTACGCTTGAATGTGCCCTATGGTCGCCAGTTTCTTCATAAAGTGGGCAAGGTGAACTCGCCCAACTGTTTACTGTGCGGGACAGTGGAAAACACTGAACATATCATCATGCATTGTCCAAAACATGCTGCACAAAAAGGGAACTTGAGGCAGACCCTTGGCCATCTCGACAGCAGGGACTTCAGCATTTAGAAAGTCTTAGGCGTATGCGACGCTAAGCACAGGGACGCGGCCTTCAATGCTGTCGTCAATTTCATTGTGAAATCTGGACTGGAAACCCTATACTAGATGGTGCGTGGACATTATTATGATCCTTGATGTGAACGGCGCGCTCGGTCCTGCGTGGTCGCGGTCGAGACGCTCGCCCCAGTGAACTTTTGCGGTGCGCTCGCACCTTCTGTGGTGCAATCGTACCGTTCCCTTTTTTTTTTTTCGGGGTAGCAGAATTCGCTTGCGCGAATTCAACCTCCCTTTGTTATTTTACCAAACAACAACCAACCAACCAACTTGAATTCGTTCCCGTAATTACTGAACGCTGGGATGCCCTACTTGCAGGCTCCAAGCTTGTTCCGTGTTTTGTGCGTACCTGTATTTATTTGATTCTGGCTTATAACACGTAAGCGTTCAATGGCGTCGATAACGATGGCTGCGTTCCAATACCCCGGTTAGTCGACTGCCTAGCGGTCTAACCGGAAGTGCCGCCATTGTTCCAATTCCCGCCTAGACTGCTATCCGGGCGTCTTTCGCCTAGTCTGCATCGATGCACACTAGCTATGCGTCTGAGTGGTCGTCGCTGACAGCATCCGTGAAAATTAATACGCTTGTCGACGACATCGATACTCTTAGGTCTTGTGCGTATACGGCGTCAACAATAAGTCCAAAAAGAGATATTTTATCTAATTTATTTATTGAAAAAACAAGAATCGCGCATTTATAGGAATACTACGCCGTAACAGAAATGAGTTGTGACGGCATTTTCGCTGATCACTGTGTTCTGCAATATAACGATACGCAGGAAGAATGCATCGACAGTCGAGTTGAATTATTTAATTATTTGAGCGTTTATAAATGAATTACGCGGCGTTTAAACCGAATGCGGAATTAAAGTTCCTACGGGCCGTGACAGATGGCGGTAGCGGCGCCAAGTCCGCAAGTTTGTCCCAAATGTCCGCCGATAAGGCGTCTACCTTAGGCGTCTACCTAGCTGTCCACTCAGACAGCTTCTCCTGTGCTGAGTATTGGAACGCAGCCGTAATGTGAGTTTTCTTTTTCCGGCCACGTTGTGAGAGTTTGACGCTGTGTGTATGCCACATCTTTTTCATCGTCATCCCACTCATGTACTAACCGCAGGTAATGTACAACTCAGGTATGGTACCGCAGTTGTTGCGGTGAATCACCTCATCCTATAATCATTCATGTTGTTGTTGTTGACGCTGTGTTTAACGCATTGATAAGTGTTTTTTTATTCTTCTTTCTTTCTTAGAAATGGAGTGTATAGTCTTTATTTTGCACGTACGCTGGGCGGTTGCGGTCTAATTCGAAGTGCTTTAGTTCAGATACGCTGCATTTGTCGTGCTTATATAAGATGCTTTATAACATAGCGTTATTAACTCAACTCAAACTCTGAGATATGCAACACCATAGCAGAACTCTTTCCATGCTACGGAAGTAGCATGTACCACTGCTGTGGCTATCACTCTGTTAGTCGCGTTGAGCGAGTACATCACATCTGTCTTGGTTATCGCCGCGACGAGTGGGGCTGTAAATTTCTTTCGTTTTCCGCAGCACTCACAAGATGGCGCTGTGCTCTCAAATCTGTTGCCGCAGTCGTTTGCGGCTATCATCGCATCGAGCCGTGCCGTCACCAACCGAGCCAGAATTTTGTTGTTTTGCTCCACTCTGATGCAATAGGAGATCACCATAGGGAGACGAGATGAAAGCGCAGTTACTGGCCTCATCTCTAATGGCTGGTTCCCACTAGAACGATCCAACCGCCTCTGATTACGTAACGTTTGCACTGTTGTTGCGAAAACGGCCAGCAAATCTCGGTTATGTTGGTTTGGCAACTTCTCACGATTGAAGTTTCAATTAGTGTGAGTGTGCCCTCCGCTTTTGTAGAGAACTTTGATAACAGGATTCTGTAAAGAAAGCCATGTTTTGAGCCACTTCGCTGTCGTCGTGAACTGTTGTGGAAATCGTTGCCTTCTTGCAATGGAAGGCCTGCTTTCTCTCTCTCTCCCTCTCTTTTATTGCGAATTACGGCCCTTCCCTTGCAGAAGGAAGCAGGAAAACGTATAAGTGCACTGAGCCAACTGTAAATACGGACTAGGTCGTCAAGGATAGTATGGGGGTATGTGTTTATTCGAAACGTATATATGAGAAAGGTCAGTCAAGCACAAGGCCGTCTTGCTACTGCATTCAAAAGAAGTCGAAAGAAAAAGAAAACAACTATCTCACGAGTGTTAAAGGAAGCAGCACAGAACGTGAGCTGCCGATATTTCGAACGGAGACAATTCTCGGCTTCTCTCGTCCATAATATTTCCTCACGAGTCCACTGGTTTTTCAACCTTTCTACGTTCGCTCAATAGTAATTCGTCAAATAGAAGTGCTCGCTGACCGTACGCATTGCCACACCGGAATTCGAACCCGTGCACCTCCCAGTCTCAACGTGACATGGCCAGCACGCTAACCACTAAGACACGCGAGCTTGTCTCTGCTGTGCTGTCTGTTTTTTGTTTTTTTTCCTGGATTTTCCTCAGACACTGTCAGACATATATATCGGCAAAGTTCTCTTAGAAGTCTGCCCAGGATGCACATTCCCCCAGAACGTTAGTCGTGACATTGCCCACCTCTTTGAAGCCGACAAAGGCGCTCTTTCAGGAACACCACCATTTCAATACCGGAAAAGAAGAAAACAAAAATGACTAACCCCGCAAGTTTCGGTGTAAAAATAGTAGCAGAAGGAAGCAAAGAAAAGAGCCAGCGTCCCGAACAGTAACGATATGCGGGAAGTCCAACAGCGAAGCCTTCTTTAATATACACAAGCTTTCATGTAGTAGACTACATTACGTAGTCTGACATGTACATTATGTAGCCTGTACCACACGGAAGCTTGTGTACGTTAAAAGAATGCTTCACTGTTGGATTTCCTGTGAAACTTGGAGAAATTCGTCTAGATTGTGATTTTTGCCTTTCCAGTGTATTTCCTGCTTGAACGATAACAAAGCATTGTGCACTAGGGTTCATATTACTATGGTAGATTCCGCGGTAAATTTCTAAACAGTATACCGGCAGAGAACTTCGGTCCCCACTGTGCTCAAGGCACATCATTAACAAACATACTTGCGCGCAATGGGATGGAGTCAGCCCAAAAATCATCACAAAAATAAAATTGGTCAGTTCACCGAATATTACCTAAATTATAGGTTCCCAATGAGGCAGTCTTAGCCGATGGCTGTAGAGACTCTATCTATGGTACGAGGGCTGTTGAATAACCTTAAGTAACGCTGATGAAGTATATCGATTGACTGCACGCCTTTGTGGTTTCCCCACGTGTGAGGGCCGTGACCTTGGTGGTTGGGTTACCAGTCCGTGGACAGACAAGTCTGTGCTCAGTCATGTGCTTCCTGGCGTGTGGGCCCCGTTAGGTGGATGCACCGTTCCACGCGTGAGCACATGGAGCATGCACCACAAGAGTACAGCTATTTTCTTGCTCTTTGCATGCTCCTCGTATGTTCTCCATAGGAACTCCTAGTAGGCTAGGTGACATCTAGGTGAATTTTCTGTATCCCAGCTGTTTGTGTCTTCTTTTGTTTGCTTGAAAGCATTAGGGAATAGCAAGCCCACACCGTGGCTAACCTTTCCCTTCTCTTTTTTCTTACTTTGCATTAAGCATATCCCCCCCCCCCCTAGGTGACATCTCGCTTTATGATCCACCGTATCGTCAGAACTGTGTACCTTGAGTAGACAGTATAGCGCAGTACGCTCCGAACCACATATGCTGCCATTGGTGCGGGTACAAGGAACTATATAGTACTATGGTTTAGTAAACAGGGTGTTTGCTCTAACGTGTCCAGAAATTTTATTTAGAGCGAGCGATAAAAGAGAAACGAGCACTACTTTTCAGCTACTCGACTAAGGAACGGGTGCTCGTAGTGAAGCAGTACCTATTTCTTACTCAAGTAGCAGAAAAGTACCACTTGCTTTTCTTTTATCGCTCGCTTTAAATATAATTTCTGGACACGTTAGAGCAAACACCCTGTATAGTACTATGATCCTAGGTTTTTTTCCTCAGACACTTTGAGACACATGTCGGCACGGATCCCTTAGAAGTCGGCCAAGCACGCACATTCCCCCAGGGCGTCAATCATGACGTTGCCCACCACTATGAGGCCGGCATTGGCGACCTCTTGGCTGCAGATATTTCGAACAGATACTGTTCTTCTGTTATGGCGTCGCAAGCCGGTAGGTTTAGGGTACCGTTTACTTCAGTACCCATCACTTCCGAGCTTCCATTGAATTTCTGGACAATCTCGGCTATTCTGGAAGACTGACTGCAAGCTAATTTGAGACTACCCGGGAGTAGGGACTGATTTGAGACTGCGGGAGTAGCCGAATTTGTCGTGGGATGAATGGCCTCTCACCTTTTATTTTTTTCGCCAACATCAACATCACCGACTTTATTGACACCACCAAACTTGCCCCGTGTATAAGGTCCCATGGATGTAGGTTACGCATGTGTGCGCGTGTGTTACAGGAATACATGGTATGCGGAAAACCAGTATGGGACAGTAATGAAGTTGCGGTATTTCAAGAATTTAAGTTTAGCAGTAATGTATGCGTTTGAGATTGCGCTTTGTACTTAAAAAAAAAAAAGTATGTTTTGAAGTGTCTCTCTATATTTGGCCTCCATGCAATGCCCTCATTTTTAGGACACGTATGTTCTACGCAAACAAACCCAATTACGTTGTATGCTCCTTCTAAATATTGTGACATTATTCCACCTGTTCGTCTCATCAAAGCCACACATAGCTGCGCATCTAGTTCAACAGTGAGCGACTTTCAAGCTTCCTAATTACCACATGCACGGAGACAGCGCTGTAAAATTTCAGCGCGCTTGCTTTGTCGCACGACAAAGAAGTCTTCTCTAACCAAAATAACGTGCATTCAGTGACGTTTCCATATCGCTGCTCTATTTGCGCAAATGGGAGTCTTGAAGAATAAGAGAGTGGGAAAGAGAGAGAGAGAGAGATCGTTTTGAGTCAGATAATCGGTCTTTTAAGGCTTCTTCTGTCGACGCCACTTAATTGAAGGCCCGCGTCTCATTAAAATGTCGTTAGGTGTGGCATTCCGTCAGCGGGTAAAGCGTCCTTAACGATGCTTGGCTTTCTCTCCCTTTGTGTGTTTGCGTGTGTGGCGCTGTTGGACATGTAGTCATCAGTGGAAGGATATGTGTATGTGAAACAGTATGGGGAGCAGCTCCACGCATCGAGAGATGAAGCAATTAAGGCGCTGAGGAAGTCCGCCCAGGTGGAGTTCAGACGTTCCAACGTTTACTACTTGCACACCTGACGGAAGGCATTGCAGAACGTCAGTTTCATTCAATTTTCGGCGAATTCGAAACACTTTCCCAATGCATAACATTGGTATTTGTTTGCTTCTAAGTATTTTTTTTCTTCTTTTTCGGGTGATGTATAGCAGATAGATAGATATATAGCTGTATATAGATATATAGCAGCACTGTATAGCAGATGATTACTCTACGTCGGTCCGACCTCGAATAGGATGTGAATTTGTTTTTTATTGATCGATCCCGCAGACTGCATTTAACTAAGCTAACTATCAGTTGAAGTGAGACAGTGTGCTTCTTTAGCCACATATGCGCACGAACTTACTTGATGTGTGATGTGATCTGATAGAGGAAGAAAAAAAAAAAAAAAAAGAGGGACGTAAGTCTCGACGAACTTCTTGTGTTAAGTCTAGCGCAACCCAACGCATGGACCAACCCATTCTTGAGGTCCATTGACCCAACGATGGACTACACTATCTGCGGTCGTATCTCAAGGAGGGAAGAAGCTGTCATTCATCGGCTCCGCCTCAACGTCGCCCGCACTCCGTCACTTCTGTTCAAAATGGACCAGCAAGCCACACTCTTATATTCTACCTGCAACGTTGAGGCAGATATTCGTCACCTTCTGCTCGACTGCCCTGCCGCCGTTCCAAGTCCTTCCGCGACAACCTCAAGTCTCGCCTGACCAGCCTCGGATACTCCATCTCTCTCGCAACACTACTTGGCACACGGAGCAGTGGCGTAACCGCGGCGCTTCTCCATTACCTGAGTGATACCGGTCTCCTCAGCAGCCTGTCACACCGTGGGTGGGACGAAGGAAGACCTCAGACCCTCCATCGCCTTACTTTTAACTACCGCAGGACTACGCACTAACGAATTATTTAATAAGGAATAGCAAGCTGTCCATTTTGGCTGCCTTTTCCTGTGAAAATAAATAGATCCCCCCCCCCCCTCCTCTAGCGCAACTGATCTCGGTTTGTCTGCAACAACTGTGTACTTTAACAATCGTGAACGTCGCGAGCGAGCAGACAGTTACAGTGTATAAATGGATGTGACGGGTAGGAATGTACTTACGTTGTTTTTACTGCATAGAAATAAATAATGCTGAAATACATGGAATGCTTATGACGAGGAATGATATCATGAGGAATGCACGTGCAAATGCATATGACGCTGTGCCATTGCCCACCGTCACGGAGCTCACGACACATACCACTAGGAAACCTGCAACCTCAACTAACTAGATACACACTACATAGTAGGTACAGCTCCGGTCAACGTAAATAACAGTAGAAAAAATTCGGTCTCATTTCCAAGCGTGATAACTGCCACTCTTGGGGCACTGGGGGAATGTTAAGTGAACAAAATCCTCGCGTTAAACAAACCGAAAAATGTTGTTCAATTAAGATTTCCTCATGGGCCCCAGGGGTTGCTGTAATCGCGCCCGGGAACGAGACCGTATTTTTTTCAGTGTTAAGGTTGATGGCAGCTATACATACTCCTTCGAACTAGCACTGGTGCACATACTACCAACTACTTGGCTGATTACGGAGCGCAGCCTAACTGCGCTGAGTAGTCAGCTGAGTCGGTAACTACAAGCTCGAGAACACGGTACAAGCAGAAGTCAGTCGGGACTGAGATCTGCATCCTTTTTGAATCAATCAATCAATAAATCTGTTGCACAACCTGTAAGACACAGGATTATATTGGGCAGAAACAGTATGCAACTTGTGGTTATCAGCAAAAAAAGAACATCAGTTTAGCGGACCAGTCGGTAAAGGGTGCAGTCTACTGATCCTAGGTATGCGGATTCGAACCATGTCACGACGACGTACGCTACGCCAGTAGCTTTGTCGCCAGCCCTGTCTTGGCTAACCTCTCTCATAGCCCATGACAAACAAGTTCCCGGGACCCGTCGTCCACCGCGATTCACGTTCGTCACGGTGTGTCGTCTGCTAAAGACTTCAGCGCGAGTCAAAGAACCCTCTAGTGGGCATAACTAATCCGCACAGTAGCATTGCTGATGATCAGAGTTATCTCTTCATGTAGAACCACCAGCAGCTGTCACATCGTACCAATAAATCTAACGTTTCCTCCTTTCTTCGCGTTCTGCGGCTCATCGAAGAATAGCCGGCCTCTGTATAACGAAACTTATGGCTCCATCAAAGCGTCGCTTTCAGAATCAGGAGCAAATGGCATAGAAAGAGCGCGCCCGCGGAAGCGATTGAAAGATGCCAGACGATCAAACGACGAAGGCAACCTACAGCTTCGTTCTCCGACTAGGATGGCCCACGTTTTTTTTTTTTTTTTTGAAGCGCCGATTGTTAACTTTAGGAGGCGAGCGAGCCGTCAGTTTTAGTGCCGACGTTCAGATATTTTCTTTTTATTTTGTTCTTCAGTTATATCGTCCACGAAGACAGTGTCATGGCTTTCGTCTCTGAACGAGACCAAGAAGGAAAGAAGAGTTAAAGAAAAAGATGGAAGAAAGGAAAAACAGCTCAAAACACTAGTATAGCAAAGGGGCGATTGTTAAAATTGCGAAGACGGGATATATTGTTTAAAACTTGGAAAAATATAAAAGTGTTCCCGGTGTTTCTTTGTTTTTTTTTTTTTGTTCTTCTCTTTTTTTTGAGCAGTAACTAAGGTTATTGTGAACCCGCCTAGTTCTGCTCCATTGTGCGGATAAAAATGAGGCGTAGAGTCGGAAGTAGTGGATACGGTCAATCAATGTATACGGCGCGCGTAAAAAGTGTTTTCTTTCTTTCTCTCTCTTTTATTTCACAGTCGTTGTAAAAGGTTGTAAAAGTTGGGCTCAAGAAACAATGGTGCTCTTTTTATTGGTTGAGGAAGTGGATGCGGTGTTCGATTTGGTGCAAGATTTCAAAGTCCGTTTGATGGCCTTTTCGGGCTGAGACGGTACCGGGTCTACTTGTGGGCAAATGATGACGTCATTATCCTTCGGTTTTTTTAACGCGTCAAAGGAAGTGATGACGGTGATGATACTGATAAGAAAAAAGAATATCTGAACGTTTTTCCCACTTCATAAACATTGAGTCCTTTTACCTTGTATCTTTTGTCTTCGTGTGCATTTATGGAAGTTCTGAGCAACCTATGTAGCAGAATTGCTTCATTGAGCTGGTATCTAGTAATCGCCAGTGATGGCCACTAACTACTTCTACAGTAGTTTAACTATAACTACTAACTACTTTGGGATTGAGTAGTTCAACTAGTAGTTCAACTACTTTTCAGGGGAGTAGTTAAAACTACTTTTTTAACTACTGCAATGTAGTTTAACTACATCTATAACTACTTAACGTTGTCCACCATCACCAATCCCTTGTAGTGTTCTTGTGCACCTAAATATGAATCACAAGCGATAATAAACTTTTGCTCAAGTCATTGCTACGATCGTCAAATACAAAGCTTGCGGTGGGATTCTGTCTATGCCTACGCGATAAACTAAGTTGCAGAATTATTCCACAGCATATGAGACTTCAGTCGACAAGCATTAAAAGTAGAGGTGTGCCAATAATCGAAATTTTGAATACGAATCGAATATTTGCGATATTCGATTCGTATTCGTATTTGAAAATTTAATATTCGAAGTTTTCGAATATTCGATTTCTTTTCGCATATCACAGCAGCTTATTCCGAAACTGTTGCGGGCTGCGCACTGGAATTTGTACGTTGCGGCGACGAACATGCATAGTAAAACAGCTGCAAAGCTACGCGCGGAGCTTCCAAGGTACGCTCTTTCGCGAATGCGTCGCTATACGTTCGGTAACCGAAACCGAAACTAGTACGCAGTTGTGTGCGGCGGCCATTTTAAAGTCCGCCTCAGCGAAAATCGAGACCGCGGTACGTTTGATACATCGTCAGCACTGTCGTGGTTTTAGTGAATTGCTAGCGAACTCTGAACATTCGTATGAGGCCTACAGTTCGGTGAAATTACGGTTAAATATCAAAATTTTGTTGACGGTGAGCTGAACACCGCTGTTCAGCGTCCCATTGGATGCACAGCCAAAACCTGCGTCTCGAATGCGTCTTTTTCGGTTTCGATTTGTGGTTATCAGCGATATATGATAGAATCATGGTCGCGTTCGATGACGGCGATAATCGAGGAGTGCGACGTGTTGATATTTCGACATAGTTTCTCCAACTCCGGCGCTCTGCGACCGTATGAAAGCGCCAACTAGGATGACCGTAATGCTGCAGTCATTTGAAACTGCGCAAACTGTTGTTACAGATGATAGCAAGACGCATATATAGCCTAAAGCCCGACCTTCACAGATCGATTTTGCTCGCGACTGACGCGCGTCGCCGCCGGCGCGACAAAGTTTGAGGAACGCGCGCAGATTTCCGCTGTGAAAAGAAAGAAGCTTTGGACACGAACTTCGCGGAAACAATCACGCATGATAGAGCCATTCAACATCGTTCTGGATCGCAGTTTTACCACGCTATAATGCATGAGGCCGTTCCAAACTATGCATTACCGTCAGTAACGATAGTGAGCAGTGAAAATGAGAGCAGTGAAACCGTGCAGTTTCTCGCCTTCACGACAAGTGCGGAAGGCATTGTCAATGCAAGAAGAGACCACTTGCCACCATCATTTTCCTTCTGAGGTGCTCATCACTAAATCATCCCACACTCTGTACATGCCATTGCTCTTTACTTCCATTCTGTCTGTTTCACCAGCACTTTACAATGCCAACACAGGTGTTCACTGTTCATGAAAGATTTTTGAAATGAAAGTTTGTGCTTGCGGTTTTCAGCTTGCCTCATGAGAACAGCGCACTGTTTCATTGTAAAAATAATGTTGCTGTACATGTGCATATAAGCATGTATGCTCTATGCTAAGCCAATACATTAATACATATTCCTCATTAGCACTTGGGACATTTTCCTATCATCAGCAGAACACAACTGTGACGATGCTTTTTTCCGGGGCTTAATTAACTTAATTAACTCTTAGAAGCCGTTATCCTGTGACGTGATATTCGATATTCGAAGGACAATTTTGTCGATATTCGTATTCGATTCGTATTCAAAAATTTCAATATTCGCACACCTCTAATTAAAAGCGAAGATTTAGTACACATGCCCCACATAGTTGCTCTGCACCTCCGTTCTCAACAAACGAGTAGCTCAAGGCAAAAGTCGGAAGCACAATCGTGCCGTAAAGCTTGCGGCAAAATCGGAAGTAGTTGACGCCTCAGTAACTTAACTACTGTAGTTAACTACTTAAAATAGTAGTTTAACTAGTAGTTGCCACTACATTTCTGCAAGTAGTTGGTAACTACTTTTTAACTACAATCAGGTAGTTTAACTAGTAGTTTAACTACATGTAGTTAACTACTGGCCATCACTGGTAATCGCACACGTTAAGTTTCGGACTTTAACCTGAGTGATACAGTGAGTGGACTCATGAGGCATGAAAGTACACATACGTCCAGTGCTACTCTATATCGGAGTGATTGCTTCGAGAGGAAAAAAAATAGGGCCGGGACAGGCTACTCCCCAACATGTAAATAGAAAAGAAAGTAGAAAAAGCGAAACAAATGCGACCGAAGGTATCCAGGAGACATAAAAAAGAAAAATACCAACAGGGTAGGGCCCGTAACTGCCCGTAAGGGTCCTTGGGGTAAAGTAAATATATTAATAGATAAATAAATAGACTGAGTCGAGTTAATGAAACAATACCACAGAAGTCTGCAGACCAAATACAGCAAAGGCCCTCAATGCACGCTGCACAGTGTATCATGCCCACAGGACGGCAGCTGTAACTCACGGTGACTTCAACAGTATCGAGAAGGTCACATGATTTCAAAAATTTCACAACTCCGTGCATGGCCGGCACTTGGTGACCCACAGGCCAGCGCCTAAGAGCTTTCTCGCTGCTGAAAAGGTGGTTGTCCAGGTGACCACAGTGTTTACTTTCATCTACACTCTTGAAGGACGTGTTCAGCGCCCTCTAACCACGCAGCACTTTCTTCAATTGGGCGAGGGAACCTTTCCGAGTTTAAGCAGGAGACAGCCGCTATAGGGAACACTGAGGCTCAGCCTATATAGGTGATAAATGTAGGTGGCCGAGGCTGTCCCGGTGGCACTCAAAACTGAAGCTCAGGGTGAACTCTGTGTAAGAGTATTGAGCACTGGCAACAACAACAATAAATGATGACGATGAGATGGGGTGTTTTTGAACATTGGATTGAAAACGACTCCGGCAGCTTCTCTGTACAAATACCTTTTTTATGAAAGTGATACAATATTATAAACGATATATGCATGGCATACAAAAGTCGACAGGTCTGTAGGTCAGTTCTTAACAGTTCTGGAGTACCGTCACGTGTGACATTGGCGCGTGAGAGCACCACGTGATCGCCAGACTGTGTTTGCGTACGCTGAAATCGGGTAACCAACCAGAGTAACAATGTAAGAATAGCATACTCTTCCTCGAAACATCTTTTTTTTTACTTTCGTATTTATTTCCAAAGGAAAAGGGAGGTACAGCAAAAAAGCTGCAGAGGCAGCTCGACAGCAACCGTACCCCCAGATACCAGGGTAACAGAAACAGAAAACACACTATACAATCCAAGAACATATCAATCTACACAACAAGCAAAAAAAAAATGTAATGGCAATGCACCACTCGCTGCGCGCGCACATTTTCTACACAGTCTTATCGAAACAGAACTGCATCTGTAATAAAAAAAAATGTTTAAGCGTAACATCCTGACCTATTTCACCCCTGTGGCAAAGTATTTCTTTAGTTCTCTCTGGTGGCATTACAGATACGGCTGACCCGGCGTAAAGGTATGTATTTAATATGTGTGGAATATTGTAAAGTAACATCTGTTTTCCGTATTCAGTTCTGACTGTTGGGGTAACCCACCTGCATTCTTGTCACGTGTTATATGTTGTAGATGTTTCTCGTACATCTGCTAACCTATTGACATAAGAAATAAATACATCGCCCGAGAAGCGAATTTTTTTAGTAAGAAGAAAATTATAAAGATCGCGAACACGTACTACTCTGAATTCATCATAAAGTGGTTCTGTATGCGCAGTGTAAGCAACATTCGCAACACAACGAATAACCTTTTTTTGTAGCAGTGTTAGACGTTCAATATTTGATGCAGTTGTGTTTCCCCAAACCAAATGACAGTAACATATATGTGAGTAAAAGAGGCTATTATATATAAGTAATTTGACACTTTTTGGTAGGATTGAACGACATCTACACATCAGCCCTACTACGCGACTCAACGTTGTACATAGGTATTGCACATGAGTGTTCCAGCTCACGTCACACGTGAGATGAACTCCCAGAATTTTTACATGTTCAACTAACTGAATCGGTGTTCCAGCCAAGTAAATTGGTTGTTCCACGCGTTTTTTTTTTTTGTTTTTAGGGCGAAATATAACAGCTTTTGTCTTGTTTGTATTTATTCGCAGACCATTTTTGCAAGACCATAAATTTAAACTACTTAATACATCATTTGCACTGGTTATTAGTTCGTCAGTGTTGGGAGCGGAAATAAATATGCTAGTATCGTCGGCATAAATTACAAATTTAACGTGCTTGTCAATATCAACTGTGTCATTTATGAAGATATTAAAAAGAAGTGGACCCAATGTGCTGCCCTGAGGCACTCCACATGTAACCGGAACTTTGCTTGATACATGATTGTCTATAACAACACTTTGAGAGCGGTGCTGTAGGTAGGACTTCATTCAATTCAAGGCCAAGCCGCGTACACCATATGCAAAAAGCTTACGAAGAAGTAAACCATGGTTTAAATGACATTCCATAAAATATAAGGCTACTAAACCCAATCAGGCTACTGCATTTAAACGCTTTTGGCACAATGCCAGAAGATACGGCCAACTTTGTTTAGTTCTCATTCGTACAGAATGAAGGATAATAACACAGATGCGGAGTCAGCATATGTCAGTGTCTGACAGGTCAGTAGAGCATGGTAGTCTATGGAACTCTGTGCATGAAAGTATTTCCGGAGCAAGCTGATACATGTGGAGTCTTCAATGAGGATAGCAACCAATGAGCATCGAGCATGCGCGTGTCGGCACCAAGCGGGTAATGCGTCAACCACTCTAGAAGATTTGGATCCAAGCTGCATGAGAGAGCGGCTCTACATATTCAACGGCCATCGATTTCAATGACCATTGAAGTCTGCCCATTCCTGTCCTTGCTCACAGTACTTAGAAGCAGGGATCGGAACCGTTATTTTTTTTTTCCGGTTCGGTTCGGGTTTAGGTTCAGGCATATTGGTTCAGATCCACTTGAAAACGGTTTAAACCGGCTCGAACCGGTCAGGAAAGTGAATTTTGAGCACAGTGCCATGCGTTAAAACAAGCATATCCTTACGGTTCTGAAACAACACAAATGTACTTTTGTTGTTGCCGACACAGCAGTGGTTCACAGCGACACTGCGTGTTACAGATCTGCATTCCAGGTGCAATGTTATTTTAGCATACTGTACCCTCTATGTTCACTCTGTTTCATCCTGCCCAGGGACTAGCCGTTATTTTCACAGCCCAAAATGAAAACTTGGGGTTGCTGGACGACAAAAGTCGCGTACAAGGAAGATAATTATCAACAGGACGACCTCGAAACTAACACAGCTCAATGAACGCAATAGCTGTGAGGAGGAAATACCTCGCGCACTTGGGTTACAGTTTTATTTTGTTCAGTTTCGGTTTCGAATTTGTTTGGCAGCGCGGCTCAACCCGCTTTGTAAATCGTAGTTCCGGTCTCTCACGACGCACGTTCCGTTGGAACCGTTTCGCGAACCGGTAACCACCTAAATCTGTTTCGGTCCAGTTCTGGTTGAGACGGGTTTTTAGCGGATTTCGGTTCAGGTTCGGTTCCGATATCTACTTGGAACTAGAGTGTATACTTCTTGTATATAGTTTCCTGAGCAACAAGGACGATATAAAATTAAAGGGCATATTTAGCGCCTTTACTATATTCCGAAAACGTTTCGTATTATTACGTGGTCTTCACCCTTCCAGTTTGTATTGAGTCTGCGGCGTTTTCAGTCAACGAAGAGGTCCGCACCTCACATCACCCTCGGGCTGTGCTGATACCCGCTCAGATTGACGAATCAATTTCTCAATTTGTATTCGCGCCCCGACCCACTGGCTGATGAGCTTTATCGCGGTCGGTCAACCGTGGTTTGCATTTGGGGCAATCAAGGTCACCTCTAGGATTGACTCTGACATTAGACAAAATAGAAACGTGGGAGTTTTGCGCGCTAGCTTCGAAGAACGCCCTTTGAAACTAATGATCATCGAATAAGTCGATGCTTCGTCGTTCGATGATGTGTAAAATGTGTCTATAGGCGTGAATGTACTTATGAGACCCGTGCGAATAGCGGTTTCAAAACCGAAGGGAATACGAAGCAAATAGCTGTAAGACCGAAGCGAATAACTGTAGAACCGATGCAAATACGAAGCGAATAGCAGCAAAATGGAACGGTTTGCACGCATAGGCGGATTGAAAATAAAGTACAAACTTACAGGAAACCGTCAGCAGAGAACAGATATATTTCAATTTGTAGCAGTATACGAGCGCCAAATCTCTGTCAGTATGCTCTGCCAGTATATGTTTAGAAAGTGGTGCATTCGAGGACCACCTCGTTTGGACTTAAGGAAAGGGATAGGAGTGGGACGCGCCTATTAATGCCGTTAAACGCAGTGTCTCTCGCGGTTTCGCTGTACATTAATTGGTTGTTCTTGCGTGGCTTTTTGCGCGGCAACTATTCGAATATATTCGGTATGGAAGAGGCATTCGATTCCATTCGCAGTTCGAATATCGAAATTCGTACTCGGTTCGTAATTCGAATCGAACATATATAAGTTATCGCTTCGATATTACAAAAATTCGAATATTCGCACGGCACTCGTATTTATGTAGGTACTGTAAATATAGTTATGTGTGGTAATAAGGTAAAAGTGCATACAATTAGCGACGAGCGCCCATTTTCATGTCAAATTCAATTTAAGTGGCTCAGTGTTAATGTTTTGAGGCAGTTAATGCGCATATACGCGTAGTAACGAATTTTTTTACCTTTTTGACCTTTTTGACATTGAGCAATTGCCTGTAGTTGCACAGGCAGAAACAGCAGATGTGAAAATATGTCTCATTAAAAGCGGACGGGAGAAAACGCTCGCCAATTTATTTCATCGCCTCCTCCCCACCTACGAACGCAATACAGAATAGAAGAAGCAAGTATAGTTTGATTATTTCCAACTGCTCCGTCACCCCGTCTGCATGAGTTATGCGGGGTCTCATCTATCTTCCTCGACGGAAGAAAGAACGGTACGACGGTAAGGAAGAAGAGGAAAAGAATCGACATCAGCGAGATCTGGAAGAAGAAAAGACGGCGCTATGAGATGAAAAGAAAGACGAATTCTTCACTAATTCCTTCATCTTCGCAGCTTTGTCGTTTACCCGGAGGATGCTCCTTTCTTCGGGTCACCTTCTCCTTCCTGGGAACTGCTTTAAGGGATAATCAACTGAAACGGGAATCTGATTGAAACTGACAGGATGATGACAAAGGAAGGCTGGTTCGCCCTCGCTGACGAGCTTCCCCGAAGTTTACGACGACTTTCGTTCGTAGTGAGATGGGCTTATTGTGGTGTTAAACGGGCAGCATTCTTCGACGGGAAGTTCGAATGGAGGAAGCTGTCTTATTTTGTGGAAGTGCCCTGAGAAGATAGGCATGAATCGCCATAAGGTATTTCCGAGTCAATACCTGCGGGATGGTTTATTGGTTTTGTGGTGGATGTGGCCGCTCTGTGATGGCAAGGGCACGAGTTCGAACGTAGACGTGAATGTTAACCTCAATGCCAATGCAGCGTACGTCAATGAACCATGTGGTGGCAAGGTGAAGAGCGTACACAACGAAGGAATAGTAGACAAGGCCGGCTAGTGTTTATGCAGGAACTACGTTACAGGGAACTACGTATAATAATTCGCCGAGAAAGCCGACCGGGGAAGGACACACGGCACAGACCGTATCGGTCTTACCGATGTCGGATAGACCGTACCGATATCCTGCCCCGGGCTACAGTCAGATACGTAGTGCTGTGTTTTTATATATTGTTTGTGGTACGTAGCAGCAGGTATCCGTGACAGAAGGAACACCAAATTGTCCCACCGCTATCTTCTTCGCCAATAATCTCCCGTGGTTTTCAACTCCATACTGTGAGAAATAACTTTTCGAAACCCGTACACATCTTGAGCGGTTGCGAAACCTACCCTCTGATGGGTTAGACGCTTGTAGCTGTCATGGCCCAACACAACAGTCTACACTGGTTGTTTCAACACGTATGTAAATAAAGCATTGTGTAGCAGCCTGTGGTAGGCTACCCTCCGGCATCAAATGATTGCAGGTCACGTAGAGCTGTGTCCCAGGACAGGGAAATAGGCACTAGCCTTCCTTCGCCCTATTTACGGTGCACCCTCTGTATGGGACGGGACACCGAGAGAATGGACAACACCGAGGTGTCATTCCTTCACCTCCCTCACAGGAAGAGCCGAGTCGAACCAGTGATTCAGCTTCCGTTGCATCGAACAAGAAAGAATCGGAAAGGAAGGGTTCTCCTGTGTCGGCGTCGAGGTTCTGAGAGAAGCGACCGTTCACTTTCACTCAAGGGGGCACACGGCAACTTCCGGTAACCAAACTGACAATTCTTGTTTCCGGCCTCTCTGGTGTGCACTTCCGTTCTGTCGCTTTTCACCTTTCCTAAAGGGCATCGCTGGTTTAGTTTTTGCTGCGGATGTCAGCCAATTGAGGTGCTTGAACGTGGCATGCTTAATCTATCCGAGAACATTTCTTTCGTTGTAGCTAGAACTAAATGCAACACATGTGAAGATGGGCGGTCCTCTGTTATCACTTCCCAGTTGGCTCGCCTTAATATCCCGTATTTATCAAAGCTTAATCTTAACGCATAACTGAAAAATGCTGAGTGCTTTTTCGTCCTTCGGTTTACATACTGATGAATGTCGACGGCAGCCACAGAGAAAGCCTCATCGCGAGCATTCTGTTTCACTATTTAAATGTGTAAGCAAAAATAAAAGAAATAGTAATAATAAAATGAAGCTACAGGTATGAGGCACATAATGAAACAAATAGCAAAAATGAAAGTACGTGAAAGATAACGAGTGCATGATGTTTGGAAGAGAAACAAAGGAAACAAAAGTATCTACCAAAATGACGCTGTGAAACAATATCTACAAGTAGGCCTTCCGATTATTGGAAGGAAAGGTGCTCAGCCCTCCACAGACATGTCACATTACCAGATATGCGATAACAATCTACATACTGTTACTAGGAGACAAATGAAGCCGGTTGGTAAGTTCTCTCTCCGCCTGTGTCTCAATCCAGTCCAATCTACGTTACCAAAGGTCAAGGAAGAGACGACTATTGCTCATAGAGATTGGAAAGTTGCCTTTGCGGTGGATTTGAGCAGTGATCGTTTTCTTTAATTATTGTTTTTCGTGTCATCCTACATAGTGAATCCTGGTTTCTGCTGATTAGTCCGGTGTCTCGCAATCGAGGAATGTAGAAACTTTGTCAAGTGCGGTCAGCACAAGTGATAAAAGTGATAAAACTCTGAAGCTACGGTTTATTAACGGACAGGATCTCTTGCAGTAGTCTGCGTTTCGTCAGGTACCTGGCGAGATGCAGACTAATGCAAGAAAGCTTGTACGTTAATAAACAGAAGTTTCAGTGTTTTTATCTTTTTACCTCCGGTGTCTCGCCTAAAAGGAACACCAGTTCTCGTTTATCATGCTTTCCAAACTGAGCACAGGGTTAGGATGAGCAAACCGTTTAGAGAATCTGCGCGTTATTATTTTTATTACTATTATTATTGTTGTATTATTATTCACAGCGTTATTTATCCGTTATCAGCGCACGCTGCTTTGGCTTCTCCGCAGCGCAAAACCTCGTGTGGTGAAGCACGCTTTACAGGTAGTACATTGCCCGCAGAGAGCTCGCAACCAAAGATTTACAGTTTGCTTCAGGCTTTGTTTGCCTCAGGATCGAAATAAGCGTGTGCGGACAAACTGGAAAGTACTGGTGTCCGTTTCATCCGCGTTCTTAGGCATTGTCGCATCGCAGTTCTTATCGCACCTGCGCCCCGCAATTGTTTCGGGGCAACAGGTCACTTACACGTGGGCTTTGGCTGTCTACACGTGCCAACTCAAGGCCACATTTAGACATCCCTAATTGCCCTGAGGGATGACGACGTCTAAGTATATATACGGGTACTTCCAATATGTGCGCAGCGTATCCACGGATGAGTGGATATATCCTGGATCATGATTAGACGGAACCTCTCAGTACAGATTTGTCTCGGTGAAGGACACAATTCGTTGTCTCACCTTCGTTAATTGTCTGTCGGGTTTCTGATACGGTTGTTTCTATCTTTGCATTTTTCGGACATGTGTTTCATGTTTCCGGTGATGGAACGTTCGATTCCTTTCGGTAATCGCTGATACTCTCAGCTGTTACGTAGTGCTGATTGATCGATTGATTAAAAAGCTAAAAAAAAAAGACTCAGAATACTGAAATCATTTTCGTTAAGGCGATATCCTTGTATAACAAGCCAGGTACGTCCGTAGCTTCACAGCCCACGCGTGGTACTGTCATGTTACACAGCGAGAGTGAAGAGAGAGATCTGTTTCGGGAAATAGTGTGGTGGGACGAAGTATAACAATTCTCTGCCCCTGTTTGTCGCGTGACACAATGCGAGAGTGACACCACTACATGATTGCTATACTGTGTTTTCAAAATGACATATTTTTGTAATAAAAAAAAGAGAGAATATTCTTTTCGCCAGTGACGACGCTATAAACCTGCCGCAGTTAAACGCGTTTGGCACAGTGACCAAATATTAGGCAGTATAGCCGGACCGGATACAGACGCCGTACATCCATACGGATACGAACATGTGTCCATCGTGTATACAAGATATATTCACACGGATGCGAATATGAAGTATCACTCACTTTGTTTTGTACCCTGTCTTCTACCGTTTTCGGCTTTACGTGTGCAGCTTGAAAACTACTCTAATACAGTGAACGCTCGTTAATGTGACCCCCGATAATCTGACATACTCCCTTTATGACCGTAGATGGGTAGAAATCCAGCGAACCGGTAGAATGTAGGAAGGAGTTGCCTCAGGACAGAAGCCGCCGATATTTCGAACAGAGACTGTTCTTCTTCTGGGCACCGTCCTCATCATTGGCATGGTATTTAAAGGGTTAGGTGTGACGTGTTTAAAGGTTCATGCGAATTGTGGGTCAACAGCCCGGAGGGAAGAAAGGTTCCGTACGGGGTTTTACGGCCGGAGTGAATGGCTGCTTTGTTAGAGTGTGGAGGGGATTATGTGAACGTAGTGATCTAGGCTACAGACCGGTTTCACTAGATCACTACGTTCACATAATCCCCTCCACACTCTAACAAAGCAGCCATTCACTCCGGCCGTAAAACCCCGTACGGAACCTTTCTTCCCTCCGGGCTGTTGACCCACAATTCGCATGAACCTTTAAACACGTCACACCTAACCCTTTAAATATCATGCCAATGATGAGGACGGTGCCCAGAAGAAGAACAGTCTCTGTTCGAAATATCGGCGGCTTCTGTCCTGAGGCAACTCCTTCCTCCTCCCTTTATGACCGTTTTTCTTGGGAACCGTTTCTCAGCCACATAAATCCAGCTCGTTAGTATGACAATCCACTTATCGGACTATGACCGGCATTTTTGTCAAGAGTAGGGTCAAACGCAGGTATTATCTTCTGGTTATTATGACTGTGTCATGTGACCCGCGGAGTAGGCCCAGGGATAGGCTGCCACATACCTCAGGCAAAGGGTGACAAGTGCTAAAGTAGGGCGCCAAGGTTTGGGATAGAGAAAAAGGTAGTGACCACGGGACTCCGTTACAGTGGGACTGTACCACGGGAATGCCGGGACAGTTGGTGCCGTCGTGTATGCAGAAAATTGCTGGAACGCAGTGGTCTCTGCGATCAGTGGAGGGTGCGTTTCTCGTTAGTACGACATATCGCTATATGACCAAAATCTGCGTCAACGGTGGTGGTCATATTAACGAGGGTTCACTGTATATTCAGTTCGAAAGAAACAGCGATCAGATTCGAAATTTGAATATAGATCTCCGTATAAAATAGATTCCATCCGTAGAATAAACCCATCGAATCAGATTCGGAAATCGAAGCTAATAAAGAATTATTCACTCCGATATTTAAAAAAAAATCGAATATTAGCAAATGCTTACCCTTAGCACATGTAGCCCTTTTCTTTTTTTTTCTTTTTTTACATTTTTAAAGGGGAGAGGTTAAGAATTATAGTGGTGAGCGTTCATTGGCTTTCAATAAGACAGATACTTTCAGCGACTGCGTCGTTTATTCGTTTTCTTCTTATTCTTTTTTTTTTCGTTCCTACGCATAAATATAAATCAAAGCGAAGAAACCAGGGGAAGCGCACAACGGAAACTTTGAAGGTGACTTCGGATCAGGTTCACTACAACAGACAATATTCTGTTTTCATCTATCAGTACCAAAGGCAAAGCAAGGTTCTACTCCGCGAAGTAGGATCGTTTCGAAGTCTTGGTGTACAACCGCGCTCTGCGGCAACATTAAGAAGGTTCCTCATCGTTTTTCTTGTTACTTTTTTTTTTTCATTTCCTGAATTTTACTATACCGACTCGTAACTTTTACTAAATGAAAAAAACTAACATGGCAATGTTAACGCAGTGTTAATTAATGAGGGAACCATCTTAATGTTCCCACAGAGCGCAGCTGTACACCAGGACTTCGAGACGATCCCGCTTCGTGGAGTAGAACCTCTTGGCCTTTCGCGCTGATTGATGAAAAGAAAATATTGTCTTTATTCTCGTTCCATTGCCTCCAGTCTTTAGCCCGGAATCTCATTTGATGCGTATCGAACGGCAAAGTGTTCGTTAAAGCAAACTGCAAATGAGATGCTTTCTCCTAAGCGCCTCTTTCTTAGGCTTTTCGGCATAGTTTCAGAGCCGGTAGGCAAACAAGAAGTTGTGGAACGCAGCTGTGGAAGTACTCCGGCGTCTTTCGGAGGATTATAATCTAGCCTTTGGACGTCACCAGATGAAACGGATGGCGTTCACAAAGGGGGCCTTCCATCTTTAAGCTGCCTTTAGAGAAAGTAATTCGATTACAGCAAAGGCGCACGAGAAGTAACAGCCAGCAAAACAACAATCCCATGCGTGCGTTTTTCTGCTTCTCCGTTCTTTTTTTTTTTCTTTCTCCTTGTTTTGTCTTTTTTTTTAGAAAGCAAGCCGGTTCTTCGCCTGGCTAACGTTTCGTTTCTTTTTTTCATAATAAATATACCCCCCCCCCCCCCTATCCATGCAGGTTTTTTTTTTCCTGCTATATTATGCGCTTCGTACGTTGATAACTTCTTTGCGCAGCTGCGTATTGGGCCGCTGACAGGCACATATAAAATTTTTCTCAGTCTCTTGCACTTGCCCTTGAATGTGGAGTTATTGATTTCGACAGAGCCGGTCCCTTATGTACTGGAGAGGGGCCCCTTGATAAAAAGGTCTGCCCCCGGGTGGGCCGTGTCTTTAAACGCGCGGACTATCAAACGGTCGTCGGGGCAGCATCGCTTGGGGTGCTGTTTCCGGGAAGATTTTTTCCTAAAATGTTATTCGTTCTCATTAAGTAATTTCTTTGCAGATTTCGGTGCTGGCGAGTGCATTGTGTGCGCGAGTGTTTTGAAATCGTGTGAGGACCGCGGTGCAACTGGGGCTGTCAGCGGTGCGCAGACGTGGGCATGGAGAAACGAGAGCAGCGAGGAGTGAGAGACGGAAGGGGATAGTATTCATCCTGGATCGACTTCGGGGAGCACTATGCTGAGAATACCTGGAAAATCTTGAGAGGAACTTGAACGGTGCCACGCTTCCTAACAAGTGTAATCTGCAAGCTTGACTGACGAGCCCAAGTAGCCACATCTTTTTTATCCGCAAAATAATCGCCAGATAATCCCAAATCAAATAAAAAAAGAAATCAACATCTTAGACGGCACAGCCTGTGAGGAGCGTTATTCGATCCCCCTATGTTCTCCTTCTAGCGCGACCATGAAAGTGCCTCAAACAACCGGACGTTTGTCCACACACGGAGGCCGGATCGTCGAGCAATCGAGCAACCAGCTCGAATGTAACGCGCGACAGTCAACGATAGGAACCAGGACAGGACAGGGCCGGATAGTAAGGATGTTTATACAGTGTGTTTGCTCTAACGTGTCCAGAAATTTTATTTAAAGCGAGCGATAAAAGAGAAACGAGCGCTACTTTTCTGCTACTTGACTAAGAAATAGGTGCTACTAGTGAAGCAGTACCTGTTTCTTTCTCAAGTAGCAGAAAAGTTCCACTTGCTTTTCTTTTATCGCTCGCTTTAAATATAATTTCTGGACACGTTAGAGCAAACACCCTGCTTATGCATTTATACGATGCTCTACATCGGTGGCTACATATAACGGTATACCAGCAAGCAGTATATCCTAAATTTTAAGACCGCATATGAAAATAGGAGAGCCTGTTTTAAATTGCAGGATTAACGGAAATTGTGGAGAGCATGTAATAACGAAGCTAAATATGTCATTGTTACAGAATTATTAACCGTTTCATTATTATTTGATACTTTGGAGTCGTGCTTATAACTCGTTCGTGGATAATTCACCAAGTTTTTGAGGGGGGGGGGGGGTAACGTTGGGTAGACGAGCGGTCAAGTTTTTGAGCTGCATGGTTATTGATGGGCGCCTCATGTAAAACAGACAATTACATTTGGTGTGCATATTTATACTTCTTCGCAGTCGTCAATTCCAATAACCTTAGCAGCAAAAAGAAAATGAAGAATTTGCTGCTGCCTGAAACTTCCTTCGATGACACACAAACCTATTCGTTTACGAGCCAACAACATCACTTTTCCTTAAGGCATGTTAAAATTCTTGACTTCTAAACTGGCATTTATATAAGCCTTCTCCGCGGTTCGCTTCGCCATGGGGCTTCTATGTTATGTAGATATTCTCTTTTCTTCTTATTGCCTCCTCTAGAATTTTACCGTTTTGTTCCTTTCTTTTTGTCCTCACTGCTTTTTCCATGCGCCTGGCGCCGTTTGGAATTAGAGAAAAGACACCGCGCACGGATTCTGCATGCAAATTATGGTTGAAGCTTCTGGATGGGGGGATTTAACTCTGACGACCTTAGGCAGACAAGCCCTTCTATTTGCTGCTTCACGTGTTCGGGCAGCAGTATAATAACGCGGAATTCCGTTCGGCTTACCAGGATCCCTTTATCAATGGGCAGATGCAGCTGACGCGGTTTCAGGTAATACCTCGACGAGGTGCGTGTTTTTGGTGTTAGATTGGAAGGAACTACACTCGTTGCTTCTCTTTTATGTCTTTCTGCTGAGTTTATATCTCTTAGCAAGTGGTGGTGTCTCAAAAAAAAAAAAAAAAGAAAACGAAAGAGAAAGAAGAAGACCAAAGAGAGTGCACATATCTTTTTGTTTTCTTTACACATCGCTTAAAATATCGCAACGACCAGTATTTGCACGCAATCCTCTCGCCTTCCCGTAATTGGTTTAAAAATGCGTTTCTGACTCATTTGCTAACAGCTTCCAACTCCTGAATACTACGTACGAGGTTATATTTTTTTTTCGACCAATCTCTCAGAGTACACTATTTTGGATATCGCTCCCCGTTTTCTGGAGATCCCTCTAAACTGTGGATGTTTGTGAGCTATTTCGAAACAATTTCTCATTTTATTCGGTTCGAATATTGATTCCAGTCTTCGCGTTAAGGACCCGTGTGGTGAACCCTCATCGGTTTCAGTGTCTAAACTTACATAGCTTACTACATGAGTGGATTAGTGTTCTTTCTGCAAGAGGATATGCCAGACAAAGGCATGCGCTCAATAATAGAAAGGAAAAAAATCGATGAAACAGGCAAAACAAACGCACGTTCCCTGGATTAAAAACAAGCTCCGGATAACGTAATCTTCACTCTGATCAATTATTTGGCTGATCAATGTTAGAGAGCTAGCGTGGGACATCTATCGTTCACGTGAAGAGCGATAGTGGATATCTACCAGTAAAACCTGAATCCTGCCACCGGATTTGGTGTCTGAGGTTTTCCCTCGGTTTCCCGGCAGTTTTTCCTTGCTAATGTCAGCCATATTCTCCCCGAAGTCGGCCTACGTCCTTGTCTCGCGCTGTTATCCATCCATCTGTCCCCGTCTGTACGCGGCACGTAGCTTGATTGCACAGTTGATTCGCGGTGCTAACACGGAATATAGAAAACTAACATTATGCGTCAGTGTGACACACGCTGTCTTCCGCATTCTGATGTTACCAGCAAGGCAGTCGTAAAGCAATAGTGAAGTTACACTAAAGTAAGTAAAGCCATAGTAGAGCAACAGGAGAAGAAGTAGAGCAATAGTAAGTTAACAGTGAAGTGGGATTGAAGCAAGATAAACAACAGATGAGACAAACTAACAGTTAAACAAACGGTTTACAAACAACTTAAACAAACAGTTAAGACAAATAGTAAAGAGAGTAAAGGAAGTAAAGCAATAGTAAAGTAACACACACCAGCGGCATGGCCGGTCGCGCTCGTTGGTGTCGTGCTGAACACTGGGAGGTGGTGGGTTCGAATCCTACCACCGGCTGTGCTGTCTGAGGTTTTCCCTGGGTTTTCCGAAGACTTTCCAGACGAATGTCGGCACAGTTACCCCTGAAGTCGGCCCAGGACGCATACTAACCCCCTATCCCCCACTCCTTCCTGCTATCCTCTCTCCATCTGTCCTCATCTGTACGCCGCTCATAGGCACAGTTGCTTCGCGGCGCTAACACGAAAGTAAAAAAAGTAAAGTAACAGTAAAGCAATGGTAATGAGAGTCAAGCCACAGAAGAGCAATAGTAAAGAAATAGTAAAGTAACACTAAAGTAAGACTGAAGCAAGTAAAACCACAGTAGAGCAACAGTAAATGAAGTAAAGCAACAACAAAGTGAGAGTAAAGCACGTAAAGCCACAGCAAATTAAGTAAAGCAATAGTAAAGCACTACTAAAGTAAGAGTAAAGCAGTAGAAGAGCAACAGTAAAGGAAGTGAAGCAACAATAAAGTGCGAATAAAGCAAGTAAAGCCACAGTACAGCAACAGTAAATGAAGTAAAGCAACAGCAAAGGTAGTAATGTCATTGTTAAAAACTGTAGAGCAAGTAAAACAATATTAGAGCAAAAGCAAAGCAAGTAACTCAGTCGTAAATAACTGCTCGTCATTAAATACGTAATTGTTTCCGTCGTCTGCATCGGTGTTGGTAGACTCCACTCTTTTGTATTTGTGTAGTTCTAGAGCCCTCTTCTGCACGGGTAGCCACGACATAGAGTGTAAGTGAGAGAGTGCAGCTACGTCATGGGGGAAATCGAAAAAAAAAGAAAAAGAAAAAAAAACGCCGAAAACGTCAGACAGCAATCGCAGCACACAACGAAAGAGCCTTCAAAGAGCTCTGGAAAAAAAGCTAGGAAAGCAATCTATACTTTAAACGAAGTCTCCGACGAGCTCGACGTAGCATGGAATGTAGTAACGCAGTCCCTCATGCAAAATGTCCATTTTAGAGTTGTCGCACGAGCTTACCAACTGGCGGCGCGTCCAAAATATCCTATATCCTATAACGAAACGCTGGTCGTCATCGAACCGTGAAGCGAAAGTGATTGAGATCGATTATTTTGCGCCCTAGCCGTGTACGTACCTCGAAGCGATTGGCGCTGGGCCCGGACATGCCTTCAAACGGACAGGGTGCTGTCTGGACAGCTGTCACTCGGTTTTCGTATACCTTATTTATTTACATTACCTCAAATTCGATGGGTGTTAGAAGAAGAAGAAGAAGAAAAAAAAAAGGGGGGGACTTCGGTGATTGAAGTAAATAGATATGATTATTTACAATGCTATCAGCGGCGGCGATGGTGCTGTGCTTACGTTAAAGTTTAGCAGCAAAGCACACGTTGGTTAGATACGTCATCTTGAAACAAACGTTAACTGGGCCCTGTCAGCAGTGTGACGAGATTTCGTGCAAAATTTAAATAGTGCTCGGAGCGCGAAAATTATTCGCAGGGACAGCTGTTCATTATCATTTCGTCTCACGATACGCATTTCCCGATAGCTTTATGTTCCGAAGGGGTTGCGTTTATTTCCCGTAGGTTATCTCGTATTTCGGGCTCCGTAAGAATCATAGTATACGGCGTCCTGTCTTCACATGGCTCGCGCCGCCCTTTAGCTGGTGGTCAATGAACTAGGCCTTGCTCTATTCAAAAGCTTGGCTTTTTTCTTTATTTCCGTTCCCATCAAAGATGGTGGTAGCCCCGGACAAAAAGCTACCAGTTTGCAGCTCGAAAATGTCCTAAGACCGCGTGTGCATGGCAGGTGTCCGCACCCGGTAACAATAAAAACAGAACTTTGCAATGAACGTACTAACGGTACGTCATTACACAACAATAATTAAAGAATACTGCCTATACTTCATATCTTCCCAGCACTTCCTACTTCTTTCCCAGCATCGCGTGCACATGCGACCTCACATCCATAACGGTATGAAATAACTTCACGATCTGCTATGGAATTTTGAACGATTTGGTTATATATTCGTCCATTCTCCTCAATGGCCGGCTTTTTAACCAAAGGGTTTGTTTGACGTTCTCTGCCATTAGAGATGCCCCGTTACTATATGAAGCACTTTGTAAGCCATCCTAGACACCAAGGCTTGTTTATACAAAGAAGGATGTGAAGAGTGAATAGCGAACTTGCGAGTAGAGCACCTGAGAAGTAGTTTTTGGGGTGGGGGGCGGGGTGAGAATTTTTGTTAGGAGTAGCAGAACAAGTCGGGAGACGAGTTCAATTTCTTCTTGTTTTTTTTCTCTTACAAGCAAACAAACAAGGATGTTTTCATTATTAGTTATTAGCATAATTACTTATAGAGGGTCATAAACGGAGTCTGCACGAAGGGATGAACCACGTCGCTTCGTGCTGTCTCGGTGTTCCTCCTCATACTGATAGAAAATGTTACCTACAAGTGGCAGCAGCAGATCGGCCGCCACACACGACGACAACGTTATCTTTTCGCATGGTGGGTCACGTGACCCCCCGTGCGTATTCTGCGGACTACCACGCCCTCTCGGGTGAACTATCCTGAACAGCTGACTCTGCAAAAACAGGAGTAATTTTACCATTTTTTGGGAATTAATCTATTGCCAAACCGCAAGTCCCCTTCTGGACTAAATATATGAAAGTTTATGCGAAGTTTAGGGAACGTTTTGAATTGAATTGAAAAAGACAAACAATGGCGCAAAAATAGAAGTTTAAGAACTATTTGGACTGCTGTGGAGTATAAATATCGAGGGACTGAAATGAGGAGTAATTGCAATGTCCTCCTTTTACTGACTTACTGGTGGTTACTTTCGCCAAATTTCATCACCACCTGTTTCACCATCAGATTTTCTCCAAATTACCGTGAGAATACTGGGGTAAAGTAGAGCCGTTGTCGATGAAACACCTAGATCATGACCATCAAAATAAAGTTTGTCTTTGTTTTTTTTAGAGTGCGATATGGCTGTAGCACAACTCTAGAACAGAGAAGGTATTATCGTACGCTATCGCCTTTGCGTACGTGAGGGATAGCGTTGATGGTTCTGCGCGCGCCCATAACAGTGTGTGTCTCTGTTGTGTCAGCTCCTATTGCACATCGCTTCAGATGGCAGGTGGGCGCTGATACCCTTGGAAGTGACCACCTTCCTGTCCTGATCAGCATGCAAGGTGCGCGAGTACAAGCTCTCACACCGCTAAAAGAACGGATTTGCAGTCCTACAGATGTATGCTCGAATCTTCTCTCTTAGACAGGAGGCCCCAAAATGCCCCTGACTTCGGCAACGTGGTTGCTGATGCGGCCCGCGCTGCGACCCAGGTGCACCGCGTACCCGCCAAGTTCTCGTCCGTCGACGCGGAGTATGAGAGGCTGCGCGCTATCTGCCGCCGCGCCGAGCGACGCGCCCACCGCACACATCTCCCAGTCGACAAAAGTGAAGCGACACGACTACAGAAGATGATTCATAAGCATCTGTGCAAGCTGACACGCGACAACTGGAGAAGCTTCGAGACATCACTATCTCCAAGAACGCCCATGTCTCGAATTTGGTCGGTCCTCAAAGAGGTCGCCACTCCCGTTTTCCAAAGCCATCCTTTCCGCTCACTATCGCATGCCACTGGGTGCTTTGAAGTCGACGTTGCAGAGCAGTACTGTGCCCGTCTGACATCGACACCTGCCGCTCCTTTCGCGTCTTCCCTTGACGTCCCTGTAGCCCTGGAGTCCTCCGCCGATCGTCATTGGATGTCCCATTTTCGCTCACCGAGCTCGAATCTGCTATAGGGCTCTCGCCTATGCACACGTCGCCGGGTCCTGACGGAGTCACTTACAAAGCGGTGCGGTATCTCCCGCTCTGTGGCCGCCAGCTCCTTCTGGGTCTCTTCAACGAAACTTGGCAGGCCAGCTCCACCCCGCCGCACTGGAAGTCCGCGATGATCGTGCCAATCCTTAAACCTGGCAAGTCTCCTCACAATATCGACTCTTTTCGGCCAATCGCACTTACAAGCTGCGCAGGGAAAGTCATGGAGCGGATGGTTCAATCTCGCCTGAACTGGTTTTTCGAAGTCTCGAACTTCTTCCCTGAAGTCATGGCCGGCTTTCATCAAGGCAGGTCGGCGATAGACAACGTCATCGACATTGTCTCTAGTGTGCTACAAGCGCGATCGGATGGGAAGTTCACAGCAGCGGTCTTCCTCGACGTACAAAAAGCATATGACAGCTTGGTGCACAGCACTGTCATTGCGACGCTCCAAGAGGCTGGTATTGGGGGCCGTCCACTCGCATGGATTCGGGACTTCCTCGCTGATCGCACCTTGTTTGTGCGCACCTCTGAAGAGGACACCGCCCACTGCAGAGTTCTGCGAGGTGTCCCGCAAGGAAGTGTGCTGAGCCCACTGCTGTTTAACCTCATCATGGCCGCTTTACCTGTCTAATTCAGTAAACATGTCAACATCACGATATACGCCAACGACCTCTGCATCTGGGCCTCCTCCACCCGTCGGGATGTAATCCAGCGTCGCTTGCAAGGTGCACTGGACACTATCGTATCCTACCTCTCCGACCGTGGTCTTTCTATCTCACCCAGCAAGACTGTTGCCATGGCATTCACCCGCCGATACTTCCGCAAATACCTCCTCCGCGTTGGCGGTTAACAGCTCGCCTTCATACGTCATCACAAATACCTGGGCATAACCATCGACAGGGAGGTGACTTGGTCCAAGCACGTCAAGGTCCTGTCTGCCGCGGCGACTACCATCGTGAACGTCCTCCGCCGCATCTCTGGTTCATCCTGGGGCCCATCATACGCTGACCTTCGCCAGGTGCATACCTCACTCGTCCTAGCGCTCCTGCATTACAGCTTACCGGTATTGCACGGTCTAAGTTCAACAACAGAGCGCGAACTTTTGAACATCCAGGCGCGGAGCCTCCGGGTGTGCCTTGGTGTCCCCAGAACGACCGGCAACTTCCTGGTATTGGCTGAGGCGAAGGAGCTCCAAATACGTCGCTTGCGCTCTCGCTGTGTTCAAGATTTCATAGAACGTGCCATCTCGTCCAATACATTTCTGCACTCCATCGACCCAAATATGCAATACGTCCCTCCCCCAAACATCACGAGGAGGGAGGAGTCTGCTATCCACCGTCTGTGGTTAAGCATGGCTCGAACGCTAACACGGCTCTTCCAAATCGGCATGCTTGACACCCCGACATGTGCAGCCTGCTCTACCGAGGGCAACACTTCCCACCTGCTCCTACACTGTCGCCTGTTCGCCGCTCCCCGTGCCACTCTCATGGAGCGGCTAGCTACCCTGGGGCTGAGGGAGGTCTCGCTGGCAACGCTACTGGGCCTCCTGCCACGCCCTCTTCAGTAGCGCGTCGGAAGGGAACTCGTGCGCTTTCTGACCGACACAGGGCTCGCGCTGAGCCTGTCGAAGTGCGCCTCTTTTCTTTCGCTCTTTTCGTTTTTTTTTTTTGTTTTTGACGCGGGAATAGCAAGTCGGCTTTTGGAGCCAGGCTAACCTTTCCCCTCTTTCTTTGTTTTTTTTATTCAATAAACCTATATCCCCCCCCCCCCCGTAAGAAACCTTCGCGTAGTGTCCCTTACATATGTAAAGGAGATATCGTACAATGTACTAAGACTCTGTAGTAGTACTTTGCTTCTGAGGCAATTGATATTTTTAGAGAAAAGATATCACCTCTAAAACTGTCAAAGTAACGTGAATTGCGAAGGCTCAACGAACAACTATTTATTTATTTATTTATTGGTATTTTTGTGGTGCCCATGAACAGCAGTTGCCTAGGTGATACTATAAGATGAACTATAAGACAAACGCAACATTTAAGCCGCACTAACTGTCAAGCAGGGTTATCTGAAAACGCGGCAGTTGACGAAAAGTCAACGAGTGCCGGTGGCGGGATTCGAACCCACACCTCTCTGATTGCCGGTCAGGTGCGCTACCAGTTACATTACGCCGACATCGCACTCCGCCATCGTCAAGATATAGCGAGGTCTCGTTCATGAAAGACAGGATCCCATAGCACGTGGCAAACAACACGCTACAGATTCTGTTGTTTTAGCCAGGTCGCGGATGTAGCTATCGGACTAATTTGCAAGGCGGCACAAGAACGCGTACGTTTTGATTGATTATGCGCCATACCATCTCAAATATCAGGTACGTTTGATTAGGCCTGCACTCTCTGAACCAGTTCCGGGTGGTGCAGGGCCAGTTCTGAACTAGCGCAGCACTAGGCCAGCTCCAGTTTAACGGTGCAACACTAGTGCCGCCGCGAAACGATTATCGAAGTGTGGTGTAGTATCTAGTGCAGGCCTTCTGCTCTCCGCGAGTCTTAACACCGCTACGGATTGTAAGAACGCGTGTGACATTTCAATCACATGCGCATTGCTGCTTTTTAATTTCGAACACAATGAACTGTTCAACAATTATGCAAGCAGCCATGGAAGTTGTGGGTTCTGACAGCGAGGACGAAGAATTCGACGACCTGGTAACCGTGATAGCGTTGAATCCTCTGCGAACTGACAGGAACCGTGTACCAATGTACACCGAAACTGTAGTGAATCGTTATTTCGACTTCGAATTCAAACGTCTCTTCCGGCTCTCTCGGTGTCGTCTGCTGCCATTGCCGCCATTACTCTCCACTACCGTTGAACTGATCCCTGCGGGAGTGCAGAGTTTCCTTACACTAGGGCTACACTTGGCGTGCACTGGTTTGAAACGAACGAGACGGTGCAGGGGCGCTCGGCTGCACTGCCGAAACGAACGGGCGAATGCAGCACCACCGGAACTGGTTCAGGCAGTGCAGGCCTAATCGAACGTACCTATAATAGAAATTTGGATTCAACCCCACCAGGACAATAAATACGGAGAGGAATTTGCGATACTGTAATTTTGTTATGATACATGTGTCTGTGGCGACGCTGTTGGTCTATCCGTTATGACACAGTGTGCAAGAGATCTTGATCACATGCAAGCGATAACATTAGATTGAAGCGGCTGTTTGCCACCTACAAGATATCCACCACTATCTCTCATGGTTCGCTCCAATTGCATACCGCCAAATCTAGCGGATTTATACACGTGCAAGGCAACGCTCTAGCGACACGTTACAATATCCACTCAAAAGCAGATGCAAGATTTTGTAGCGGCGACGTAGCTTCCTGTTCGCTGGAGTCGGCGCGTCGCCGCCGATTTTGGCGCACCTCGCGTGTATCTGTCATTTGTAACGTGTTACGGGATCTGCCTAAAGATACGGACACACATGCACTGTGACTTATTCTCTCACATATTTTCTTCCATTCACGCTCACGTACACACACAGATGTGTGTAGGTTGATGGGATAGCGATGAAGTATAGGCATGTCTTGTAGTTGGTAGTACATTTGACCGGCAATCAGAGTGGAATGTTTTCGTGCCCCGCCACCTGCACTTGCTGGCTTTTCGTCAACTGTCATGTTTTTCAGATCTGTCAAAGTGCCATTGAGAAGTAAGGAGTATATGAATGGGGAGAATAGGGGGGATTGGGTATGTGCAGAAGTGGCCACACTGGTCGCAAAGCTGCGTCCTAGAAATACGGCTGCTGTGTTTTGATGGATCGCGACAGGGCGTGAAGTGTGGGTTCTAAAGGTGGAACTACCTCCTTAGACACTAAAAACAGAACGTCACCGCATAGCATGCTCGGAACCAACTTCAATTCAGAATGATATTGTTGAAACTGGGAGGCGCACTGTTAAACAGATGGTTTGCTGGAACTTAAACGCACGTCAACCATATCACGGATGTCATGCGAAATCACGGCCCCCTTCTTCCCGTGAAAGGCCTTTCCTCGGTCAAACCACGCTAATGGATCCCGGATTGACTCCAGCTGTAGACACTGTCAACAATCTCAAACCACCGACCACATCCTGAAAGGATGCTACGCATACAATACTACTCGGGAAAAGCCCACCTTGCACACTGCAGGACTGGCACGTTGGCTGATATCCTACGCTCTGGAAATGTAGAAAGAACCACAAAACCCCGCGACCTCGTGCGTTTCTTCAGGGTACTGGCAACGCCACCTAGATACAGGAGGCGTGCGTATTGTCAATGAAAAAATGGCTTTTGAGACTTCGTGTTGTGTCTGTCCTTTCGTGTTCCCTATTTTCGAGGTTTTACATTATGCATTGTGCTTATTGTCTTCTCTCCCTCCTTTGCTACATGGACATAAAAAGTCAGGATTAGCCTGCTACTGCTACGATTCCCCGTTCTGCGAATTCAAGAACTCGCAAATGATTGCGCCTAACTTCGAACCTGCAGACTTAAATCTGCACTCTTAAAAAAATGGGTGTACTTTTACACTTCCTTTTTTTGCCACATAGATAACACCCTTTTGGAGAGTACAATTACGCTCAAAAGGGTTTCTCCTCACTCCCTCAAGGGAGTAGCATAACACCTTTCTCCCTACTGGAGAGTAATATTACTCCCCGGCAGGGGGAAGGTGTTATGCTACTCACTTGAGGGAGTGAGGAGACACCCTTTTGAGCGTAATTGTACTCTCCAAAAGGGTGTTATATATGTGGCAAGGAAAGCAGTTTAAAGTACACCTTTTTTTTTAAAGAATGTGCAGACAAAATGTGCAAAATGCTTTTGAGAAAGATGTGGGACTGTTTTGCGCTTTATTTTAAAGTTTTCCCCATTTATTACGCGGGGACGTTCAGTCACAACTCGCAAACGACTGGCGGTTCGTCTCCATGGCTGCGGCTGCTGAAAGCACGTTCGTGATTGGCTACGGCCGTTGGAAACACGATCCTGATTGGCTGACTCTTAGTTGTTACGTCACGTTGGCGTGTGAGGAGGCTTTCTCTAGCTGGGTGGTGTTGGTACGGGCCTCTGTGACTTTTCAGTTTTAGTTTTGTGTTCTTCCTTTTCTTTCCTTCTTTGTCTTCTCCTTTTCCTTTCTCCTTTTCCTTCGCTTTTCCATACCCTTTCTTCTTTTTCTTTTTTCCTTTTCCTTTTTTTTTGGAATAGCATGCCGACTTCCGTTTGGCTGACCTTTCCTTACTTTTTCTTAATAAACATATTCCCCCTTTCCGGCAAAACCCCGTCTAACGTAATCCCATCCACACGCTTTCTCAATAAATCCTGATTCAGCAAGGCAAGCCTCGATACTCACCATTTCCGTCATCCCAACGTTCCCTCTCGCACCTTCGACCAGCAGACCGGTAAACTACCATTCACTCCCCTTTACGGACACCAACACGTTTCATCAGCCCCAGAAGGAACAATTCTCATAAATAACTCCCTATGCAACGAACAAACATGTGTTCCATTGTATTCCCTCGGAGAGTTTTATGTCTTGCAGCGGACAAACAAACAAAATAATGCGCCCGTAATCACCCCGGCAAGACTTCTGCCTTCCGCAGCTTCTCTCTTCTTGAAGAGCGAAGCACTTTTTGCTTCCTCGTCCATGGATCCCTGGCCATCTGTGGGATGCCAAGTGGTCGGAGGAAGATCCCCGAACGCACAACGGCAAAAATAACCGGAGAAAAATCGATGTCGAGTGTGTTCCGGGCAGTGTTGCGTGTGTGCACTGTGCGCCGAGGGAAACGAGGCGACTTCAATATGTGGCGCGGGATGACAAATGAACGGTAATGGTAGCTCCCCGCTATGCGCGTATATTGGGAGGCGGTATGGAATATAGCACAGCGAAACGTGGTGCCACCTTCAGGGGCCGTATTTTTGATGAGGTCTCAAGCGTGGGACCGATATCCTTTTGAGATAAGGTGCGACGTGTCTTGGGAGTTGGCACGACAGCTACGTATTATTTGTTCGGTCGGTGATGGAAAAGGAAAAAGGAAATGAGTAAATTGGGGGGGGGGGGGGGGGGGTTACAGCTTCTAGTCCTCTGGATCGCAATTACTTTACCCATTTTTACCCCTTAACCCCGATAGTTACTCCATCATGGAAATGATCTTCAGACTTTGCAGAAAGTTCCGTGCACTTTGCCTCGACAGGAATACTCCACAAGAGGACTAAGATTACTGTTTTTTTACGTAGAACTTACGTCATCCCCCCCTTTAGAGTATGCAATGTGAGCACCTCAATTATCGCTGACCGAGAACGTTATGCGCTGTATCACACGGTAAGGCATGTCTGCAGATTCCTGTGATACAGCGGTCCCGAATGCATTCATGTCCGCGGCCCGCATTGAGCCATGGGGGAACTACGCTGGCCGCGCACCATGACTTTGTGGTGGCGTGTTTCTGGCACAGATGACACAACACAGAATTAAATTAAAATTAAATTTCACAATTCAATTTAATTTTAATTCCATTTTCAGAATTGAATTTCGATCTAAATTAAAGTTAAATTTACCTAAAATAAATTTGATTCATAAATAATTTCAAATTTAAAAAAAATACATTTAAATTTAATCAAATTTTAATTTGTTAAATTGTTAAAATTATTTTTTGCTCGAGGGTCACGCGGTCCGCATGGCAACCGCAGGCGGGCCGCAACTTCGGCACGCCTGCTCTAGTACGTCTCATACGCTACGGAAGTTTTCAGTACTGAGTGGTGCCTTAGATCACTTTAAATGGTAATAGTGTGACTACAGTATTGCAGTTTATGCATAATCTGGTTATGCGAGGAAGACAGCAATGGAGATGGTGGTTATGGAACCTGGTTGCCGTAGTAACATGTACGCAGACGTAACGTGACGTAGACAGTAAAGCATGCTTCACACTAGTGCGTTCTGCTGCGTGCGGATGCGTGCGGGCGCTGGTTACCGTGGCAACAGATACGTGCGCGACCTCCCGCAGCAGAACGCAAGGAGTACGCCCGAGCTCAACTTGCTCCGACGCACGCAGCAGCCCGCAAGCTGAGAACGAATCGCGAGGCCGCCTTCCGAGCGTGCGCACTAGGTTTCTCTCTGCGAGACTGTTTTCAACATGGCGGCCACCGAAGTGGAATCCCGCTCGGCGCTCATTGGCTTACGGTTTTGTGACGCACGCATTCGGACGCAGGTATGTGAACAGCGGAACGCACGCAGGCGCACGCACGCACGCACGCACGCAGCAGAACGCACTAGTGTGAACCATGCTTAACATGTGCCACGTTACGCTCGGGTGACGATTTTAATGCTCCCATCTTACACAGCATCCGGTTTTTGGTGATCAATCGAACGTCATGCTAAATACTGCGAAGTGGTGGGTTGGCATTTCAAAGTGAATTGTAGTAATGCTACCTGGATACGGAAGACCTACTTCATGTCTCCTCTCTCTCATTCGCACGTATAGATATCTAAGGTCAGGACGTCAGCCAATCGCTGCAGACGATCCCAAACGTAGGCGTTCTCTGGCTACGAGTGGCTGCGCATGCGACTCATGGAGGCTCGTATCCATAGCTACGGCCGCTGAAAGGACGTTCGGGATTGGCGGGCTCTTACTTGTTACGTCACGTCGTTTAAGCGACCGAGCTTTGTTTCTATGCGGTGTTGGTTATGCTGTCTAAAGTTTTTCCTGGATTTTCCGGCAGACATTCCAGGCGGTGAAGTCTGCCCAGGATATAACTCCCTGTCTCCAACCCCTTTTCTACTATCTGCCCGCGGCCTGCCCCCTTCTGTACACCGGTCGTAGGCATTGTGGCGTCGCAGTGCTAGTGTGGAAGTATAAAAGAAAACACGAACAGACTAGAAAAACTCTTTGGAAATTATATGCACTGCTGCTCGTCTCTTTCAGGAATAAGTGAGTTGTGAATGTTTATGCAAATTTTAGGGATCATTTGGCGTACTGGGGAGTAAATGACGCGGTCAGGAATTAAAATGGGAAGTAACTGCAGTCAAGGGGATCAGAGGCTGCAATTATTCTCCAGATTGCTCATTTTTGTTGAGTATAGGCAAGATGCAGTGCTCTGACGTTGTGCATTAACAATCTAGCTTTATCGCACGTGCGTGGCAAGATAAGGCTGCCACAAACTGAGCTAACACTGAACGCAGACTGCTCAGGCGCCTGTGTAGATAAGCAGGGGCTTCATAGCGTTCCACCGAATAAAAGTCTAGAATTGGCGCCGAGAAGTTTGGGATTCGCCCCCTGGTGTTCACCGAACGAACCATGTCGTGAGGATGTTCGCGGGCAGTTATCGCACATTGCATTGCGTATCAAGACATTGCACGTGTAAGACGCTGTCCAGCGTTTATCTTTCCTGGTAACGCTTGACGAAACCGACATACGAGGGGGGACCCAAAAGAAACCGGAATTATTTTCTAAAACAATGTGGTTTTATTGTTTCATGCTCTAATTTCAAACACCATCAAAGTAATCTTTCTTTGATCCAATGGACCCGTCCAGACATTTTTTCCACTCTTCAAAACACTTTTGGAACTCGTCGACGTTGATACTTTTTAGTGCTTGTGCCGTTTTCTGTTTCACTTCTTCGACATAGGCAAAACATTTCCATTTGAGGGCTTTCTTCATACGTGGGCAGAGAAAACAGTCGCAGGGGGTGAGATCAGGTGGGCAGACAGGGTGATGCACAGGGGTCATGCCATTGTTGCTCAGAAACTGCGAACACTCAGCGCGGTGTGGGCAGGTGCGTTGCCATGGTGAAAGAACCAGTCACCTGACTCTCACAACTCGGGACATTTCTTCCGCAGATCGTGGCGCAACGTTCTTAAAACTTCCAAATAGAAGCGTTTGTTCACCGTTTGACACGGCAGAACAAATTCGGAGTGCAGAAGCCCCCTCACACCAAAGTATCACATCACCATTGTCTTGACGTGCGACTTTACTTGTCATGCTTTCTTGGGTCGTGGGGAATTGGCTGTTTTCCATTAGTTAGATTGCTGTTTCGTTTTGGGGTCGCAACCGTAGCACGAAAATTCGTCTCCAGTTATGATTTTAGAGAAAAAGTTGGGATCCGTCTCTAAGTGGTCCTTCAAAGCACGGCATGCCGCCATGCGATTCTCTGTTTGTTCGCGCATGAGCAGTCGGGGCACAAATTTCGCTGCAACTTGTTTCATGTGCAAATCATTCGATAAAATTCGCTGACCTGAGCTCCATGACACCCCTGATAACTCCACAACCTCATTCAGATCCGACCGCCCTCTTGCAAGACGGCCTTAACGAATTCTGTCGACATTTTTTTTAGTACGACTTGTCGAAGGCCGTCCAGAACGAGGTTGATCGTCAGTCGACATTTCGCCTCGTTTAAATTGAGAAATCCATTCGTAACTTGTGTTTTGCTCAAAGCAGCCTCTTTGTAAGCCGTCTGTAGCATAACTGCCGTTTCTGATGCGTTTTTGTCCAACAGGAAACAAAATTGCACTGTCACACGTTGTCCGTGCAAATCAGCCATCACGAAATGGGCAAACGCGTTGAAGTGGTCTAGGAATAGAATTCACTGAAGCCGAACGCAGCATTGCACAACAACGCATTCTGGTGCACTGATGCAAAACAGTTCGTAAAACTGTCAGCTAGTGGTGGAAGCCTGTATTTCAAGGAATGCGCCCTCACGAGGACAATTCCGGTTTCTTTTGGGTCCCCCCTCGTATGTGTTCCAAGTAAGTCGCATTTTCATTCCAATATGACAGTTTTTACTGTAAGTAACAGAGACGAGGGATCCCCCACCAAGAAGCGGCACAGTGGCGCCCCATAGAAGTAGAGAAAAAAAAAGAATTTGAAACGTAGGTTGTACTAGGGCGACCAGCTATTCCATGACGTTTGAATAGAGGTATGTTCTACACCCTTATAAAGCCACGTAAGTATTCTTTTGGCTCCCTCTTGTTACAATCTCCTTTGACGTCAATGCTCACATTGACGTCATATTCGCGGGCTGCACACCGAATATGATACCATCAATACAGGTATGCTGTGGAATGACAATGTGCTGAACCAGCGTGTCAGTAATTGCACGTCTCCAGTGATGAACAGTGTGTGGAAATGGATGCGCAAAAGAGAGTTATTTCCTTCGGCGAAATTGCAAAGTTGTGAGATTTAAGGCCAGTATGGGCGTGGGAAGGACGAAAGCGATAAAGGCGGTGATATAGTTAGGCCAACGGCATTTTAAGGGGCGAAAGTACGTAATGGCTGCGACATCCCCATGTGTGGTATTATATGCTGGTACAATATTATTTTGAGCTTGCGTGCTAATCCCTAAATAGGGAAATAATTGGGGTCGATCGGGGAAATGTCTCGTTGCACTCTGATAGCGATGCCTTGCGCCTCCATCAGCGTTAATTAGAATGCAGGACGGCGACAAACTGCGCTATGCACTCGCAATTAGTTGATCGATAATTTATAATCGTAGTACATGTCCTCGCGTGTTTGCCGGCCGAAATTTCACGCGCTTTTTAAACGCCCGCGGCCACGCATCAGGATGGATAGTTGTTGTCCTGCGTTTTTCTTCTTTTGTATTAGGGAAGTTGCTGGCTTTGCAGCATGCAACATGGTGATAGAAAGTCAAGAGAAAACATTACAGGGCACTCTGTTTGTGTAAAATCTGTAAATAGCATTCTCGTTACTTCAATAACGGAAGCGTTTGACGCATGAAAACTCTCAGCAGTCTACGTTCGATGTGTTGTTGTTGTTGTTTGCTGTGCACGTGCCGCAGTGCAATTTCGGCCACCTGGGGGTTCTTGTACGCCGGAAATCTCAGACACCCGATCCTCGAAATTTTGTTGTCTTGCTGAGTCATTTGCGTCCTTTGTATGTCCGTTGTGGGTACATTTTTGCAGAATTATTCCTGAGCGACAAAAGCAAAGGAACCTGATGAGCCGAGTTCCTTTTTCCAAGAATTTCTGCAAGTATGCAGATGCAACGGATATACAAATGACGCACGTAAATGCATGTGCAAGGGACATTTTGTCAATTTCTTTATCTGTGCCCGGTATCACAACACATGCCTTCGAATAAGTTATCACGAATTCGTATATCATTGGATTATATAGGCGTTGATGTTGAAAAAAAAAAAGAAAAGAAAAAGAAACGCCAATCATGAGTGGACTTGTTGGCTTCGAGCTCTTCCACCCTGCCCTAGAGCATAGGACACAGGAACGAAAAGAAAAATGAGAAAAGAAAAAAGTAGACGATGATAATAGTACAAAAAATGGTCGACCAGCGGCGTGACCGAGCGGGTTAAGGCTACCCGTCCGTTCGTGGTAGCCAAGGTCGTGCTGGAGACTGGGAGGTGGTGGGTTCGACTCCTACCACCGGCTCTGCTGTCTGAGGTTTTCCATGGGTTTTCCGAAGTCTTTACAGACGAATGTCGGCACAGTACCAGCTGAAGTCGTCCCAGGACGCATACTGTCCTACATGTCCCCCACTCCTTCCTGCTGTCCTCTCCTCTCTGTCTGTCCACATTTGTACGCCGCTCGCAGCCACAGTTGCTTCGCGGTGTTAACACTGAATAAAAAAAAAACGTGCAGGACGTGATTTTGCGTATGTATCATGTGCGCAGTATGACCACGCTATTTCCTTGCGTACGCAATGTGATCGCCTACGCTGCAACTGAAACTCTCTTATACTTTCGCAGTGGCGTGAGACGTACGCAATAAGAAAATGGAGACGACACTGTTCAAACCCTGTCTCATTCACACGCATGCACGCCATATTGCGCTGTTGAGCCTTTTGGCGTACGCTGCTTCGCGTCGCTAGCACGGAATAATAATAATACAAAAAAGATATCGACCCTCATCTAGATCCGTATTACCCTGTGTCAATCACATAAAAAAGAAAAAAAAAGAAAAAACGAGTTCCTTCATAAGAATTCTTCGTCCCTCCACTTTCTGCCTAACGAGGTTTTAGTCTTCATTTTTCCACACGATTACTTCTCTCACCTTACTCCGAAAGAGGTCCTAATAGTTACGAGGGATCAAAAAAAGCGAAAGAGGAAGAACGGTGAGCTGGATAATGAGCCTCCGCCTTTGTAGTGCGCCGCGTAACCGTAACAAGAAGGCCGCTTAACGAACAGCGATTTATGACCTCAGCTTTCTACAAAGCCCCCGAAGAGCCGTAACGGCCAAAATCCTTACGAGGGAACGTGTTTTTAGCCGTGACCCCCAAAGGCACCCTCAGTAAAAACTAATGAACTGTGCTTCGTCTTGCTGTACGTATATAGCCGTTAAGCAAGGAACAAAAGAAGCACGCGTAGATATACCGAGTTCTAAGCCGGAGTTAACGTGAACGGATGAAAGTTGCGAAGTGTATGAAGAAATTATGAGAACATTATGGCGCGAGCGCGTGTGTGTGATGGATGGTGCTATTATGGCTGAAACTCTAATGAGTCTGGTAATACGTAAGGGAGAGTTAGCAAAAATACGAATGGGAAAAGAGTGACGGAAAGAGCGGCCATTCTTGTGAAGAGGATGGGGCTCTCTTTTTTGTGCTTGTAAGACGTAGTTCCACCTTTCGATTGTTCCTCGCCTAAGATGGCGGACTAGTGACGGTACAGTCTCGTCGTGAGAAATGTGTATGAACGATAGGTCTTTAAATAGGAATTTTTGCTCCTTACACCATTATTGCCGTTATCTGGGGAAAGGTATGTGAAATGATAGAGAAAAATGAAGGGACCAGGTATGAATTGGATATTGTTGGGCCTCGGTTCGGAAAGTCGTCATACAGACTTGGTTTCTCGTTTTGTCTGTGATATTGTTACGTGTGTTTCATTAGCCTGGACTGTTATTTGGAACGCACTGAATGCGTTTACATGTACGCCCTAATCACTAACCGTGAATGTTAAGTGCGGATGATTTAAAATGACAATCGGCTGACAGAAGACATGGGCGCTGAATTCCGGTTTCTCACTCGATTGGAGCGCCCCCCGCTGGCTAAGATGCCGGATTTGCTTTTCATTGAGGACTTCAATCGACATATGTCGTCTGAATTACATCATCCCTCCCTTTCAAATTGATGTTTGTGTTACTTTACACGCAGAGGAATAGGTTGAGATCTTTTCCCCAGTCGACTTTAAAAGCACCCCAGGCACTACCTTTTTTTAAAGCCAGTCTGGTAATCTGCCTACTCAAATGCACTATGCGAAGTGACTCGTTCGACCGATGCATAAATATCGCACAAGTGGATCCCGAAAACTGCGATCGCGCGCAACAGTAACGATGCCCGCAACTTGCCGCCCGGGCACCGTGACGTCATTGCGGTACAGTCAGCTGATTGGTTTAGAGAAACGTCGTCCGCTACATAGGGTGTACTTGGGAGAGAGAAAAAAAAAAAAAAAGAGAAACGGACAAAGCGCCGGCGCCGATTGGACTGCGATCACTCCAGTAATGACATCATCGGTGACGTTTTCCCTCCCCCTCGTTTCACCGTGCAGAGCCAGTTGAGCGGGAACGGCGTATGTTGATGTTTAGGTGCGTTTCTCTCTCTCTCTCTTTCAGTGGAAGATATTGCATATAATTTTTAGTGTGTTAGTTGTCAAGTGAAGCCGCATTCTTTCATAATGCGTCAGAAACAGAAAATCTTTCAGATGGCAGCAAACGCGTTTGTTGAAAGACAAACGGCGTCTGCGACACAGTACTCACGCTAATGGAGCCAGAAAGAATAAATATATAAGAACAACACATTTCTAAGAGGTTTGTTTTTGCGCCCAGTAAGAAACGGAGGAAGCATTTTCTCCGTTGCACACGAAGTGTACTGAAGGATAAAGCGTATTTTCGTTACCATAAAAATATTTTTGTAACCATATCATGCGATCAAGACTATGTTTCCCTATGTATTCTAGACGACACAAATGCATGGCTGAATATACGGACACACTATTTGCGTTTTCGCTCCAGCGATGATTAACTGAAGCCTTGCTCTATGTTTGTCACTGCCCGTTGGGGGTCAGCCACGATGGCAGGCTTCTCCGACGTGCAGCCGAGTTAGACAGGCAAAGCACGCTTCAAACGCTCGAAATGAAGGTGATGGAAACTTTGGAAAGTAGCACTTTTGAATCAAGGCTGGAATGTACAAAGGGACAGATAAAATAAACGCTGCCAGGTCTCAACCATACGGACAAAAAGCTCGAGCCCAGGGTCATGGTTATGCTGTATGTAGCACATGACGCCAGAAAAGCAGTTGAATAAGTTTTGCGGTGTTTACGAGTATCAGAAAAAAATTAGTATACTGACGCGCGCAATGCTGACGGAAGCCATGATACTTTTAATGACACTCTGTCGCCAGTGCTTCTCTGATTTCGTTGATGGAAGCAAATGAACACACTACCGTCGAAAGATTACCTTTATTCGAATTCACATGAAGCATCTCCGCATAAAAGACAATACAGCTGAATATCTAAGTTATGGTGCTATTATGCAATGCTAGCGTTTAGTTGTTGTAATTGTGTGTGACACACTGCGGATAAAATCGTATGCGTTGATGATGCTGGCAATCGTTTTTACTATATACAGGGCGTCCCAGCTAAATGTGAACATATTTTTTTAAAATATATATAACACTTTTTCCAAGATGAAATCAATTGCAATATAGCATATGCTGAAGGGCACTCCCTAGCAGGGCATTAGCAAAGTCCAAAGGCAATATCTTAATTAACTCCCATTAATTAACTATTTAATTAACTTTTTAATTATAAAAGCTACAAAGTTGTCCCAATGAGAACATCTGTTCCTTTCGGTCACCTGATATCGTAGGCGTTTTCAGAACAAAAATCCGTTTGATAGATCGCCTGCAAACAATTCGTGAAGGAGCGCCATCTTTTCTTTATTTTGTTCATTTTGCATCTTGGCACAGGCGTATTTTCTTCATCCGCAACGTGAGAGGGGAAAGGAGTACAGTGCCGCCTCATGCGTCGAAGATGAGCTTTAACTTGCGGAAACAAAACAAAAACAAATGTATCGGGGGGAATAGGTTTATTGCAAAAAGAAAAAAAAAGAAAGAGGGGAAAGGTTAGCCTGGCTCCAGAAGCCGAGTTGCTGTTCCCGCTTACAAAAAAGGAAAAATAAAAAGAAGAAAGAAAAAACGAAAAGAACGAAAAAAAAAAAGAGGCGCAGTCACAGGCTCAGCGCGAGCCCTGTGTCAGTAAGGAAGCGTACGAGTTCCCTTCCGACGCGCCACTGAATGGGGCGTTGCAGAGGGCCCAGTAGCGCAAATGTATCGGGTGACTCAATCGGAACTGGCCTTATCTTGGGTTGCATTTTCTGTTTCCTTTTAATCTTTTTCCAGGACGCGAGAGGCGGTAGTGTGCTCTTTCTCCCTCTCACGTTGGGGGTGAAGGAAAGACGCGTCTTCTAAGAAGCGCAATGAACAAAAGAAAGAAAAAAATGGTGTTCCTTCACGAATTTTTTGCGGGCGATCTATCGAACGGATTTTTGTTCTGAAAACTGCTACGATATCAGGTGACCGAAAGGAACAGATGTTCTCATTGGGACAACTTTGAAGCTTTTATAATTAAAAACTTAATTAATGAAAGTTAATTAAGACATTGCCATTGGGCTTCGCTAATGCCCTCCTAGGTAGTGCCCTTCAGCGTATGCTATATTGCAATTGATTTCATCTTGGAAAAGGTGTTATATATATTAAAAAAAAATATATATGTTCACAGTTAGCTGGGACACCCTGTATATATATATATATATTTTTTTTTTTTCTGTATCTAATGTTTTCCCTTTTCTTTGCAGAAATGTCCGTTCGTTCGATGTATGCTGGCACCTCCTGTCAGCAGATTGACAACACGTGCACTGTAATTCAAATTTGGTAATTCACTGGCCCACAAGAACAATACGTCGTCTGCAGCTCTCTAGTGTATGTAAGGTAAGCGTGTGACCTTAGTCTGTCCAATGATTTAATCATCACCGTACCACTCCGGTATGGTTGAGAGGATTGTTGTTCTTCCGCACCAATCTTTTGATGCGAATAGAAAGTTTACATTATGGATGGACATCTTAGTAGAGCTACGAAGCAATGAAGCAGTACGATGCCGAGTGTTCACGAACGAGCTACAACACACACACACACAATTCAATGGTTGCTCTAAAATACAGAAAATGAAATTTAAACACGCGTTACAACGCATTTCAAGACTTCACAACACATTCCACTTTCACCGTTACTTCATCGAAAAGTCTTAAACTGTTGCTGAGATGGCATTAAAAGCCTAAGATGTGAGCTTTTCGGGTGTCATTTTCCATTACAGCGTCGATAACTGTCTAAAACGCGGGTCAAATCTCCTCCTCTATTCCTCAGCGGTGCAACGCAATTTGTCTTTCGAATAGGTGCCTCGAAGAATTCTCTTCGTGTTTTCGGGTGCGAATACTTGGGGCGCGTTACTGAAGAACTCGGGAGGAAACGGGAAATCAATGAACAGCAAAGTGTGACCCTGCAGGAAGAAGAGAAACAGGTCGAAAGAAATAATACTTCTTCCTCCTTGAGAATGGTCTTGCACAATGATCTTTCTCTAGAGGTGCCTAGTCGTGTATTCCGTCCTTTGTTTATCCTGCGGCGTGAATTTTGTTGAGCGCAACCAACTGGCTGTCATCACCGCACTTTTGGTCATTGAAACTCTGCGTTAACTAAGATTAGCCGGAGAAGTAGGTGGATTACAAAGCCAGCATTGTAGGCGTCGGATGCAGTTCCACAAAACCGCGGGCATCGCTGGACGTTACAGGATAGAACGTGAACGATAAATTTTGGGAGCGCTCACGGTATGCGAGAGGTGGGAAAGTTGCATTTGCCAGTCCTCTGTTCATCTTTCAAGGGAAGAGCTCGCATCCTTTGACCTTCGTTGACCTTGACTGTATGCTTGCCACTCGCCCGCTGTCCTGTTTAAGTCCTGCATTTGTCTTTCCCTTCAGTTGCTAGTTGGAGCCCGCCCGGTGTTGTCCGCAGGTCATTGCTTATAATTTTTTTTCAATGCGTACAAAGCCCAGTTACGGAAGTACTGTATAGAGACCTTCTCTTCCCCGCAATACTATCTTACGATAACGCCCTGGGCGGAAATTTACTACTAGATATTCATAATGCACCACTGGTTGAGTGCGCGAGTGGAAATGAAAAGTCACTGTGCATTTTTTTGGCATATTGCCAAACGCGTACGAAATGCGATCTAGCATTGCAGCAGACGAAGGGCGCTGCCCGCGTTGTGACCGTACATGATATACGTGCGCCGAAACAGCAAGCCCCGCCAAAGGTTGCCTCGAGCAGAAACACTGATTCTACCTGAAAATGCGTTCCCCTCCCGTCAAAGTCACTGTACTCTTTGTGCGCTTTTCTGAACATCTTTCCGAGGGTAATGACGGCTAGCTTTGTTGCACGCCGTTTCCTGGCATTCTCAGCCGCACGGCGCTTACATTCCTTATTTTTGGACAACGCGTCTTCATCTCCTGCATCAATGTCGGCACATGTGCGAGCTCTATACTTGCGCGAATGGTCCGGAGTACGCCGCCTCTACTCTGAGCGAAAAAAAAAAAAAAAAAAAAGAGTAATGTTACTCCTTTTGGGGACTAAATGCGCTGACACAAAAAATTATTTTTTTAAATATTCTTATTCGTCTTATATATATTAATATTCTATCTTTAATTATCTTAGGTAACCGCAGGTTACTTGAGGTAATCTTGAATGCCCTTACTTACCTTTAATTATGTTTACTTGCCTTAATTACCCTCAATTCCCCTTTAAGTGACGTTAATTACCTTTAATTACATTTAATTACCCCCGGTATAACCTGCGCTTACCTTCGGTATTTAATTTCACTTAATCTTTCTCTTAATTACATACTGTATCTTACATTCATTAACTTTTTAATTGCCTTTAATTACCCCTAATTACCTTCAGTTACTCTTACCTCTGTATTGTTGACTGGTTAGAGAAGAGTCACAAAATTAGTGGGCCCATCTTCATTATCGTTTTAGCCAACCACTCCCTATATCCTTCATTTACTGATTTGCTTTATTTTCCCCAACCAAGTCAACAACTGAGGCCAGCTCTAAAACTCTGCCCCATTGCTTTTGCACTTGAGTGTAACGCCGTATCATGTGCTTCAGAAGAGCGCCAACACCCCTGTGCTTTACGATTAACTCACGCAAAATTTCCGATAGATCCCCTCCCTGTGTTAGCATATTGTACCTTACCTCTTACTCTTAATTACTTTCGACTACTTCAATTTCAAATCATTTACCTCCGTTTACATTTACCCTCTTATATCCCCTTTGCATGTCCACTTATACCGCCGTCTTTTTGAGGCTTCACCATCTCACACACGGACACATACGCATACATACGACTTTTTCCATTTTGCCACTCCTAATGCTAACGCATTAAAAATGGCTAATTTCATTCCTAGTTCCGCAATTTCATTCCAATTTCATTCCAATTTCATTCCGGGCTCTGATAAATCTGGAATGATTCCGGAATCATTCAAACTCCGGAGTGGCAACCCCGCTACCCTACTCGGCGTGTTATATGTCACCGCGTACTTTCGCAACGAGGGCACAGTCTCAAATTATTCTGACGTTCCTGTCCAATTTAAAACGCTGTACTTCAGCCGTTTCGATACAGCCGGTAACGCTAGAAATACTCGCCCGACAAATGCGACACGCAACAACTTCCAAAATGAAATTTGCCTGGCTTGGACAACGGTCAGTCGTAGTCCATCTACGTAATGTTAAACGTAGCTGGGACGACGTACATTACCGCCCATTACAGTTGGCTATCAAAGCGAATGCACCATTGTGCGAAAGCATTAGCATTGCTTGCGCTCATTCCATTAACGTCGGGACGCCTGTATGCACGGGGATGGTATTGAACAAATAACGCCGCATCATGTGCGTTCTCACGGATTGTTTTCTGTGGAAGCCCTGCCCACGAGAACACGGAGTGATCTCAAACAATGAGAGGCCCATTTGTGGGCGTGTTTCTTTTCTATTGCTTCAATTTGTGAAGGTTGAGTGTTGGAAGAGCGAAAAGGTGGTGATGCTCAGTCACAGCACGCTCTAAAGGAAAATGTTTAGAGAGCTACTAGATAATCACTGATAATTGTGAGTTTTAGTGCATAGTACGCTATCGCCTTTGCGCACGTAAAAGATAACGTGGTGGTTCTGCGCACTGCGCGAGGCTGTCTTTATGGGGTTGCGCGTGCGCAGAATCATCAACGCGATCCCTTACGTACGCAAAGGCGATAGCGTACGCTACACTAAAACTCTCTAATGATCCGACTGTTTGCGTGTCACGATAAACTGATTAACAGGTGTCTCGCGTTCCTTGCGAGAGTGTATTCCCTGCAAGTTGAAGGACATTTCCAAAGTAGGGGAGGGTGCAAGATCGTGGGAAAACAAATTTATGTTGAGAGCTTCAGGAGGGAAAAGCCAGGTCCTCGAAGATCAAACAACACTCAAAAACAATAGACACTGAAGGGGGAATATGTTTATTATATAAAAAAATAGGAGGGAAAGGTTAGCCACCGCTACGGCGGCTTGCTATTCCCAGGAAAGAAAAGAAAGGAAAAAAAGGAAGGGAAAGACAAAGAAAAACAAACGAAAGGTAAACAAACAAAAAGCACACTGAACCTTTCGACATTTATTTACGGTACTAGCTTTCCCGTGGTGGACCACCTCAAGTACCTGAAGACCCGAAATACTTTTTGTAGCTGAAGAAGCAGGGACCGCCATGCGAAAGGTAGCACTATAAATAAATGTAGGTAGGTAGATATGGATTAGGAAGGAAAAAAAAAAGTAACGTAAAGCTTGGAAAGTTCAGCAGCCATGTAGAAACCTTTAGTGTCTACTATTTATGAGTGTTGTTTGACAAAAGGGGGGGGGGGTTATTGGCAGAAATAGGAAAAGGAAAGGTCACGCAGGCAGCACGGCTATTTCGTTCCTATTACGTTCCTAGACGTAGCCTTGCACATGTTACGAAAAAAAATGAACTAAATACCGTTACTAGTGTAGCAACTCGCCAAGCGCGGTCGCAGTGCCAGATGTACAACGTTGTTTCTTTATCTTTACTTTCTCCCTTCTCAGAAAATACTGCGCTCAAGTTCTCTCCTTCCTCTCGCTTCCCTTTTTCCCTTGCCGCGCTCTGCGGCTGAAAAGCTGTAAATACAGGCCAGTAGGTCTCCGACCTTGTAAGTACATAGATTGCTTTTAAACACACTCAACTGCTTCCGTGTTCTCCGTGCCGTTACTTGTGACGACCCGACACTAGTTACTGTGAAGAAAAAAAAAGGAGGAACTAAATAGGTTACTAGTTACTGAAATGCAAAAACGAGGGCGTTCTCGTTACTGGCTATTAAAGAATTAAAAGTTTGAATGTGAAAACAGTAGGAACGAGTTACTTTTCCGTTACGAAGTATATTTCAAGCAGCCAAGTTTCGAGAACCTTTTTTCTTCATTGAAATTTATTTTCAGTAGTAGTATCAGTGCTGTGTATTAAAAGGGAGTCTGGCCACTGGGAGGAGCCTAAAATAAAACTCGACCTGTCAATCAAACATGGGCGCATTGCATTGGTTGTCGTTTTACATGCGGGCCGCCATGACAACAAAATTTCTCCAAAATGGAGGATGCTGCTTGGACCGGCCAAGCGGAAATTTCGTGACAAAAACTTTTCAGACAACTTGAGTTTCATACTGTGAGTATACAGGGTGTCCCTCGGCGCGCTCGTGTTCTACAAAGGTAATTAGGTCCAGGATCCAGTCCTTGGTGCACCTGCCTTTGCGAAAGCCGGACATGCAGTCTGGGAATTGCTTCTCCGTCTCTAAAAACCACTCCAGCCGGCTTAAAACCATCTTTTCTAGCACTTTACATACACAGCTCGATAGACTTATTGGCCTGAAGGATGATAAGTCTCGGGGTGATTTTCCAGTGCTTTAAGACCGGGATGATCCTGGCTACTTTCCACGATGTGAGAAGTTCAGCATCGTACCAGCTTTTGTTAAAGATATATAGCAAAGTCTTCTGTGCTGCGACATCCAGCCAGCGGATATGTTTGTACGTCACACCGTCGGGACCCGGTGATGATTTGCTGCTTCGTGATTCTGTCGCTGCATTAAGCTTGGCGAGAGTGAAGCTCAGGCCCAATGCACCTGGAGAGGCATCTTCGGTCATTATTGTAGTGTTCTTGGCGATCTCTTCCGACAGGCAATATGATTGAGTCTTTGACGCCTCTGATGGCCTAGTAAGCAGGCTGCAGAATTCGTTTGCGATGGATCTGTCATCAGAGTTTCGATGGAAGGCAAGTGCTCTGAACGGATACAGTTGTCTATTTGTTGATCCAAGTGCCTTTATCATATGCCACACACGTGTAGCGGGGATAAATGGTGTAAGTGTGGAGCAGAACGACTGCCACTCTTGCCGGGATAACTTTTGTAAGTGACGCGGTATTTCTCGATGTCAATGCGCTGTACCCATTCTTTGCTTTAGCATTTCAATGACCTTCATGTAAGTAATATGTAAATCGGAGGACCGGAGACTCTTGGATGGCGAAAAGGAAAGAACTATCTGCAATGATGGTTCAAGGACAACAAATATACTTGAACGAAAACTTAATTGTTGTTAATTGAAACCTGCACTATCAACTAAGATTGAAAGCAAGAGAAATTGATTATCAGTATGTTTGGCTCAAGTACGGAGTCTCATACGCAAGGAAAAAAACTGGAGACGAAGTGATTCGCGTGGACAATCTTTGTGATCTCGATAAAATTAAATAGTCCATGTACTGCCCATTGCGTTGGATTTGAGTACATGCAATGCATAACGTGTCATTTTGCCCAAATGATATCTTGCAGTATGTTACACACAAACATTTGTCAGTTATGCACATTAACGCTCGTTCGGTTGTAAAAGAGCGGAATTGGAAGTTCTGTTTCATGACATGAACTATCTTTGTGATGTGATCATGTTTTCAGAAACTTGGTGCAAAAATGAACAGGATCTTTTTCACGTAGATGGTTATCAAACTTATTATTTAAATCGTACAGAAAAAAGGGGAGGCGATGTAAGTGTGCTTGTAAAAGATCCGAGTTGAAGTATTCTAACGTAATACTCTGCTGTCACCAGCAACTACGAAGTATTGGTGCGAAAGAGAAACAAAATGTATGGGAAATTCATAAGTTCTAGAAGTATGGAAGATCTAGCGACTTATAAGCGTGTTCGAAATCAAGTATCGAATATTCTAAAGCGCACAAGGAAGGCATATTACAACTTGTTCACTGTTGATATCCAACGAAACTCAAAATTAGTTTCAATCCATCCACAATTCAGTCCATTAACGTCGACGATAAAATCGTAAGCGGTCGTGATCTAGCAGAGCATTTTAACAAGTACCTTGTAAATGTATGTCGCACATACTTTACGCCAGACATTGGAATGTTGCACGAAGATATGCCAGGAAGTGTACGGGGCACAATATTTTTAGCACCTGTAAGTGAAAACGAAGTATTTTCTTCAATGTTTAACGTTAAGAATACAAGGAGTCTAGGTATGCACGACATGCAGATTCTTCCTATAAAACGGAGTCTCGTTTTATATTGAGTCCCTTAACGTACATATTAAATCAGTGTTTTTTAGCTGGCTCTTTTCCAAAGAGCCTTCAAGTAGCCAAGGTAACAGTTTTGTATAAAAGGGGCAGATATAAACTAGGTCTCAAGCGACCGCCCGATATCAGTTCTACCAGTATTTTCAAAGGGATTTGAGAAAATAATGCACGATCGCTTACTATCCTTTTTAAATGCGCATTCCATCCTCACCGATTCACAGTTTGGTTTTCGAAAACAGCGTTCAGCGGAGATCGCTTTATTTAAGCAAAAGCTTATAATATTAAATAATTTTGAGAATAGGCAGCTTACATTGGGGCTCTTTATTGATCTCTCTAAGGCCTTCGACTCTATAAATTATGATGTTCTTAAATACAAATTACAGTGTTATGGCACAAGAGGTACAGCGCTATCGCTATTCGCTTTCGTATCTCGGATATCGATGTCAACACGTTGCACGCAAAATATCTAGCGCCATGAAACTGGAAACTGGAGTTCCACAAGGAAGTATATTGGGACCCTTGCTTTTTAATGCCTATAACGATATTGCCAACTGCGCCCCGGATGCAGATTTTGTTATCTGTGCGGATGACACTACTATCTTACTTTCTGGCACTGATGGCGACGCTCTTATAAATGAAGCAAATGCAGTTCTGCGCAAGATAACTATGTGGACGGAACTAAACTGTTCAAAAATCTATGCCAAGAAAACAAAGGTTGTACGTTTAAGTCTAGAAATAATTTCATTTTCTTAATAAACATATCCCCCCTCCCCCTAGAAATAAGAAAGTTGCCCTATCTAGCAGCGTCCAACTAGGGAATGATGTTATTGACGTGTACAGTGTGGTAAAGAGTCTAGGCGTGTATTTCACTGAATCGATGCCGTGGACATATCACGTTGAAGAAACCAGGTTGAAAATATCAAAAACTATTGAAGTACTATTGAAACTATATAGAAGCAAACATACATTTAATCCAGGTATAGTTCGAACAATGTACGACTCACTTATACATTCTCAACTGAATTATTGTCACTTTTTTGGGGGAACTGGTAGTAACCTAAATAGTTTATTGCATGCACAGAAAAAGATGCTTCGCATCATAGAAAACCTTCCATATTGTCACACTACCAGGGGACTGTTCAAGAAGCATAGGATTATTAATATCTGGAAGTTATATGACTATAAGCTGTCTATTACATATCGAATAGCTGTTAAAGAAAATAATAAGACGCTCCATGTCACTATTCCATCTTTTACCCTCAGCGCCTCACTATCCGCTCCGGCGAGGTCCTAGCTGGGTTACGCCTCGCTTACGTACAAATTATGGCAAACAGACCTTAGATGCTACGTTGTCCCGACTGTTAAATTGCACCGAAAATAAGATTGACATTGTTTATGGTAGGAAAAAAGATGTTCTGGAATATTTCATGAGTGGTTGAACATGTGCGCACGGTTTGGTGATTTGTGCTATGAAAACGGTGTTACCGTCTTTTTGTATTTTAAAATTTTGTTTTTTGATGTAATTCTTTACTTTGTTAATGTGGATGCTTTTGCTGCTTTGCTGTTGTAGGAGACGAGCCTCGTCAAGCTTCCAAGTGAAGCTTTTTGCTCGCTCTTTTTCACATGTTTTTGAATAAAGGTATTATTATTATTATTATATGATTGATACTTCAAAAATTCTAGCCTGTCCATTTTGCACGCCTTGATTTTCCACACACCATATGTGGGAACATATGGCACCGCACATTTCAGGAGGTCGTCTAAACTGAAGCGAAAGCATAACAGAGCGGGAGGAAAAAAGGGACGTAACGAGTTATTCATTTTCGCCACGAAATTCAATACTAGTTACAAATTTTTGAAAAGTAACTACGTCGTTACTTCGTTCCTAAAATGAAGTACCCACCCAGTCACCGGTACCCAGTAACGGGATACTTGCAACGAATTACGTGAATGTCTGTGTAGAAGTTATTATTTGTATTAACCGTATAGTCTCATAAAATCTTAGCAGCGCTAACATATGTCGTACCATCGACAGTGGCACCGTCAGTTCACACAGCAAAGTAGGATGTAAAAAAAGAAGATGAAGAGAAATGCGACTATTTATAGCCGCGCCTACTCTGCGAGGAATTGGGAACTGTCAGCCTACGTCTCTGCATACTGATACCACTGCGTAGGGATTTGCAACTGAAAAGACATTCCGTATACGCAAATCTATCAGTGTTGCCGGGACGCATCGTTGTCCATTCGTAAGCCAGCGAGGAAACTGCCTCGTGAGACCAGAGCTATGGTGGCTCTCATGAATACTTTTGAGATGAAAAACCCGAGGTTCATTCATATCGAGGTCCTTTATATGCGTGCAAGTTCACATAAATTCTACGTACAATAACAACTTTGTTTCGACGATGACGATCGGGGCATGTTCTACGTATATACGCACGCACACATACCTACATGCGCACGCATGCACGCACGGCCATATTTGGATCATTGGATGATGAGGCAGGCGATTCACCGCCGTATAGACACGTACAGCGGTATTGCAAGACCTGAGACTATGCGCTCATCATGGCTTACGAGGCATTTGTAAGACCGAAATTAGAGTTTGCAGCAGTTATCTGGAGCCCCTATCAGTCGACTCTTATCAACGAGCTGGAAGATATCCAAAGTAGAGCCGTCAGGTTCATAACTTCAAATTACTCACGATTCACAAGTGTCTCCGCTCTCAAAAAAGATAATGGCATCCAAACGTTAGAAATCCGGAGGAAAATATCCCGGCTGTGTCTCTTACATAATCTTTATTATTCTCCATGTTTCGAAATTGACTTGAGTTTGCTTCCTCCGCCTCATCGACTTGCGCGTATTCATCATACATTACCCGCCCAAGGGCTCGAACCACTACATTTATTAAATCACCCATCCCATTGGCCATCTCAGAATGGGACACATTACCATCTTCCATAGTCACAATTAAGGATGCAGCACTGTTTAAGGCTGCTTTGTCTGATTTCTTTATCTAATTAACACTTATAATATCTTTGTTATCTATGTAAGATTGTTCTATTGTTGCTGTTCATTTTGGATGCATCAGTTGTACCCCCCTTATGTAATGCCCCTTCGGGCTCTTAAGGTAAATAAATAAATAAATAAATAAATAACTTTACCGGGATCATTGAATGATCATCGGTCACGGAGCTAACACCGAAAGGCAAAAAAAAAGAAAAAAAAAAAGAAAACGCTACTGTCATAACGCTAACGAGGTGTCGAACAGCGATGGAAGATAGCAAAGTTCTTCTAGATGAACCGCATGCCGCTCTGTCCAGTCCTCATGATTGCATAACATGTGTAGGTGCTCGTTCCTTGAAGCATAATATAACGCACCCGTAGAGCAAACAAGTACCTTACCGTCGGGGGCGTAGTCCAGCCTAGTGATATTGTCACAACTAATACAAAGGGTGGAATACGCGGACACAGCCCAATTTGCCGTGTTCCAGTTCGTCGCACACGTCGGAGCGGATTGTCTTTGTGGTGGAACGTCCACCCCTTTCTTGCGGGTGCGAACTGGGCGCAAGTTGGGCATGGGCTGAGTTGGTTTGGCTGGTGGCAAGTTATCCACGCAATAACTTTTCGGCGGGTTGGGTCTGGCGGAAAGTGACCTACATAGAAAAGGAACGACAGCACATATATCTTCTGCAAGATGTTGGAACACATGGCCCGATGGTTCACGGTGATCAGGAATCGCTCAGTGAACCATACAGTAACAGTTAGTGATGTTGCCATGTCTGTACAAAAAGAAATTAGGTTCTCTACCTGATGACGTTGAATTGGTACCCAGTTGGGAGGTTGCGGGATAAGGCATAGAAATAGGCATGTGCTCTACAACTCTGGGTTCGTGTATTCGATATCATTGACTTGCGGGATGCAGTACCTTGGAGAAGCAGGTCGACAGTCGCAGGGCACGTGCTGCTGTAAGTAAAAACATACCGCCTACCTGGCCATTTTCTTTCGTTAGAAAAAACTCACTGGTCAAAATCCACGTAGCGAAATAACCTGCCTGAAATAAATGTTTCGCGGTCCCTCGATTAAAAATAAGCTGTCTAAAATGAACAATCGCGCCGGGGAAATTGAACAGCGAGCTTAGACTAACATCAATAAAAGAAATGCGAATACCAAACTTGAACTGAGCACATAATAAATTAACCAATATGCTGTGCCGGCGTGTCCGCCCTGCTAAACATAACCGCCACTAAAATGTGGTTTTCATTCGCTAAAACCGGCTTCGACAGATATAGAAGACTCATGAAGCCAAGATCGGCTTTTTAAACACAGAATATCATCTTACGAAGCAGTCGAGCATTTTCTTTGTTTCGAGGCCGTGAATTTTTAGAATAGGAATTTCGCAACCGGGAATATCGATGCCCTCCCAAATAGTCATACCCTATGAATACGCATAGATTCAGAAGTTACCCGTCAAAAACAACTCGCTACGAGTTAAGTTACCGTGTGAAAAAATGTAACTAAGTTAATAAGGGCTGAAATGTAACTCGCAGTTATGGAGTTATTTAAACAAAAGAACGAGTTACTTCCAAGTTACTTCAGACACAAAATAGCACTACACAGGTGCAGTGCACGTGAGCAGTTGGGTTAGACCTTGAGTTGCCTGCGGAGGAGTGCAACACTCTTTGCATTTTGCTCCCTGTGGGCGCACAATGGTTCAGCTTCATTTCAATGGCAGTGGTTCTTACTTCCTGAATCGAATAGTGTCATTGATTGAATATCACGTTTTGCGGCATAAAATGCCATGAAAGAACCAGAGAGAAAGCAAGAAAATATCACGAACGAAAAGCGAATTAAAAGTAACTTGGAACTTAGCTTAAGTTACTTTGGCAAAGTTACTTGAAAGAGGAACGAGTTCCTCTGAAAGTTGCCACGGCGCAAAAGTACCGAGTTAAGTTACAAGTTACCAATAAAAGGAACTTAGTTAGAGCAACGAGTTATTTGTAACGAGTTACCTCGAACTCTGTGAATAAGAACCACGTGCTGTATAACCTAGCATGCAAAATTGCGAAACGCTTACTATTCTAGTTAAATAAAAACAGCACGCCCAGAGGCCATTTTTCAACCCTTGCAACTCGGAGTTACTCTAGGTAGGGGAAAAATAGCAGGAGTAGCGGAAATGAGGTCATAACTCTGCGCAGAAAAATAGCCACAGTTAACCCTGGTAACGACTCTTCTCATTCTCGACTCTGCTCCAAAGCACAGTAAGCTTTACTTATGACGTCACACACGTGCGCGTATGACATTGCCATCTGCTACACACGACAGTTGGGCGTTTTCCGCTTGGTCTGAACCGAGTCTTGACAGCGTTAAGTCTAGAGTTAACTTAGGAAAATTTTCCAGTGTTATCTCTGTGACCTGCTGGAAGAGTGGATGATAAAAGTTGGACACTTTTTCAGAATACCTTTTTTACCATAGAAAAATTTATCTGCTTGTTCGTCAAGACGTACAGGTTGTGAAAAGAAGTCGCACGCAAAGGGTGAGTTTTGATATCAGACGATATCCCCAGATTTATGCAGAAATGTGTTTCACCATTGCCATGTTCAGCATCTACCTGACAGCAAAACACGAGCGCGAATTCCCAACGAGCATTCAGTTATTAAAAGATTACCTTTGACCAGCAAGGCTGTCGCTTGGTTCTTTGTAGCACACGTATACAAATGTATGAGTTAGGAATCACATAGCTTACTGGGTCAAGGCTAACCTCTCCATATTTTTCTTTCATATCCAGTCCAATCCCATGTTCAGCTATAAATATTTTGTGTACATGCACTTTAGTTAGTTAAAGGAGTACAGAAGGCCATAAAAAAAAAATTCAGATTGAGACATCTGATGGAAGTGTGTGTGTCATTATACCGAATAGCGCGAAAGGTTTTGATGTGTGCAATTTGTTTCCCATAAAAAAACTCGCATAAACATATGGCTCCGCGCGTTCGCCCTTAATTCGCCACTCCAGCTATAACGAGGATGAGGAGGTATGATACCACGTCACCGATGACGCTATAAGGAGAACGCGTTCTGGTTCGCCGGTCAGAGGAGGTCAGCGCCTTGTCCCTTTGCCGCCTCCGCATCACTTTGAAGTCCTTAACTCCCCTCTCCCACTTCCGTTTTTTTCTTTGCTATAGTCGTGACGATGCCCACTTGAGTGCCTCCAACAACGGCAAGCTACCTCGACCTCCCCACCCCCTTTGCCGCCGTAAACAAGTTTTGCCAGTTCTCCCGGACAATTGGGGATAGAAGGAGCGGTCGAAGCATTACCGAGGCCAGGAGAAAGGCTTTTTCAGAAACCCGGACAGCGGAGTAGTAGACGACAGCGGACTTGCAGATATTTCTCTAGATAGGCCAATCAGCGAGCATTCTCCTTATAGCGTCAGCGCGAGGTTCCAGACAGATCACAGGCTGGTACTGCTCTTCACCACCGTTGCGCACAATCGCTTTTTGCGGCGTATTTTAAATACAGTTCCTGCGATAATTATGACTCTGTGGTGTAAATTACTTCGCATGGTGCATCTTACTGGCCTACTTAAGTTTTATAGGAGCAAAACTGCATGTTAAAAATGACTTCTGTGCTACTTTAATGCTTTAAAACGTAAGGTACGTCTTTGTAAGTTGCCGCTTATCTTGGCATTTTCTGTCAAGCGAAGCGAAATCAAAAACTCTATCGACATATTCCAATGGAGGTGCTTGACCACAGAATGCTCTTTCAGATATGACCTTATCACTCCAGTGGACGATCCACGACGAAGCCTTTCGCAAAACAAACACGCCCCCAGCAATGTGTATAGAGCACTTTGCCCTCATGTGCGAAACGTGCGACAATAACACATCAATTATGCACATTGTCATCACACATAGACATAATTGCTCGCATCCCTGGACTGCAGCTCGCAAGGATCAGCCGCGCGCGCCGTAACTCGTTAGCTCTAATTTGACGAACTGTTTTGTTCGTTCCGCGGTGCAACGGGTTGTGCGAGCACTTTACTCAGATAGGAAGGACGCAGGTGATAAACATTAGTGTTATGACATCAGTACGTTGAGTGTGATATTGGAGGCGCCGATGGATAAAATGGGATCCGTATGGGCAACAGGTACCTTAATTCTCTCGTCGTCCACTGTCCCTACCAGACAATGTCGTGTGTTCCAAATGAAGCTTATCTGCGTGTTTTAAATGGCTGCTATCTGAAAACGTAAGTCCCCGTTTTCAAATTCGCTCGGCCCTTGGTCTAACCAGATTGACCATCGCCAAGTTCTTGAGTATTTCAAGATTTTTCTCCGAGACACTGGTCTCCTCCCTACCCTATATGATCTGCCTGCGTACCTGTGTGCTGTGGTTTTGCCTACCGTTCTGATGTCTTACTGACTCCACTGACTATTGGCGCCGAGAAGTTTGGGTGACGCCCCCTGGTGTTCAGTGAACGAACCGTGTCGTGGGGATGCCCCCGGGCAGTATTCGCATATTGCATTGCGTATCAAGGCATTGCACGTGTAAGAGGCTGTCAAGCGTTGATATTTCCTGGTGATTCATGACGAAAACGACATATGTGTTCCAAGTAAGTCGCATTTTCGTTCCAATATGACAGTTTTTACTGTAAGTAACAGAAACGAAACCGAAACGGGGATCCCCACCAAGAGGCGGCACAGTGGCGCCCCTAGTGAGGGTCTCGCCGCCAATAGACCCTATTTAGCATCGTTCATCACCTCATCATCAGGACACGTCTCATCCTGCCCCATTGTGCCTTGGGGTAGTGGGCCGCACCTTACGTGGCGAATTTCCCCATTCATTATCATTAACTTATTTGTTGTTGTCGCTGATGCTAAATAATGACGGCTTTTTTCTTTCTTTCTTTCTTTTTTTACGTGAGCATCTTGAGTAACTTGCTCGCTGAGATTGAGCTAGGGCAACCTCGCTATGTTGAATGTTTTGTGAACAACAAGAGCTTCTTTTAATTCGGTGTTAGCGCCGCGAAGCAACTGTGGCTATGTGCGACGTATAGGCCTCGAGAAAAGTTTACGGAACGCGCGAGCGGTGTACTTTCTCCTAGGTGCGACACCCTAGCGGCAAGCGGAAGCGGGCTTGTTCACTCGTTCGGAGGGAGGGAAGAGTGCGCCGGCAGCGACACCAATTCAAACCACATTTCGAGCACATTCAAGCCATACCGAAACTACCGCGGTGTGTCGCTACCCAAGCAGCACGCCAATATTGGTCCAATATTGGACCCATATGAGCTGCCAAGATTCCCACTATTGGTCCAATATGGGCTGCCAATATTGGACCAATATGGGGAGTGCAACCAGGTTCCATATTGGACCAATATGGGCTGCCCGTATTGGCAAGCCCATTTTGCGCCGATATTGCCAATATTTGAGTGATAACGCCAACGGGGAGTTCATGTAATAATAAAACATCCGGTTTAATATCCACCACTTACATTATTTCTCTTATTTTTGCTTCATTTCTGCAGATCTCATTGATCCACGTTGCACAGAATTACAAAAAACAACACTGCATCGCCCCAAAAAACGAAGAACGGGTGCTGCGCCCGTCTTGCTGAATGACACATGCAGTCCCACGGAACTGCTAATGCCAAACATCCCTCAGAAGCCTTCATTGGGACCGCAACAGTCTATGAACCAAATATTTCCAACCCGCTACAAAGGAGCGAAACACTTTCGTGACGGTGACGGACATACGCCAGAGCAACTCACACTGCTGGCAGTAACTTGAAAGCACCTAACTTTACAGAAGAGCCATCCCTTTCTATAAAACATTGTGTTTTTTTTTTTACTTGACCTGCCGCAATTCCGTTATAATTACAGGAACCAGTGACATTTTAGCCCGTATGAAACGTCCGATCCGACTGTCGCGCATGCGCCTTAGTTGTAGGACGCGTGATTTCGCTCAAACGACCGCGCTCGCTCTCAGTCGGTTCGATCGAGTGGCATTGGCATCGCGAAACAAGATGGCGGCTGATTCCAGAATGTGGAAAGCTGAGTTGTCGAGTTCTAATGAATGTTACAATGGAATTGCCACGTATGTTGACTGTTTCGAACAATGTGCATCATCTGCGGGAAGTTGTTGGATGTAACAACGTATTGAATTGGGCATCTCACACGCTTCAACGTTGAATCTTCCTGTGCTGCTTGGGCATTTGTGCAACACGGGTACCGAACCATTTTCTGTATTTGCAGTCAATATGGGGTGTACACGGGGAATACGGGGCCCATATTGCCAGGATTTTCCCAATATTGGCTGAAACTGGACAATATGGGCCCCATATTGTCCAGTTTCAGCCAATATGGGGGAATTCTTGGCGAAACGGGCCCCATATTGGACCGTATCGCCAACGACCAGCCAATATGGGCCCAATATTGTGTGCTGCTTGGGTACCAGCGTACTCGCTCACCCCTCCGAACGAGTTAACGAGCCCATTCCCCCCCCCCCCCCCAAGAGAAAGTACACCGCTCGCATGTTCCGTAAACTTTTGTCTTGACCTGTGCAGACCTGGACATATCGAGAGAACACAGCAGGAAGGAGTGTGGGACTTGCGCTTTAGTATGCGTCCTGGGCCGACTTCTAGGGAAACTGTGCCGACATTCGTCTGGAAGGCTTTCGGGAAAACCCAGGAAAAACTTCAGCCAGCACTGCCGATGGTAGGACTCCAACCAACCATCTCACAGTATTCAGCAAGAGCTTGGCTACTACCAAAGAGTGGACGCTTTCACCAGCTCGGTCATGCCGCTGGTCAACAACTTCAAGTACTTCCATTAGAATAAGTAGACTACAGTTTACTCATACTACAGGAGAAGAATATGCGCAAGAATATTAATAATAACTGTAACGGTTTTCTTTCCTTTTAATCTAATCCAGTCACCAAATATACTAATAAAAGCAGTCGATACGTAGCACCTGTTGAATGACTTGCCCTTTATTCTCTGGTTTACGAGACATGAGTGCTTATAATGGATATACCCACGGGAAATTTCGGTTGGCGTAATTTCTGCTTTTCTTTTGGTAGACACTGAGGCATAAAGGGTGTTATTGTCTATACGGCTCTTCGTTGTTCTGAACGTTATCGCATAAAAGAGCAGGTATTATGATGCCTCTCGGAAGAGGATGGCGCTGCTACTGACAATGCCACCTCCCATGTGTATTCTTGCATTGCGTGACTGCCAAACATCTGCGATGCAAGAGGAAAGCCTATTTTTAGGGCCCCCTTCACGTCGACTCTGTAGAACAGCTCGCACAGTACAACTCGACATTCTGAAGCCCGAGCGTGCAGTGTAGATAAGGCGTACACATTTCCTGCCCTACGTTTTTGGGCGGAAAGCTGCCTAGGGGAAGCATTAAGCCGCAAAGAACAACACAATCGCTCTACAAGCGCGTTTGTTAAGTATGCGTTTTGCTGTCGTTGCAGAACGAAATCAACATAATGGTATTACGTGGTCTGAGTTTCAGGATTTTTCGTAGATATGCCGCACATTATAATCTCGAGATAATTTTTCGTCAAATATTCTTATTTATTGTCTTATTACTATTCTCATTACTTTTCTTTACTGCCACCTTATATAATCTATATAATTATTTTTTGAATTAAGAATCAGTAGTCAACGATTATAATTATTTTATCCGAAAAAGGTTAAAAGGAATATGATGTGCGCCTATTGCGTGAGTATGTACTAAAACCGAAACCTAATTCGAAGCATGAGAAGTTAACGCTGCGAACCAATAATTTCATCTTAGGTTCGTAATCTGTGAAAGTCGCTTGCGATCTTGTGTTGCCATCCGGTATCTTTCTACTTCAACATCTTATCACGACCGAAATGACGCGATGAGGGAATGATTGTAGCTTGAAATGCTCGGACTAAAAGGTATAGACGACTTGCACCCAGGGCCGGTGCTATAGGGGTGTGCAGGTCCTGGGGCAAAGGCACATCGCAGGGCCTGTTTCACACGATTAAGTGCATACTTGATACTAAAAAAAAAGGTTGAGGGCTTTGTGCGCGGGGCCTAAGGCGGTCGCCTTACCCCCCCCCCCCCCCCCCCCCTATCGTCGGCCCTGCCTGCACCGCTACGTCATCGGTTCCGTTTCGCCGCTGCACAAAGCATGTTGGTGGGCATTATCAGGTTTATCAGCCTATCAGGTGACACGTTTTTCCCGCTTCTTGCCCACCACAGCAAAATATAACCTCGAACCTGTGATCTCGTGACGTCACATATTTGTAAACAGAAATTCGTCTATGTCTTGTAGAGCCATGTAGAGCTCGGATTTTCATGCAAATACATATTTTTTTCTCGATATTGTTTCGTATCTGGGGGGGGGGGGTATCGTTTATCTAAAGAAATAAAAAAATAAGAAAGAGAGGGCGGTCTGCCTGCCGAGACGGGCGGCAAGTTGCCACAGAGAAAGACAAAAAAAAAAAAAAGCAAGAAAACAGAAAAAACGGGACACGGCAACTAGACACACGACACATGGAGCTGTTACGTTCATTGCAAAGTTCGGTGGCTGTGGCATCTGTGCGGTCTCTGCGGTCTGTCGTATCTGGGCGATGAAAAAACACGTTTGCTCTTGGTTTGGGACTGATCAGAAGGGTTCTATGGTGCATGTTTTGCACGTCGTGGCATATTTCGCATGGAAGTGCATGAATAGTGCATATTTTGCCTTATTTCCAGGTGCGAGAGCTTAATGCCTCTTTTGATGGATGGCTTTGCTGGTTTGGGGATGGCGTTGTTTCGGCTTTCGCGAAAATTCTGGTCAGAATCGAATATTTTTCATATTTCGGTGGGGTCAGCGTCCACCAGCTAGCCCGCGTTGACGCTATCTTACCGATGACGAACGCAAAGCCGTCAGCTCCATGATTTATATCTGTGACGTAAGTATCCTTTGTTGTGTGCTGCAGAACGAAGGCGGCTTTATTTTACCGCGTCATTTCTAAGAAAATACTCACTTTTCTAAAGAAAAAAAAAAAAAAAGAAGAAAGGCATTCGGTGCATTAATTTCGTCCGAAGAAAAACAGAAGATTACATTATTGAGGCTTTTACTGTATATTTTGAAGATTCTCAGTGCATAGTTGAAAGCGTATTTCCGGAGATTTTAGTGCGTATTTATCCGCACTCTAGTCATCAGTTTCTGAGCATTCGGCTGTGCCTACGTCTAACAACAACAACAACAACAGATAAATCGTGACTATGACATGAGGTGATTCACCACTGGAGAGCAGTGCACTACCCCGTTCCACGCGAAACATTAGATGTGAGGTATGAGAACGAAGTTAAATGAGCTATCTACAAAACGCGCGCGCCTATACGTAACGACAGTTTAACGACATAATTAACGACAGTGCTCTACAGCTTTCGAAAAACAGTTAATTAGTCATGACCAGATTTAAGTCATCCGCTCCACCATCGAGCTCGTCTCGTTAAATTATTCACCATGTGCAGGGCGCAACTCTATTCGAAGCACTACTAAGGTATAATATGGCCGGCTCCGCTCGGGGATTTGAGTAACTTCGGTACCCCAGCGACGGAGTCTGAACCGTGCGTAATTTAATGAGCTCAACTAACACAAAGCGTAGGAATCTTCGCGAAACTCGTCCAGGTACCGGATCGTTGCTGGGAGAAGCAAACAAAACAAAAAAAGGAAAAGAGCCGTTGTCGACGTCTCGCCCTAATCTACCCTTCGCTACGGCTAACCCGCTCGGGAAACCGTCCTAGAGTGGGCGGTTTATGTGGCACTCTTTTTATTTTGGGAATTCTGGGGCGGGGGGGGGGAGGGGTATGGGCTACGGAAATCACACGGTAAGTATCATTGAAACTTTTGAGGTGACTTGAGGAACTAGGCTGGTGGTGAAGCCGTACGTCAAAGTAGTTAAGCGTAGGGCATTACTTTTTAAGCTTCAGGAGCAAGTGTGACATTAGGAAGCAAACCATCCTGGTGGTTATGGTGACTGAAGGTGAAAATAAGAAGGGTGGAAAAGTTTTTGGGTACAGTGGCTGATAAGTTTAACCTGGCTTCTCGTGTACATGATAATACGATAGCTTAGTTCACGGACATTCGCAAAGGGCCTGCAATGTCTGTCGTGTCTTTTTCCTTTTTTTCGTGCGGCTTAGGGCGCAGGGGGATCCCTAAAAATGCTTGCCGCAACAGGAAAAAAAAAAGAAAAAAATAACCTGTTTTAGGAGACATCGACATTTAAAAACAATATTCCGAATATTCCTTCAAGTGATACCCATTGCGTAAAATACCCACTCACCGGAATTTGCGGAATACTTTTTTTTCTTTCAGTGTTCATAATTTTAACGCTTATCTCAGTATAGTCCGCGATTAATTGAATAATCTGCGCCCTCATTCGTCTTAGCCCTCTTTATCAGCAATATTATCAGCAGTCACAAACAACACAGATACAAATCCATTATGACAGGTCGACATAACAGACACTCATTCAAGAACCGTGTACACACGTTCACTGCCCTATTCACTGCACTGTAGGACAGGCGTTACTTTTTCAACGCAGATAAGCAGTCTCGCATTGCTTCAAAGACGTCAACATTACAGTCTAGCCACTATAATTACAGGTGTACACCGTGCACTCTTCTACCTGCTTCCTACTCCTGCTAGTGCGCAACCTCTAAAGAAGCACAAAAAGCACTTCATTCACTACCCACCATTTTTTTTAACACCGAGGCGTTAACGTGCCTATTAAAACGTACTATGTGAAGTGATTCATTCAACAGATGCATAAATATAGCAGAATTTGATTTTAAAAATCGCGACAGTGCGCGACAGTGGCAATTGCCGCAGCTAGCCGCACGGGTCGTTTTGTCGTCATTACTGTACAGCCTGCTGATTGGTTTAGAGAACCGTTTCTTTTTTCACCCACAAACGCGTTTTGGAGTAGCCAGTTCTGACTGGGTCGGGACTAACCTCTCCATATTTTTCTTTCTTTTTCCAATCCAATCCTTAGAGAAACGTCGTCTGCTACACCGTGAGAGCTCGGAGAGAAAGAACCAGGAAAAAGAAAGAAAAAGATAAACTGGCCCGATTGGAGTGTGGTCACTCTGCTGTGACCGTAATGACACCTCCAGTGACGTTTTTCTTCCTCCTCCTCCTCTTCCTCTCCTCGTTTCACCCTGCAGAACGAATTTTTCCTAAGAAAGATATTGCGTGCAGATGATTTTTTAAAATATTAGTTGTCAAGTCACATCCTTTCAAAATGACACCTCCAGTGACGTTTTACTTCCTCCTCCTCCTCCTCGTTTCACCCTGCAGAACGATTTTTTCCTAAGAAAGATATTGCGTGCAGATGACTTTTTAAAATGTTAGTTGTCAAGTCAAGTCACACCCTTTCAAAATGACACCTCCAGTGACGTTTTTCTTGCTCCTCCTCCTCCTCCTCCTCCTCCTCCTCCTCGTTTCACCCTGCAGAACGAGTTTTTCCTAAAAAAGATATTGCGTGCAGATGATTTTTTTAAAATGTTAGTTGTCAAGTCACATCTTTCCAAAATGACACCTCCAGTGACGTTTTTCTTCTTCCTCCTCCTCCTCCTCCTCCTCCTCGTTTCACCCTGCAGAACGAGTTTTTCCTAAGAAAGATATTGCGTGCAGATGATTTTTTAAAATGTTAGTTGTCAAGTCAAGTCACATCCTTTCAAAATGCGTTAGAAACAGAAGTTCTTTGAGATGGCTTTCATGGTAGGAGTGCACGTGTCTCAGCACTCTCCTGCGTTTAATTACGGGCATCTGATTTGAATGTAAAGACTGCATCAGCCGTAGTACGAGCGTACGCCGTTGCTGTCGCTGATGGCAGGGCATATAGGGCTCATAGAAATCTCGTGAAGACTCGGTCCGGACATCGAAAGCAGGACAAGAGCGATTGAAGGCGGTAAAGGCTTTGTCTGCTCTACTAACGTAGCCAATGTAGAGTGCAGTTGTGCTGAAACTTCATTTGTCTGCGAGTCTAAAGGTACTTCAGTGCAGTAGCAATCCGGTGGGTTGAGCCACGTTGCCGAAGCCACGACAGCACCTTTTTAAACATTAGAAATACAGTACAAAGAACGACGAAGCCCTGCGACGGACGTCACATGTCGCAAGCCTAGTTTCTTTTAAGATGAATGTGTTACCGTCACAATACCTTAGTCCGGGTTGTTGTTGCACCATTAAACGGCAAATCAACCAATCAATCAATCAATCAACCAACCAGCCAACCAACCAACCAATCAACCAACCAAACAACCAACTTTTTTCTGAGTTTGACACTGTTCCAATAAACACGGTTCCACACTGCCGACGCCCTACAGTACTTGATTCAGCGGAGCCACAAGGGAGTGGGTGACACAATGGTGAAGTGTGCCACAGTGATAGTATTCGGACCCGTTACGTGCCACTCTCTAATACCTCTGTCAGCCGGGCAGCCTTCAACGATCACATTGAAATCAACGGCCATTGAAGATGCACGTAGCGCCACCTAGCGTGCCACGTGTCAACTTCTCAAAAAGCATTGGATTCAATGCTCTCTGACAAGTTCACACGTTGCACGCTTTGTGGCGCTAAGCGCATGTTTGTCCGTTGATTTCAATGATCGTTGAAGACTGCCAGTGTGACACGGGTATTCGCGCCGAGAAGTTTGGGAGTCGCCCCCTGGTGTTCACTGAACGAACCGTGTCGTGGGGATATTCCCGGGCAGCATTCGCACATTGCATGGCGTATCAAGGCATTGCACGTGTAAGAGGCTGTCCAGCATTGATATTTCCTGGTGATTCATGACGAAAACGACATATGTGTTCCAAGTAAATCGCATTTTCATTCCAATATGACAGTTGTTACTGTAAGTAACAAAAACGAAACCGAAACGAAGATCCCCACCAAGAGGCGGCACAGTGGCGTTCCTAGTGAGGGTCTCGCCGCGAATAACACGACATTAAGGCTACCAACAGCCAGCTGGCATTGTACACATTCGGCCCTGTTATTCCGTTCGACAAACGTAAACCACCTAGTGTTAAGGGAAGTGCGGCAAGGACGAGAACCGCCGATGTTTCCAACAGAGGCTGTTCTTCTTCCGAGCCCTGAGGAAGAAAATTCTCTGTTCGAAATGTCTGCGGCTCTCGTCCCGAGGCAGTTCTCTTAATATTTCCTTACCGCCGGTTCTTCTATCCTTCTATGTAAACCACCCAAGAACGACAAGCTGCTGAATACAGGTGCAACGATACAGCGCAGCAACTCACAACCTCGAGATGCAACAATTAGAGAAAGATATTGGAGAGCGCAATACAAATGAGTCGGTTTTTCTTTCTGCATCTGTCTATCCCTCCCTCCGTAAACTTGAAAGGAATGACGTTAGACTTTACCATAGAACTCTAAATATAGAGGTCTTGACGGTGCGTCTTCTTATGAATGTCTGTACTAGTTCGAGCGTACTCCTGCCCGTACTTGTTACGCCCGAAGAAGTACCGACTCTCTCGTGAAGAGGCTCGAGATTCTTTATTCTTTTTCTGCATTTCTCTCGCCGTTTTGGTTCTGCCCTTCGTAATTGTGAATCGCAGTCGCAGTTCAAGATGCTGAAGTAGAGAGAGAAATACGACGAGCACAAGGAGTGATGTCGTTTGTCTTCTGCCATTTATGCTGCCTCTACAACCTGCTCAGCCTGAAGTAAAGGGCTTCTCTGTCTCCTTTTCGTGACACCACGCAGCTGCCGTGTAGCGCACGATGTAGCGTTCCGTGTAGCGTTGATGGATCAGCTAAGAAGAAAATTCCTACTTCGCGAACCAATACCGGGTACTCAATTTCCGAAATTGAAGTTACATTATAAAGAGGACGTCATGGGTCAGTTTGCCTTTTTGTGTCCTTTGCGAAGGTCGTGTGTCTGCGCAAAAACGAATCACTTCGAACTTACTTGTCGGCATTTCTTTTGCGTTTTCCTTTTTTTTTTCTTTTTTTGCTGTACGAGGTGTTTAATAAGGACTCCCATTTCGGGAGTAACCCCAAAACAGGAATCCTTCAAACTAGCAATTTGGAATATCTAATACGTCCTTTAATTAAAACTTTAATTTCGCTCTTTTCCTCGTTACACTTGCTGGCGTGTCACCTCACGTATTTTGCATACAATGACACTTTCTACTCTGTTTATGGTAACATAGAGTGTTACACAACGCACCGCCATCTAAGGCAATGAGGGGGGTGGAAGGGAATGGCACGCTGGTGAGTTGTTTATCGTTTTCACGCTAGAGCGCGCTTACTACAGTGGAACGAATAAGATAAGCCTCTTTGTTCGTGTACCTATAAGCTTCCCGAATACTTTTCACAAATTTCTTGCTTCTTTCGAGTTCCATAAACAAGTTTTGCTTCCTCAAGAAAGAAGATGAATGAATGGAGAATGAATAACAAAAAACAATCTTCTGTCACTGAAAAACCTTTAAAAAAGACTTTAGCCACACCCATACGTTTTCGCGTCGCAGGGTGATAACGCGTTTTTTGTATAGACCACAATGGACATCAAGACTGGAGTATACCGTTTTTTTGTTTGTTTGTTTTTTTGCACCAATGTTATTTTAGTTTTTCATAGTGCGTGTACAAACGATATTGTGGCGCATTTAAATATGCGCCTGGCCAGTTTAAAAGAAGGTTCCGAGCAGTTGACGCGCCATAGAAGAAACATATTGCGACCTCTTTCCTCATATATCGCGTTGTGGTGACTTCTTTTTATTGTAATCTTCATGATACCCATACAAATTTCTCCCGTTTGTGGACGTATTGTACCAGCTTTGGGCGATGTCGGAGTCCGAAAATGCTTTCTCTCGCTCTTTCTCGCTCTTTTTTTTCTTTTTTATTAGATTGGTCACCGGAAGGTGAGCTCATCTCTCTTAAAACAGCACTGAACTTAAAAAATCCCTTGTGGGGTGAAAGATGCCGTTACCTTGATAGCAATACAAAAGGAACGGGATTAACCTGTTGCGTAGTTCGTGTGCCAGGCGCGAAGGGCCGACACTCTCCTTCGCAAGAGGGGCGACGATGCAGCGCTGCCTCCCACTGGTCTACGCAAACGATTTCCCTCAACGATTGGACACCCTAACTGCACTTCCTTGATTGCCTTTTATATCATATCGTCGCATTCGTCACATTTCTAAGTCTCTCCGTAACAAGCAAAGCAAGCGCTCCGAGCTTTTACAAAGGCTCATACATTTTTGCAGGACTCCCCCAGCATATTTTGCTAAGATTCGCCGCCGCACTTCAGAACATCGTGTTGCGACATCCACAAGCTGTTCACACGCTGAAACATCCCTCACTTGCGAAGCGCTCATGTATGAAACCGAATCCTTGCGCCAGAAAACTTCAAACTCCAAACTCCAATGTATGAAACCGAATCCAACAGAACGCATAAAAGCTCCTTTTGTCTGCGCACGCAGAAACCGAACGGCGCCATTTCGTTCTCGGCAGCTTAAAGACACTATCACTTACTGCAAGTTTTCAGTAGCGTAAATAGGCTCCAACGGTGGGGCTCTTCGATGTATAGGAGGTCTCAACTTTCGCTTGCCTTCGTCGTGCCTATTATGTGTCAAGACGTGCTCAGATGTGGGACTGAAGCATTGGAGATGTGATCATCAATGGAGATGTGAGCCCGCTCACTACGGGACAGGCTACTCCAGGTCTAGTAAAACAAAACAAAACAAAACGTCTAAAAAGACGAGAGCTCTGCTATGCTCTTAACCAATGTGATGAGTGAGCGCTGTACACCCTGACGATGAATCGCAGGCCATTCGCCCAGCACTTTCACGACGTCAAAAGGTTGGCTATCAAGACGGTCCAGGGATCTCCGAAGTTCCAAACGTGCAGTTCGAAACCGCTCATATTCGAGAAGAATATGTTCCGAATCTTCACCCACACCAGACGTTGAACACAACGACGAAGGATGGGCGCATATCTTGAACAGAAGTGCGTTGGCCAATGGGACGTTGAGTCGGAGTATGTGAAGCAAAGCTTCGAGCGGCCGGGACATCCGCGGAGGGATTCGGCAAGACAGGTTCGGATCAACCCTGTATTGGCATCATGGTGGAAGACCAGCCATATCTCTCGGCTGGCTCCCTTTAACGCAACAAGCGCACTAGTCTACAACCATCGCAACGGCAACACCCGAAGATGAGGTCATGGCAGGTCTGGGATTGATGTACGTGCTATGCCACCTCCCTAGAAACCAAAACTCACGGAGAGTTGCACGTGGGACAGCGGCATGAAGGATATTAGAAGTGGATGACATACCTACCATTGCTTTCTTCGAAGGGGGTCGTTGATGTTTGCCACAGCCTTCCAAACTGGACGGCCCCAAGGACTGCTCTCTCCCTGTAAAGGACTCTACGGATGCCCGTTCTGACCCTGTTCAGTACCTCAACGGCGGTGCGAGCACGGCCACCGTGCACAGCTATGCAGCGTGCTATCCAGACCTGGTAGTTTATTTCTACCGCCAGGAGCATAAACTGGCGTCTATCGCCGACAGGAACTGTGAGCGGGCTTAGTAACTGGACCGTGCCCCACCGAATGAACGGAATGCCGTAAAGCACCTCGGCCTTGTGCCACAGAAAATCTGGGAGACAGATGCGGAAAGCGTGCTCCGACGTTTCAAAGGTAGGGCAAAAAGGGCAAAATGGCCTGGTCAAACGGAAGCGGGACAACCTGTCCCTGGGAGGTAAAACGTCGTGCGCAAGACGCCACTGCAAGCTTGCACGGCGCGCATCCAACCAGTCGGCCGTAATATGAAGCCACGCGATCGGGCGAGGCACAGCCGAGCTCGCCGTCGAAAGGAGCTCCAGAAGAGCGGCATAAAACCGCTTGACGGACCAGGTACAGAAATCCTCCGACGGGAATGATGCGCTACGCGACGGACGTCCAAAACGTAGTCTCTCAAGTGCGAGGCCACAAACTCAGAGCGCGGTCTATTCTGTACAAGCTGCGAAACAGACGTACGTCTGGACCTAAGCAGTATTGCAGGAGATCATGGGCGGGGTGGCCAGGGTCACTAAGGTAGTCGAAAATTGCCTTTATCTCGAGCGCTATTCACTAGATTTTTAAGTGCGGAACTCGCGAACCGCCAACCTCTCTCGGCTGGTACATATGTGCCCGGTATACCCACTCAGCTCCGTTGCTCCAGATGAACCGAAAGGCCGTACAGGTCCCGACAAAAGTTTACGGAACATGCGAGCGGTGTATTTTCTCCTCGGTACGACACCCTAGCGGCAAGCGGAAGCTGGCGAAATCAGGCCAGTTCACTGCCTCAGAGGGGTGGACGACTGCGCTCTTAGCGACACACAGCGGTAGTTTCGGTATGATTACTGTTGTATGTGCACGCGAAGTGAGTTGGATTTTACTGTTGAGCTCATCAACAACTCGTGACTCACGTCAGTTGTTTATCAATCAATCAATTATCAATGTCAGCGTCAATTGTTTATCAGCTCGTCACGCGTCGTCCATAATAAAGCAACTGTTTACAAGATACCTTTCTTTCTCTTGTCTACGTATCATGGCTTTCCAATAAAAGCAATACACCGTAAAGTGTTCCCACCATGATTCATCCTTGTTATCACGATGATAGCGACGAGCTCCCTGTCTCAAAAATCATTGAATCATGTGTTGCTGGCGAGCACAACAGTAAAATCCAACTCACTTTGCGGGCACATACAACAGTAATAATAACTAAACTACCGCTGTGTGTCGCTAAGAGCGCAGTCGTCCACCCCTCTGAGGCAGTAAACTGGCCTGATTTCGCCAGCTTCCGCTTGCCGCTAGGGTGTCGTACCGAGGAGAAAATACACCGCTCGCGTGTTCCGTAAACTTTTGTCGGGACCTGTACGAGTTGCTGCAAGGAAAACCTGACGAGGAGGAAGGCAAACTGACCCGTAATACCAGTATTTGCTCAGGCACCACGACGCAGTCAGACGAGCTCTACAGGCGATAGGGAGCACTAGGCCCCCCAAATCAGTGAGAACCGAGACGCTGCGCTCGTGAACACGCAACCAAGAAAGAGGAGAGACCCCAATCCTCTTATGGTGGATACCGAGCATCCGCACCTCATTCCTAACAGGGATCCCGAATGGAGACGGACAGGAGGGAGTGACGTTAATCAACCACGCAGTGCTTTTTTCTGTGTTGATCTGTACCTCTCTAAAATAACGAGAACACGACCTATCGAGTCCTCATTACTGAGGATTAAGGAGAGGTCATCTGCATACGCGAACAGAGGAAGGTTCCACGAGCCTGGCAGCGGAAACATAACAGGTCGAAGGTCCGGGTCAATTCTGCGCAGCAGCAACGTCGCCTCTGCGGAATTCGACCACTGACTTCGAACTGAACGACGCTAGATGACGCACAACATACGTTTCCCGTCCTCAGAGGTGAAATATACAAGGTGTTTGCTCTGACGTGTCGATAAAAGCAAAGCAAGTGGTACTTCTCTGCTACTTGAGTAAGAAACAGGTACTGCTTCACTAGTAGCACCTGTTTCTTAGTCAAGTAGCTGAAAAGTAGCGCTCGTTTCTCTTTTATCGCTCGCTGTAAATAAAATTTATGGACACGTTAGAGCCAACACCCTGTATATTTACAGGTGAAGTACGAGGGGCGTTCAAGTCAAACCGGGACTTTTCGTTTTTCGCAAAAGTTAAATCAACTTACAAGCGAGAAATTTGTTTTATTTTTCAACGTAATCTCCAGCTGCACTAATGCACTTGTCCCAACGTTTCACGAGGGCTTGGATGCCAGCAGCGTAGAAATCCTTACCGACGCGTAGCAGCCATGATCGGATCGTATTCTTGACCTCGTCGTCGCAGCTGAAGTGGCGGCCCCCAAGGAACGCCTTCAGTGGCCCGAAGAGATGGAAATCGCTGGGGGCGGGGTCTGGACTGTAAGGGGGATGTGCCAGCACATCCCAGCCAAGTTCCTGTAAGGTGCGTGTCGTGAGATGCGGGCGTGCATTGTCCTGTAAGAGGAGGACTCCTTTGGTGATTAGGCCCGGCTTTCCGAAACTGGATCTGTTCATGAATGATAGTGTTCAACGTTCCCACAGAAAGGTCCGTCTTTCGAGCCAGTTCGAGACATGTTATCCGTCGGTCCTTGAGGATCAGGCGCTCTACAAGTTGGATGTTCTCAGGAACTCTGACACTGTGGTCTGAGCCGCCCCGGCCGGGATCGTCCTGCACTGATGTACGGCCGTCTCGGAACCGTTTGCACCACTCAAACGCTTTACTGCGGCTAAGTGTATCGTGACCATACTGAGCCTGAAGTCTTCTGTGAATTTCAGATGACTTTACGCCTTCCTTCACTTCATGAAAATTCCAAACTTCATGACAATTCGCTGTTCAATGTGCGCGCTCACCTCGTTGTCGGCCATCTTGTCTAGCACGTGTCTTCTGTTTTGCACAAACTTTGGACCACTACGTGGTGAACGCGGAGGTCTGTCGCGTGTGAAAATGATGAAAAAGAAGTAGCGGGAGCCATTTGTACACTCACGAGACAAAGTCCCGGTTTGACTTGAATGCCCCTCGTAGGTGCACTTTCGTAGTGATACTGCAGCAAGAGACGACGACAGAGGGTTAAGGCCCGTTACACACAAACATTTTTCTCGTCCGTGTTTTTAACCGAGGCAAAATGGACCCATTGGAACCTACGGGCCCGACTGCCCTTAGCTTCTATTTGAGAAACAAACGGACGACAAAAACGGACGTGTGAAAGAGCCCTGAGACGAAGTAGACAAGACACTTGCATACTCTCAGCTGGTGAAATTTAATCAACACACAAACTTTGTACACGATCTGAAGCAGGTTACGCTCGCCTTAATAAACACGAACCGGAGGCTATCACCTGAGGAAAGTATGCGTGTCCCACAATAAAGTTGTTGTTGTTGTTGTAGCGCGTGATAACGACAACCGCGGGAAGAACACGTGAAGCAAATTCCTAGTTAAAGCATGTTAGACAATGCATTAACTTGTAAGGCATTCGAGCTTGGGCATGCCACGATAATCTCCTCCTAACTTAGTCAAATCAGTTGAACGTGAACTAATGCAAAGGTCTCCCAGCGCAATAATGTTGTGGGCTTCGATAATTTCCCTAACAGAGTGCTCCCTGTGTTTGGCAGTGATAGTCGTTTTATCGGGAGCGCAAGAAACACAATCTCTGCGATGAACAGATAAATGGTCAGAAGGAGTCCTGACCAATGATGAAGCATGTTCTTGCAACCGGACGTTCAGTCATCTACCTCATTGCTCCCACGTAGAATCTATCACACGAGAGGGGTATGCTACAGACGGCCTGGAGTGTGCAATCCACAAAGGTGGACAAGTTTTGTACTTTGCAGGCCTCCAGTGTGTATAAAGTTTGCGTATTTATTAAATTTCACCAGTTGAGAGTCTGCAGGTGTGTTGTCTACTCCGTCTTAACCCTCTGTCGTCGTGTCTTGCTGCAGCATCACTATGAACGCGCTCGAATGGAAATGTATATGATCCTTCCTGTTTCAACCAGTGTCAGAGCATTTTATCCTTCCACATTTCGTTCTGCACGTCTTTCATGTGCGTTGTGTGGAAATGCAGTGAGCGTCGCAGTAGGTGCTTAATGGGTCTTACGTTTTGGAGGGTTTCAATTCCTACTGCTTTGCAAAGTTGTGCGAAAATAGGAGTAACGCTTCTACCGGAAATGTACTTTTACAGCGGCAGATATTAACGGGCAGGTTTTAGAAGGTCGCCGTGTCTTTGACACAAAACCCCCTCTCCTATCTAATCCAGAGAGGAGGAAAGCAGAGAGTGCGCGGAGTCAGAGAGAGAGCAGCAGCTGCTCGCATAGCATAAATCAATTGCATTATGAGAGCTGAAGAAAAGGCAGCAGATAGATTCGAAACCACACCCTCTTCCAGTCAGAGATGCCACCGATTACACCGTGCTAGCTGCCCTCTCTTCAACATACCAAACCACGCTAATAAACACGGGGATACACACTCACCCTCAACACATTAAAGAGTTCTAGCAGACCGTTGATAACGTGGCTAGCGTCTCACCGTATCAACCGGAACCAATCAGTGGATAAGATTCTGAGTCACGCACGAGTGCGATTGGTTCCGATAGAGACGATAACTTTATCAACTGTTTACTAAAACTCCTCTAGAGTTATCATTGTTGTTGGTGCGTGTCCCCGTGTTTCCTAGCGTGCCTGAAGAGAGGGTAGCTAGCATGGTGCATAGGCCGACCCACATGGTGCGTATCCCAGCGCGCAACACGCACAGAATCCGTTATCTGTACGTGAAGCAGAGCGTCAAGAGGATTCTGAACTTCACCCCGGGCATATTGGTGGCGCACGCGCAGTAGCCAGTCGAACGGAAGACCGCCCGCGTATCACGCGGATCGAGCAGAGGAAGTGTCGCCAGCGTTGCCAGAGGGCTTGCGGTTGGTCGCGTTCTCGCAATAAATAATAATGGTGCCGTGATGTCACACGTAAGGATTGTCTGCGCAGTGTGGCGACATGTTACACGAGCCGCAGGGTATAGGACAGCGGATAATTTGGACCACTTGGGGTTCTTTTGACGTGTGCCGGAAATCTCCAACACATGGTGCTGGAAGCAATGTTTGCCCCCCCACCCCACATTACTACCGTCGTCGGCCGGGATCGAAACCGCGGTCTCGCGTTCGCGCAGTGCCTCACGTTTACGCCACCGGTTCGCTTCGCTCTGCGTGTTCAGGCCTCGGGTATCATGCGCTCTGTTTTCACGGCGTGAAATACGCGCCACGTGGGTCGGTCTTAATTGGTAGTATCTGTGGACTCTTCTCGGCAAATAGAGGATGTGGGTTCGCATCCCACTGCTGGTGCCTATTCTTCAGCTGCCGCCATTCAATTGAAGTATGCAACCGGGCGTTGCGGGGCTTGTGTTGTGTTTGTCAGTCTATGTTTAATTACCTAATCCACTACAACGTTAGCATTGAGCCATACGTTTATGCATTACGAATTTACGGTACATTACAGGAGTTTTATTTATTTACTTATTTATTTATTTTGATACTACTGGCCGACCGTTGGAGGCCCAAGTAGGAGTGTAGATGATACATAGACACATACACTAGCACTAAGCACATAACTTGCGAGTAGAGCCCCTGAGAATTATTTTTGTGGGGTAGGGGCGTGCGAATTTATGTTAGGAATGGCAGAACAACGTCGGGAAACGAGTTCAATTTCTCGTCTTTTTTTGCCCTACAACCAAACTAACCACACCTGTACTATACAAGAATAGAACGTGCACCTCATATATTACTGCTTCTGAATAAGGTTGGTGATGTTATTAAGAAACCGATTGCAGGTTGGAGATTGCACAACTTCTTGTGATAGGCGATTGGATCGTGCGAAAGAAAAATGAATATTTAAACAATCGTTTTTGGCTGGAACACAACTAAGTTGGCGGTTATGCATAAATCGAGTGTACCTCACAGTAAGTGGCGTGACATAGTCTTCAGCCGTAATTCGAAGTAATAATCCAAGACGACGTCACTCATCTGACGCCGCGCAACAGCAGCTTCATAGACTTCGTGAAGACAGGACTGAACGTGGTCTCGGTTCACCACACATCAACATAATCAGGAATCATTTCTCAGACCATAAAGCCATCATAGCTGCTGCGTAAATAGAGTGGTTCCGATATATCGCACACGTCCCGTAGACGTTTGAGGCGCTTTGTCCTCTCTCCTAACAATGGGGATAGTACACACTCTCATGCAAGAAATTACGAACCAGTTTGAAATGTGTCGAAAACTCCGTCCAGTGCCTTTAACAACCTTTCCGCAAACATATCACAAACATTTTGCGAAGAAATTTGCAGACCGTCACGGAAAGTGTTCCGACATTTAGCGGCAATGTGAAACGAAACGTTTCAGCGACAGCAAAACAAAAGCAGCAACAACTATAATTTTATGATGATGAATGTGAAGTTTCGTCCAGTAACACAATCAAAGTCACTATCCGCTGTCGCTGAAAACCGCAACATCTTCAGTAATTAGGAAATAAACAAATAGGAAGTCGAACTTTTTACTGACCTCTCCTCCATATTTTTCTTCGATTGGATTGGATATGAAAGAAAAATACAAAGAGAATAGTCCCGACCCAGTACGGACTGGCTATTCCAAAGCGCGTTTGTGGGTGGAACAATAGTCAGAAAAATGAGGAAAAAGAAACAAGCAAGCAAGCAAGCAGGAAAGAGGCAGAAGAACGCATAAAGGAAAAAGGGGAAAAGGAAAGGGGAAGACGTTAGGCACCGAGAACACTCACTGGTGCATAACGTCAGAGGGGGGGCAATGGCAGGATAGGCTCGCCGTTGTTGGCCAGACAGAAGTGGGCGTCGTCACGACTATAGCCAAAAAAAAAAGAAAGAAAAAGAACCCAAAGCAAAACAAAACACAAAGGAAGGAAGGACGGACGGATGGAGGATAGAGACCGCGCGAATAAACATACATTGCCCCTCTCCCGTGATGTAGTTGTATTGTTCGTCAGATTGTGTACTTGTTTGCTAAGTCAAGTCGAGCACATCACGTCCATATAATAATTCGGAGAGCGAAAAAAAAAAAAAAAGAACCTCCGAATTACATCGCAGCAAATGAAGTTTGGCATTCTGCCAAAAACTTCCCTATAGCTTCGTTCAATAGCTGAGGTTGAACCGCGGTACTGACATCAACGCATGCGTAAGCACTCGTTCTAATCGCTTACGTAATTGAGTGGACTATGAATCGACGCGTTGCACATCTCTCTAACTTCATCATTACGACCATTAATACTGCAGGGAACTCTGCACGAGAAGGTTCAGAACGTGGGGATCGAGATATAGCGCGCCTATCACAGCACTCTCTTCGCGGCTCAGTACACAGTGGCTCTGTTTGATCGTAGCCGGTCGCAGGTGCCTTTCGGGGCTTGATGTGCCAGCACTAAGAGTGCGTCTTCGTGTTCATCATGCTAGTAGGAATCCACATACTTTCGCATTCCTCCTGCGTGATCTTGCTGACATCGTGTAGTGTATGCCGGCTGTCGGCCGGTGCATTTGCATTTTTTTCTATATGTCTTGTGTATGCGTGGCGGTAGCAGGTAACGCGTGAAGTGCCAGGCGGTAGTGGTTCTTGTGTTCCACTGGCACTTCGCCAAATAGGGCGCATGCTAGAAACAGGAGAAACCCTTTAATCACACGTACATAGGTTAAGCTTCTGACAGTGTTTACTCTTAGTAGGTCTGGTTTACGTTTCCAGCTACGCTTCTTTCGGCGGCTTCTCTACAAATGTTAAGCTAATAAGGGGTGTTTGTTTCCCTTCTCAAGTATTTTTTGTAAGAAAATTGCGATGGATGTCGATGTTGCGTTTTTAGTTTCATTCCTCTTTAAATCATTTATGCTTTCCTACTTTATTAGATTCTGCTTCCATTCTTCATCAGATATGTTGCCGTCCGAACCTGACAGCCTGACATCGCAGTATTTTGAAATCTGTGCTTACTCATTGTGTTTTCCGGATACCTGTCCTTTACTCGGGAACTGATAGGTAGTTTGTCAAAGTGGAGTTATATTCTGCGTTGCGATCCGTATTCCACACTGTTGTGTCTTTGCAGAGAGTAAGTTTGTTTGCATGCGGAGTTCTCCCATGTGACGCTCTGTGTCGATCGGTACTCAATCTGCATGTTCTATTCTGAATTCATCCCCCGTTCTCGTTGCTATATATATCGAAAACACCACTCTCTGCTCTCCTCCTTGTTCTTTTTGTCGTTTCTTTTTTTTCTTATTTGATTTTGTCACTTTGTTTTAAGCCCCACTCGAAGAGACGCCTGACGCCCTTTGTTTTGCTGATGCGGCGAAGAAAACACCCGAACAGCACCAGGTGTTCCGCTAGAGACGGCTGTCGAATTGGATTTTGATGAATTTCCGTGATTTCTCTCTTTGCTTGCGCTAGTTCTACATGATAGCGTTCTAGCATGATAGCATGAGTTTGATAGCGTTAGCTGTTCGCTTGGTGGTTCTTCCTTGAGCAATCGTACATGTTCTTATAAATCCTGTTTATTTACTCTGGTCGGGCTAAAGTGAATAGACGATCGTTACGCCATGCTTAGGTTACGCAGCAGAGACATGACACATACATGACTCATGACTCATACAATAAACATGACTCATACAGTCACATAACACACAGACCCAGCGGCATGACGGAGCGGGTTATGGCGTCCCGCCCGTTGGTTGTCCCGCCAAGGTCGTGCTGAAGACTGGGAAGTACTGGGTTCGTATCCTACCACCAGGCTGCGCTCTCTGAGGTTTTTCCTGGGTTTTCCGGAGACTTTCCAGACCAATGTCGGCACAGTTCCCCCCTGAAGTCGGCCCAGGATGCATACTAACACCCCTGTCCCCCCCTCATTCCTGCTGTACTCTCCCTCTGTGCACATCTGTACACCGCCCGTAGCCATAGTTGCTTCGCGGCGCTAACACGGAATAAAAAAGGAAACGTGCATGACCAGACAGTTTTAAGAACTCAGAATTCGTCATCTGCTGCGGCTGCGATTGAACGTGACAGTGTCGTAGAATTTGAGGGTACCCACGACTCAGTGCCATGTGTAGTAAATGTGTGTTTCAGCGATGGGCTGCATCTGGGGTTGGGGTTGGGGGTAGAATATGCTTAATGCGAAGTAAAAGAGAAAAAAAAGAGAAGGGAAAGGTTAGCCACAGTGTAGGCTCGCTACTCCCAAAAAGCTGTCAAGCAAACAAATGCAGATCAAGCAGCTGAGACACATAAAATTATGACAAAAGAAAAAAAAAAACAGAATAAACAGCTCCTTCACTAATCGTTGCGCATAGGACGTATCAGAGCATGCTCAGGAGTTTAGATTCCCGAGGGAATCGTGTCAGCGCAGACGTGACTTCAGCGGGCTGAGCAGGGCCAAGTAGCACCGCGAGGGAAAGCTTTCGGGAGCCTAGATGAGCAAGGTGGCGCCGGAGACTGCATCTGGGGCACTGTGCGAAACGCATGCAAAGCGTTTACATCCATTAGCTTTCTAATATTTGGTGGAACGCTTCTCGAAATGTTATTAAATTAAAAAAAAAAACGTGGTTTTGGGAAATCATTTAATTTTGTCACTGTTATCGCAGTGATTACACAATATCAGCGTACCGCAAACACAGTCTCATGTTGCGTGTTTGCGCGTTGTGTGACATCTCAGTGTCGGTGTACTTGTTTTCTGTCGGAATCACTACCACCACTAATCATCATCATCGCCATCATCCTCCCCTTCATTGGCATCATAATTACAGGAGTTTTCCACAAAAGTATCTGGTGCAAGTGATGTAGAAGTTGCGGGCCTCATACTAGTGAAGCCAAAATCTCCATTTTACTTTTTTTCTTAAAACCAAACCAACAGTCTCGTGATCACGTGACAGGTCACGTGGCATTGGAAAGCCACTGACCGACCTACACGTTGGTTACCCGACCAAGCGAACGCCTTTCTTTTTTTCGTAATAAACATATCCCCCCCCCCCCCCCCATCGCTTTAATACTCGTAGCAGGCCTCGATGCTAAAAAAAAAGCAAAAAAAGATGAGATCACAACGCAGCAGTCAACGCGCTGCGTTACACACTAACAAAACCGAATTGTATCTTCGTTTTATATTTTTCATTTTATATTTTTGTTTTATTATTCGAATTACATCGTACTACCACCCTAAACATTCAATTCGGGTAGTGAACAAAACAGCTGCACACATATCGTGCACATCGGTTATATCTACTTAGTTATTCCGGTCTCGAACGATAGAGCTATGTACATATCGAAGATAGGCCTGCACGCCTCTTATGTTAAAGACGTGGCCACGCATATCTCCCAACATTTGCATGGGTCCGCGGATAACGCAAGCCGCATAAGCAAAGACGCTTACACGAGCGGAATATGGAACCTACATCCAATTGTCAGCAGGTGAGGAAAGACATGAAAGAGAGAACATCCCCCAACTTACTGACTCCCTATTTGGCATCTGTCCTTGTATTGCTTCCCGGGAAAATCATCCTCGTTCCCCCTCTTGCTCCCCATTTCCCCAATCCGATTGCGGACGAAAAAAAAAATCAGCCCTGCTATTGAATTCCCCTATTCATTTTTGCACTATTAGTTCTTTTTTTATTTTTATTTTTAAAGACGCTCGAAAAGAGGTAACGGAAGCGCATTTATATGTCTGTTTGGCTTCAACCTCTACAGAGAACTCGTTTCGTTTCGTAAACCTATTCTGTTCGAGGGCATGATTTATTGATCCTGTTGAGTAAAAGTTTTTGTGAGGATTGTGTGAACGTGTAGGCGGTATCGAGATGATCCGCGTGATTTGCCTTCATGTGCGCTCTTGTTGCGTTGCACGTTTTTTCTTACTTTTTTTCTCTGTTTTTACTTTGCGGTTCCCGAAATGGTCAGTCCTTTGTAGGGTCTGTAATGTACGTCGTTGATGGGCCGATACATTTGTCTAGGGTGTGCGAAGCTACAGAGAAAGAAAGTGAAGGACAGGGTGGTACTGCGTTGATTTTGATAAGCCGCGTTTAGATGTATGTAGTCGAAGTGATCCTTAGATATACTGTGTCAAGCTACTTTGTTATGTGCAACATGTTTATCCTGTGCATCCTTGTGCTATCGTGTGACCTAATGTTGCTACTGTGTCAGGTTTGTAAGATGTTTCGATGTTCCGAGAGAGAGAGAGAAATACATGATGACGATGACATGGGGATGACTTCCGCTCATTGAGCAGAATGCTACCCCATTGCTATTGGGGGAAAATGAGAGGATGGTGATGAGGATGATGCTGACGACGCTGACAGGGTTTTAGAGAGAGTCGATCAGGCCGAGTAAACATACCTGGTGTGCTATTATAATACTCTGCTATCGTACAGTGTCGTCTGACTGTTAAGCTGTCTAAAATTCTAAAACATGGATCCGTCAGCGAACAGGACACGCCCCCCACTGTTCAGTTTGTCCAATGAATGTGTTCTCCAATGAATGTCCAATGTGTTGTCCAATGAATGCACCATGCTGACCGGTCTCTACGATGGGCCGGGATTAACGGAACACATCTTGCAGGCTTGCGGGCATAAAGTTTGCGCTCGCTAAGTCGTCTGTATACAGTACGTCTGGAAATTGTAGTCCCTGTAGCAGCATAAATGTCTCTCGCTAATTCTCCTGCTATGCTCCTTCTGCGCCGTCCTGCATTCAGGGACAAAAAAAAAAAAGGTCTTGCGCGGAGTCGTAATCCGCAGACGTCCTGAACACATTTCCAGCATGTTGGAACCGCTGCCAAAATCTAGAAATGAACTTTGAGGGATGTGTGGGACACCGCCATCTGGGCTTGGCCAACCTCGAGTCTGCCCATGACTCTGCCCCGCATAACGTCATCAGTATGAGTTCACCGAATGTCCATTTCTAAGAAACAGCACTGTTAACTCGCTGAAATGCACTTGGCGAACTCCCTTCTGCATCTCCGAGTCCTCCTTTGATAAGCCGCTATGTACTGCACGCTCTTATCTTGTCCTCCTAGCACCACAATCAGACTGCTTGGACAACAAGTGGGCCTTATTCATTCAGGAATAGGATGCGGTTCACTTCTCACGATAATTTATTGATCAGGATCTGACATTTTCTTATTTTTCACAATTATCCTTACTTTTTGCGCATGAGTGTATACTAGCCTGTATTGATCTGTTTTAAACACTCTACTGAAGAGAAGAAAGACCAACGTCTCCGGATATTTCTCTCTTTACTGATGCCCGGGTACGATAAAGTGTTTACGTATTACAATTGGATCCTGGAACTATGAACGTGAGACACCAGGCGACCTCGCGATCTCAAACAATCTGACAGACGACAGAGCATGAACGACAACACAAACGATATCCAACCTACTGTGGCTTAGTAGCAAAAATAGTCGCCGACCTCGTGGAGACTGGGAGGCGACCTATAGGATCGAGCGCTGGCTCTGCTTGTCTGGATGTTTTCGTTGGGTTTTCCTCAGACGCTCTAAGGAGAATGTCGCCAAAAGTGGCAGGCAGATGGCTTTGCAATAAGAGGCCACCAACCCCACGATGTAATTCCTTATTCGAGTAAGGTAAGTAAAACCTTACAGTTAATTTAAGAGCGAAAATTTACTTGCAATAAATAAAATAACGAGGCACGAGCTAAAAGTTTCTACGAGCTTTCGTGTAAAGTTATAGCACGGAGTAATTCAATGTTTTATTGATGCTGTTTGGTTCTACATTTATTTCAAGTTTAGTTGCTTATTTGATAGATGCTACTTCTGCGTTCTCAATCCTTCAAGCCTTTGACAAGCAAATATTGTTTTAGAAATACGAGGGAGTGCACATTGAAAAAAAAAAAAGACATCCCATTGACAATAACGAAAAAGAGAGAGAGAAAAAAAAGCTGCAAGACAGGTGTGAAAACATGTACAGCCTGAAACGCAATATCCCTCCAAAGTGCGATGGACGCATTACAGGGCACGATGACACGCGAGTTCATATTGCTGTTCGCACCGTGGGCTTCCATGCGTTTGCACATTTCAGTTGAGCAACGCGATATCGCAGCGTTAAATATCGTTTCCCTGCCGCACGCAATATTTGCGCCGTTTCATGTGATGCGGCGCTTTGCACATGCTTCTATGTACACGTGGAGGGAGTCATATTTCAATAAAATAGTGAGGACCGAATCTCCTCGCAAGACCCTCGTGATTTTAGACGACTCTCTAAGGAAATGCAAGTTAAAAAGCAGTATAACGCAGCAAAGATGGAACGTGTGCGTTCGACAACGTGTGAGGGACGACAGTGTGGATTTCGCGCCGAACTGTATCCAGTAATGGAGTTACATGTTTCCCATCAGCTTTTCATTCTCTTTCGCTCGCATCAGTGATCATGTACAGTTTTACTCCTTGGAATCGTCTGATGTAGGCAATACATGTGTGTGACAATACGAAATGGCACAGAGTGTGTTATCTGCCGGACAAAATAGGAAAGCAATGGTGCAGAAGGAACCGAAAGTGAGCGATGTGAACCATGGATGAAATATCATTTCCTTTTCTTTTCCCGTGCCGCTGGTGTCTCGACTAGCATTTGCTATTGACCCCTCGGCAAGGGTTTATATGTATATATGTTAAATAAAAAATAAATGATATAACGGGGCGTTATGGGGGCTGTATACACGATGACAAAGTCCTACGTGTTTGTCAGAGCATGGTGCTTTGATGCGACGGCATTACGAATGTATATTACGGGATATGTTATTTGTGATTCACTCGTAAATTTACACCAAATTATAGATTCTGTTTTATGTATTGGTACGTGCGAGTTTAACATATGCTCCGCGTTTGATGTAACTTGATGGTGAACTCTAATATAGGTACTGCAGAGTAAAGCATTGATTTCGCATGAAAGATGCCTTCGATGATGTTCTTGCCGCGCTCCGTGCAATGCTTTGTATGTGCAGCGCACCGTTCTAAACGCTGTCGCGTAGATGTGGCAATGCTACCGTTGTGAATTCAGAAGCTCCACTACTTTCGCCGCAAGAGGGCTCTGTTTTGCGAAGAGTTTTGTTGACCCTTCATCCAGGATTTTCTGCATGCAGCATGTTTCAGCATACGAAAGCCTACTACAGAAAAGTACGCACTACAAGTATAGTTTGATCGAATAGTAGTTAGAAGAACTTTTATTTAATGAATTGAGCTTTGAAACTTGCCATGTCAACGTAACGTGCTTTTATTTCCATTTTTTGTCAGAAAGACAAGGCACCTGTCAGATTTACGCCATCCCATTACAAAATGCATTCCCAACTACCGTATGTAGTCCTTCAGTGTTGCCGTCGAATTAGTTTGTGTTGAGTACAGCTTGTGCATTAGGTTCATAGTAATTTTTCCCATAACAATGGTAAAGAAAAAGAGGCAGAGTGGTTGATGTGTCCCTTCAGATGACGCGCCCTTGGAAGTCGCTGGGGAGGTGTGTTAGCTTAGCTCAATTGGTAGAGCCCTGGACCTGTAATCCAGAAGATGTGGGTTCCAGTCCTACAGCTAGCTAACCTTTTCAGTGACTTCCATCTTTCATCGTTAATTTCTGAGGCAAAGTGAGGCCTTGTTGTCCTTTCTACGTTGCTCCAGCCTCAGAACATCAGTTCTCTCATGTTCAACAGTTGCCGCTTGCGTCGATCCCGTCGTATGATTGTGTGTATGAGTGAGAAATGTAAGAGTGAAAGGGGGATGAATGAGAGAGAGTGGTTGATGTGTCCCTTCAGATGACTCGCCCTTGGGAGTCGCTGGGGAGGTGTGTTAGCTTAGCTCAATTGGTAGAGCCCTGGACCGGTAACCCAGAAGATGTGGGTTCGAGTCCTACAGCTGACTCTCGAGATTAACTTAGCTTACAAATTAACAACGACAACAAATAAACCGTGACTATGACGTGGGGTGACTCACTACAAATTAACATAGCATCATTATGAAGCCTGTTTTATATGATGTACTATGCACAAGGATGCGTGTAAAAGGACAGAGCCTCGCCTTTTTCTTTTTTTCATTCGCTATTTCTCTTTTCTGCCAAAATGTCTTGCGATTCAAGCATCCTGCTTTCTCGTGCTAATTTATCCTGCCTTATCGGTTACATTTTATTTTGCACCGCATTTGCCGTACGTCTTCACATCAATTGGAATGGCTCACATTACATTCGAGACACTACATGAGTGATACAGGGCTGGATCAGAAATGAATTTCTTTAACCACACGCTGTCATCCCATAAATCCATTGACACGTAAGCCTGACGTATAATCTGTGTCCGCAGCACCTGCCGTCTGCTGCAATCACGTCTTCCGAAGAAGAATGAAACTGAACTCAATACCGTGCTTTGCGGCCAGCGTAATGATCGAGGAGTGTGCGTGCGAACAACGGAAGGTGTGGTTTCGAGGGCATCTTGACCCAAATGTGGATATATGGATTGGCTTGAGGGCACGTCAGTTAAGCCTAACCTGGTATATGGGCTGAAAGGGCCGGTGTTGGTAACCGCGTATTCAGATATTTATTAGATATCTGCCCTCTTTGTCATGAAAGAATTATCGGAGATGACGGGATGTGATAGAATTGTCTCGCATATACTTTGGACACTGCAATGGTGTTTTCCTTTTTTTCTTTTTAGGACTTACCTCAGCGTGTGCCGTTTTTTTTTCTTTTTTTTCATTAAGTTTTCATTTCATTTCATTTATTTCTGTTTGTGTCAAACACAAAACAAGGTGGTACGCCAAAAAGCAGCAGAAGTCGCTTGACTAGGGCGGTACCACCCTACATTTGGTGCAAACAACAGCGGAGTCAAACAAAAGAAAATAATACAGGCAAATATTTGAAAGCCATGATACAACATGCGCAGTAGAGATAACCGATACAAGGCTATCAATGAAATTCGCTTAGAAAAAGGAAAAGGAATAATATTACACACATGCAGAACGACAAAATGCAAGTTTATCAATTCAGTTGACTTGAAAACATATTTCTCAGATTTCTTGAGGACATCTGTGAAACATCAATACTAGAATTCAAGAAGCTATTTAGAACAATGGTAAGTCTGTAAGTTAAGGATTGTTTGGCGTAATTTGTTCTTATTGGCGGTACCTGCCACAGATGTGCTTGGCGTGTCTGCCGACTGGTAGTTCTGTCAAGGTTGCACAGCGACAACCATCTGCTATTGTTTAAGCGAAGGGCCCTTAGGTACGACCTAACGAGAGTGTAATTAGAGAGGATGTCAATTTTCATAATCCTTAGCTTCTCAAATAGGGGCTTAGCGTGTGTGTAAACGGAGACACCTTCTATGATCCTAACGGCTCTCTTTTGTAATATGAGTATCTTTTTTAAGTTAACCAAACCAGTAGAACACCACACCAGGTTACAGTAACAGAGAACGGAGTGAATAAGTGACTGATATATCAAAAGTTTCACCTGTACAGGGAAAAGAAGTCGATTCCTAGACAAGATACCGCAAACTTTTGAAATTTTGCTACAAACTAAGTCAACCTGTTTAGTCCAGGATAGGTCAGCAGAGAAAACAACACCCAAGACTTTTACGGAATCCACAACATCTATTTGCTGATTTCCCAGTACTACATCTACCGTGCAGTGCATGGGTTTGTTTTTTGCTTTATATAATACCGCTTTTGATTTATCAGTATTTATTAGAAGGCGGTTGTTTACTGCCCACTCATTTATAGCACAGAGAGCAACATTTGCACTATCCACTACCGTAGCTAAATTCGTCCCTGAAAAATATATCGTTGTATCATCGGCGTAGATGTAGAAATCTCCGACCTCAGTGGCATTTACGATATCATTAATATATATATTAAATAGCAGCGGTCCTAGGATGCTGCCCTGTGGGACACCTGACGCTACTTTACGGGCGGTAGAAGAGTGGTTGCCCATCGAAACATACTGATTGCGATTTGACAAGTATGACGATAACAAAGAAAGAACGACACCGCGAATTCCATAGTATTGTAGTTTTTGCAACAATAAAGAATGGTCAATAAAATCAAAAGCTTTGGAAAAATCTAAATAAACCCCTAGTGTATACAGCCCTTCTTCAAAGTTATGAATTAATAGCTCTTTTTGGGCAAGCAAGGCAAGTTCCGTAGAGCAGAACTTCCTGAAACCAAATTGATGATCATTGATAACATAATGCTTCGTGAAAAACTTTTCGAGGCGACTATGCAACAATGCTTCGAGGCCTTTTGAAAAAACTGGTAAAATAGATATCGGCCGGTAGTTCTTGAATTGGTTTTTGTCTCCTGCCTTACTCAGGACTACGATTTTTGCCGATTGCATCTCAGTGGGAAAGATTCCGGTTGTAAACGCAAGATTGTATATGTGCACCAGGACGGACGCAACAATATCAATAACAGCTTTAACAGGTGCAATCTGTATGTTATTGCAGTCACGCGATTTACTTTGTTTGATATTCGCATAAACAGAGCACACTTCACTTCAGTCAGATGTATTCTCTCATCAGACTTTGTTGTTCACTGTACTGCTGTCCGGTCGATAAACGTGTGGTCATACAGGTTAGCCAGCGCGGAGCGTTCTACTCTTACGTATCACTGACCGGCGCGAGGTTACAGTCTTTAATATCTATTTCACTTGTTTACGAAATGTTCAATCTAAGTAGCATATGACATTTAGGAGTTTGTTGAAGTCCGATTTCCCGTCAGTAGTGTCCGCAGTCATAACTGCACTGAGACACTGAGTGAGTTGATTTCGCTCAAAGTTTGTTGAACAATCAGGGTTACTGTAAAGCAAGAGTGGAACATTGCACTTCGTCGCTCGTTTAGAGAGACAATTCCAAAAGAACATAGGAACTACGTGTTGTAGAACTGATACAAGTCGCTATTGTAAAACGAGAGAAAGAAAGACATTTAGTGAGCATAACCTCGTTTCGTCCAATGAGTCAAACGTTGCTTCCCACTTTTTGGAACATTATGTAAACTCAGTTTACGTCGTGTTTGCGATTTTTCATTCAATTCATTTGATATCACGTCAGCAACGGGAATTGGCCGATGCAGCCTACAAGGTCGATCCAGAGTTACGCTTTCGAGCACAAGCTTCCTTCACGCGACAACCGCGCGATTGACCGGCGCGAGGTTACAATCTTGAATAGAATATTTATTTAACTTGTTTACGAAATGTTCAATCGAAGTAGCATATGACATTTAGGAGTTTATTGAAGTCCGATTTCCCGTCAGTAGTGTCCGCAGTCATAACTGCACGGAGACACTGAGTGAGTGAGACTGAGTGACCAGTTGAGCTCAATGTACCGTACAGCGCACGTCTTCTCTTCAAACTGGGAAAGCGAGACTCTCCGAACTGTAGTAAGTGTGACGGTTGTAGAGGACATACAACACATCCTCCTCGGGTGTCGGAAATACGTTGATGCTCGAAGGGTATTAGAGACGAGGCTTTCGCGCGTGGACTCCCGAGCCTTCAACATCGCGGAACGATTAGGTCCTCCCCCGTCCGACAAGGCGCTGAGGGCACTTGAAGATTTTCTACATACAACCGGGCTTATGGACAATCTATGACTCGCTGAATGTGTGCTGTGTGTGCCTCTAGCGGTACCGACATTTTACACTCACTCGGTCGAAACTTTTGAACTACATGTTGAACTCTATCATCATCATCATCTCTGTTCATCTATCATTTGTTTGTACGTTCTGTGTGTAAGCCTACTGGGGAAGCCAGCTCGACTTCGTCGAAACTCACATCCCCATTTTTTTCTTTACCACATCACCATTGCCAGCCTACATTTATGAACAAACACGTAAGCCTTCTTAGCGTACTCGTAAACCTCGTAAGCGTCCTGGCGTTTGCACCTTTTTACTGAGTCTTTTGATTTCATTTGGTATGTTTATCGTGCCACGCACAACCAGGATTGTCTCCGGAACGGTGCCCCACCCCGAACTACCATTAGGTTCTGTTTGCGGGTTCGACTATGTCGTGGTGAAGATCGTAAACCAGAGACTTCGAAGTTTTATGATGGCAAGCGAAGCTTCTCACCCCCACACTACAACTAAACCAGACTTGTTTCTGTTGTCTTTCAGCGTCAAAGATGCGCCAATATTGATATTTTTGTCTGGATCCGTTGCGACAGGTTTTACGTGTTTTTCAAGCATACTAGATTTCTATAACTGTTCAAACCCACTTCATCATCATCCAGTGTACGTGTGTGTGTCTGTGTACGACTGTTCCTTGTTGTGCGGAGAAGATAAAACAGTTGTCCCTGATGCCCCCTCTCTCTCTTCCTTAGGGCGTCTCTCTGGATTCTCTTCCTGTGCTCTGCGATCCGTCTTAAAGACATATGGTTTCATTGATTGCTTCAATGCCTCCTCGCGAGTCCCTGCGAAACAGTACATCTCAGTTGTCTCGCGACTTGCAGCCACGAATAATTATATAAGTATAACATGATAGCGTATCGTAAATACATTGTGATGCGTGTATGAATCCGAACATCAAACGAGTAATTTCAGCACTTTTTAATTAAAGGATCGGAAGCGCGGTTTTTGCACCGCTTTGATCTTGCCGTCTACTCGAAGTGATTTTCTATCTAGTCAGAAATCCAGGAGTGAATGACAAAGGCTACTGGGAGATATCCAGGTTGTGCTGGAAAGCAGCTCTTCATTTATTTATTTTTTGCTATAGTCGTGACGACGCCAACTTCTGTGTGGCCAAGAACGGCGAGCCGATCCTGCCATAACCCCCCCCCCCCCTACCACCACCACCACCACCCACACACACTGACACACGCACACACACACACACACACACGCCCAGTTAAAACAGCCACAATCCAAATCAAAAACCTCTTTTTATATACACATCTGCAATGCCAATTTGGTGATGAATAACATATTTTTCTATTTTGTGTTCCGATTTTTTTTTCTGCCAGGCACCGGTTCGTATTTTACAGGAACCGAATGATTGCAAAGACTAGTCATCAGCTTACCCTCGCGACTGTTGCGCGCCATTTAATCGGGCAAGGGATGAACTGGCTCATTAAGAAGTCTGTCCCGGAAGGTTATATCCCATCAAACTACGGTCTATGATACACAAGACTGTGACAAATATGATCACCTAATATAATAGTCCTACCTATAAAAATTGTTTAACTACGATAAACTTATACTGTTGTTATTATATGGCAATACTAACTCAGCTGCGACGAACGCAGCACATCAAGTCAGAATCAATCACAAGTCAGAGTACAGCATGTGTTTAAACAAACAAAACAAGAATTAAAGACCAAGCAACAGCATTGATCACCATTCCATTATTCATGTTCCTTGTAATCTAATCACGCACAGTCAGCCTTAATTAACTTTCCCGATCGGTAAACATCCCTACATGTCAACTTTTCCAGAGATTAGGAAGTTACTCGACGAACTCGTTACTAGTTATGTCAACGTGCAAAAAATGTAACTAAGTTGCTAACGGTAGTACAGGTAATGAAAATGAACTGGAAGTTCCTAAGCAACCTTGTAAAAGTAGCGAGTATTCGAAGTTATTTGCTACCAACACTTTTTAGTTCTTGACCTTTCTGTAATTAGTTCAGATATTGATCTCATTCTCACATTGGGCGCAAGACGTTTTATAATAGTATTGATATACGAAAACTGTACCAATATCTGATATGACGAAAGAGACCTACTTTTATGTGCTTCTTTAGGGAGGGATTTGATGATTTTGATCTCGTAATAGGGTTCTTGAACAGAACACAAAACGAGGAATTGAAAGTTCAGGTTCCATGAGTTGTCCTCTACGCACATGCCATAGAATCTTGTTACACAGTGCCCTCTGTCATTAGAAATACACTGCTCGTCTCTATGATGAGTGTCACCTGAGGCTCCTAATGCACAGCGAAACCAGAATTTGTAACGTTCGCCATGTAACAACAAAGGTGCCAGACGCGCCGTGCACGCACGAACGAGTGCACGTGGCTGTTGTCTCTCTAGAAAGCGATATTTGTAGACGAGAATCGAACGAAAGGTAATTGGAACTTTCCCCAAGATACTTTGACAAAGTTACCTAAAAAAGGAACGAGTTCCTCAAGAAGTTACTGGAGCTCAATGAAAGCAACGAGTTAAGTTAAACGTTACCGAAAAAAAAAGTAGCCTAGTTACAGTAACGAGTTACCCCAAACACTGAACTTTTCTGATACCAGTAAAGTCCCTCGACGTCCTTAAATGCCAATTCTATTCAGCGCAATCCGTTCAGCGGACTGAATAGAATTGCCAGCGTTATAGCGATACCCCACGCTGGGAAATTCTGCTCGAGGCGATATTCGTTGCCGCACCGCATATCCATTTTCCAGAGTGTGAACACCTAGTTGGCCGGACACAATATGGCACTTCGTGAGGAGGCTTTTTGAAATCGAGCAGAAAAGCTCGGTGGTGTTACCGCTTGGTGGTGAGCTCACTCATCAATATGCGTCAAATATTTCCGTCATTAGAAGGAGACAGCGAATACCGAGGCTTTCGGACGTTTCATTCCGACGTGCCGGCAGCATGCAAATGAAGTTATTTCGGGGTGGTGCATTCGAGACCTGTATGGAAATTCGAAAGGGTGTACGTTTTCAGCTTCGAATGAAGTTAAGCCGCGGGATTTCAAAGTTTGCCGCGAGAACGTATATCGTTGATGGATGGCATTTAATATTAAGTTAATATTCCATACCTTAGTTTCAGAATGGAGGGTACGACGTATGCAAAAGGTTGTTAAATCCGGCAGAGTCGACTGCAAGGGTATTCTAGCTAGTGTGGCATTTTGGATGTTTTTAAATTCGTAGTGCTCACGAGATAGGTTATCTAAAATGACCGCGTAGTGTGAAGGTAAACTTGCTGGATAAGCAGCATAGGGTTGCAAAGGCGGGGTACACGCAAGCTTGTTGGGGGCTGTATGTTTTTGTTGTTAAGAAAAAACATGTCCAAATGCGCAAAGCTGTTCTTTTGATAAGGAAATTAAAAAGTTATGCGAAACGGCGTCAAAGTGAAGTCAAAGGGGCACTTGTAAAATTCGGTGGCTTATTACAATTTACAATGCACCTCTGTGATAATACCACGTCCTATTAAACTTTCCTGTAACACCTCGTACTACAGCAACTGACTATGGATTTCATCGGCACCGCATATGACGGGTTCTCACGGTCTTCACGGATGGCTCCTCAACGAAAACTTCGTCATCCTCACCTTTTGTGATACCCTCGATACCACTCACCCGGGGCTGCCGGTTGTCCCATCACACCTCTTCGACCTCAGCCGAGCTGTACGGAATCCTGCTGTTTTTACAATATGCGGCCACCTGCGACCCACGGCGATGAGTAGTCTGTACGGACTCCAAGTCAGCTCTTCGATGCCTGAAAACCTCAGGTGTCCGCGGCTCACTGGCCACACTTGTGATAAACATTCTACGCCTACTGAAGTCCATAACTGCCCACGGCCACACCATCGCTTTTCAATGGATTCCGGGTCATTGCGGAATCTCTGGCAACCACGTTGCCGACGCTGCGGCTGCAGCCGCTCACCACGAGGGGGGGACAGACGGTCCCTTCGTCGTGACTGGGCTGCCTCCTCATCCGTCTAACAATGGCGTCGGGATGTCCCGGTCAGTACCATACTGGGAATTGTGGACCCAACATTCTCGTGTCGCTTACCGACATCTTTACCGCGCGTCATTAGGTCTCTCCTACATCGCTTACGGCTGAATGTTGCCTTTACGCCGTACTACCGTTACCAGATAGGGTTTGCCAGTAGTCCCTTGTGCCCGGAGTGTGGTGTGTCAGCGACCGCGGACCATGTGATCATCGCATGTGCCACTTATAGGAGGGAGCGTCACGTGTTGGCAAACGACTTTGCGCGGATTGACAGCCGACCCCTTGACCTCAGACTCATTTTGGGACCATAGGACACAGGAAAGCAGATGTCCGTCTTGCGACCCTTCATCAAATTAATGCAAACTACAGGCCTGATCGACTCTCTCTAAAACCCCGTCAGCGTCGTCAGCATCATCCTCATCAGCATCCTCTCATTTTTCCCCAATAGCAATGGGGTAGCATTCCGCTCGATGAGCGGAAGTCATCCCCATATCATCATCATCATGTATTTCTCTCTCTCTCTCTCTCCTCTAACACATACCTGCGGCAAGGACAAAGTTTGTGTATGGAGAGAATACCGCAATGTGAATGATCAATAACGTCTCAGTAATCGATTTTAAGACGTGTACACCAGAGTTGCGGAATTTCAAATTCCGGAATTTGAATGATTCTGGGATGATACCCCGTTTTTAGCCCACCGGAGCGGAATGGGAACGGAGTTAAGTTACCAGCTGTTGGGAATGGAATTTGAATGGAATTAGACCTGTTTAGAGCCAGAACGGAATGGCCAGCGAATGGTGTTAAATTGCTGGCCTCCAGCACGCTGGGTATTGAACGGAGGCCACTCAAAGTAAGTGTCTGGCAGCCATTCAACCGAAGATCGTCTATAGTTTCGGATTACAACGCATGAAAAAAACGTCCGCACTTCGGACGCTGTACGTGCAGGCAATCGTGCTCGTAAACGCTCGTCGCGGCGCTGGCTCTTGTTTTAAGATGTTAATGTTGGGAACAGAGAAACAGAAAATTCATCAAAATAAAGCAGAATACGATTTTTTGAGCGTTGGCTGTTTGTGGGATATCTACTACCCCGTTACATGCTTTTTTTTTTCTTCTTTGCGCTGATCAGTGCACTAGTTAATAACTTATAGTGCATCACTTTAGCCCCGGAGCCTCTTTGCCCAACGTGCAACGTAGAAGCCGATGTGCCACACATTCTCATTGTCTGCCAGCGGTACGAATATCACCGATCGAGTCTCCGGCGCCGCCTTGCTCATCTAGGCTACCGAGAGCTTTCCCTCGCGGTGCTACTTGGCCCTACCCAGCACGCTGAAGTCACGTCTGCGCTGACACGATTCCTTCGGGAATCTAAACTCCTGGGCATTCTCTGATGCGTCCTATGCGCAACGATAATTTTCTGTATCCCAGCTGTTTGTGTCTTCTTTTGTTTGCTTGAAAGCATTAGGGAATAGCAAGCCCACACCGTGGCTAACCTTTCCCTTCTCTTTTTTCTTACTTTGCATTAAACATATCCCCCCCCCCCTGGAGTGGGAATGGGAATGTCCTTTTCTTGGGTGGAATGAGAATGAGCCTCGCGTCTTCATTCCGAGGAATTAAAAGGAATGGAATTTCGACCACTCCTCGGAATGGAATTGAATGGATCGGCCCATTCCACAACACTGGTGTACACAATGCAAACAAAGCTGTTGTATTTGTATCCTGGTCCTTGCCGACTCCACGCTCTTCATGTCGTTCGTGTGTGCGCAAGTTTGTCCTTGGATATGAGAACTCCGCGGAGGAAAAGGCGTAGTGGTGAGCACTGCGAGAAATTAGACGGTCATCGACGAATTCAAGCAGAAGCGAGACTCGAACCTACGCTCTATGAACTGCAGTAACTGTGACCAACAGTGCAGGACCACCTGACGACTCTCGAAGGGTCTCAGTCGGACGGACGGGCGTGTACCTCTTCAAGCCCTCTCCTATCTTCGGTCTCAGACGCACGCGCATAATCACAACGAGTCGGGCGGCATCTGTCAATTTGACGCCTAGCATATTCAACTTACAAAGGTCACTTGTAGCCAAGCGCGCGCCAGCAGCCTATGCTCCAAATGTGGAGTCGTAGCGAACATGGAACACGTCCTAACAGAATGTGAGCTCTAAGAAACGGAGATGCGGCAACTCTGTGCTCAGTTGAGTACTGCTGGGAGACACAATTCTTGCCGGTGTCTGAGCCACGTGCAACACCGTCGATGCCTTCTGATGTTCTTGGATTCTTGGTGTTTCTTTCTTGTGTGTGTGTTTTTCTTTCTACACCTTCCTTTTTGTGGCGTAGCGCAGCGCAGCCAGTGGAGGAGAGGTCAGTTGTATTGTACTTGCACATAACTTCACTCTCATAACTAATAACTGCACAGAACTTTGCACATAATTTCATCCTCATATCTCACATCTAATGTTTCGCGTGTAATGGGGTAGTGTACTGCTCTCCGGTGGCGAATCACCCTTTCAGCCTTTGGAAGACTTAGAATCAACACGAACTTTTCAGTTGTGAGGCTTAGGACCAGTTCGTGTAACATTACACTGAACGAAGTAACGGACGTTGACGGGAACAAACAGCATTGAACATTGAAGCAAATATTGACGTCGCGAAAGCCGTTCGGAAGACCGTCGTGTACCGCACGAAATTTGACGCTTTAGGTAAATTTGCCTTGCTAGCTTTGGTTGCGGGAAGCAAACACATGGAAACCCTTGCGCAAAGGTCGGCGCCGTGTTTAAGCAGAATCCACAATGCTTCGTATATTTTGCGTGAAAAGCATTGAGTGGGTCGCGTTCTGTATTGATCCCGTTAAAAGAACAAAGAAAGAAAAAAGGAACACGAGATTTTTTCTTGTCTTGCTTTACGAATTTTGAGAGAATTCCGGAGTAGAGTGATAGCAACCAATAGAGGGGAGCGGGGGGGATATGTTTAATTATGAATGAAAGAAAAGGAAACGTCAGCCAGACTGAGGTCTGCTTGCTATTCCAAAAAAGGGGATGGGGAAGAAAGATAAGAAAAACAAGGAAAGAAAAGGGAAAAGAAGGGAAGAAAAGAAAAAAGAAAACAAAAGGAACAGCGCAAAACTAAAACTGAAAAATCACACACACGGTCACACAACCACGCGGCGTTGACAAGGTTCGAAAAGGGGGTGAAAGCAGAGGAGCGCAGTGGTGACGGCCCACTGGGGGGAGGGGGGGGGTATCGTTTATCTAGACAAATTTTAAAAAAATGAGAAAGAGAGGGCGGTCTGCCTGCACAGACGGGCGGCAAGTTGCCAGAGCTGAGAAAGAAAAAAATAGAAAAAAAGACCCACTGGCTCAGCAGAAAAAGCGCGACCCAGTAAGGTAGCCAGTGTCATAGTGCCGTTGCCAAGTTGGGATAGACGACGACAGAGGGCGTCACGATGCAGAAGGTGTTGCCGGCAGTGTAGGACGCAGTGGGGAATATCACCCACCACGCCACAGCTAAGTGCAGAGCGGGGTGCTAGAGTGACCCATTTTGAACAGTGCAGTTGCACAAGCTTAGTATACGAAAACATCATGGAAAGCAGAGGGGCTTTAAATACTTCTCCGTGCTCCAATTTTTGCTTCGCAGTACAGCGTTTGAGTTCGCAGTGAGAAAGGAAGAGACTTATTTAATGTTCTACCGAGTGAAACTCCCGAGACACGGGAACGACAAAAAGGGACGACACAACACAGTCTCGGTGTTGTGTCGTCCCTTTTTGTCGTTCCCGTGTCTCGGGAGTTTCACTCAGTAGAATGTTTCACCAGGTAGCCTGCGCCCTCACCCTTATGCATGTTATTCAGTATATCTGCCTGGAAGGCAATTGATGCAAATGTGTATAAGAGCGACGAATCGTGAAAAATAGCACAAATGAACTACATAATTTTATTCATTGCGCAAACCTATTCCTTCTCCAAGTGTCCACGCTTCTCCTACGTCTAGCCCAATGGTCAGACACCAGGGGGCAAAGTATTGAGTTTCGGGACGCGATGTTTTACAATTCTCTAAATTATTTTCCAAACGAAAGAGGTGATCGAAAATGTTATTACTCTATAGCCAAGAATTAGGGTCGAACATCTGTATGACGTCATTTTACTTCTGGCAGCAGAAACAAAGGCAGCAGTCAGCTTCATTGCAATAAAGAACTGAACCCATTCCGTGAATATCATAGCCTCTGACACATTTCACGGTCACGGTTGTAAAACATTTAATTAGAGTAACAAAATGTCTCTTTATGACCGCTGACATCTGGTGTTTCATCAGAATGGGCTACTACTTTGTTAACCCTAATGTTCTAGCACTGAGAACTAATTAAGTAATGACGTCATCGTCTCTTCAGAAACTACGTAGCCTCTGAAATGCGTTTCGTTGATAGTGACTGGAGAGAACACCAGTGCTCTATGTATCCATCCACGCACGGCGAATACGTGTTTCGTTCTTTCGACCATACTTTAACCTCATCGCTGCACCAGCCATAACACATTATAGTACATAGCAGACACTACAATGCGTCTCAAAGTCTCTGAGAGCAATTGCCAATATGAAAGCACTAATATCAATATGTGTGTACCCCGGCAGTCTGCCACTTTCCCATTACGAAGAACCCATTCGTCATTTCTGCACATTTCTTTTCACTAGTACGGCTACTCCCTTATTAATCTGGGACCAAAGGGACGCGTCGTCTAATGGGTACATGCTACAGCAATTGGCCCTTTTATTAGAGCGCTCCCATTGTGGTCCGGACGAAACGGGGTCCGCAAAGAAGCAGAAAGGACAGCAGAACGTAAGAGTGTAGTTTTTGCCAGAGCAGCACTAATACGTCTGACAAAGCGACGGTTTTGTCTCTAATGCTTCGGGCTCTGGCTGATAGATTGGAAGTGAGGGATTGTCATCTGCCAAACAGGAGCTTTCTAAAGTCGAGTGTCTTATGACTATGGTTTGAAATCCAAAGTAGCGCTCGTCTGTACTGGCTCGAGTATATCGGTGGCTCCGTAAATTTCTTCTGGGCACGATCGCAGCTGCCAAAGATTGTTGAACTCCCTGTGAACCACAAGTTCGCAATCCCGGGTGGTCAATATGACTGCCTAGGTAATCTCGCCGTCACCTCTAATCAACCTTCTGTTTCCATGACCTGGCTGCGATAAGCGCACGACTGGCGACCAACGAGAAGAGCACTGGAAAAGCAATTCACCGAGGGGTGAATTCGGTGCCTTCAATGTGCCGCTTACACGAATGGGGACCGAAGCGAAAAACACAGAAAACAGGGTTCAGCTCCAGTCTACAGCCGCATACGGGCACGCTGTTAATTCACACTGAATGAATAGCAACAAATAGATGTTTGCAGCGCTTGCATAGAACACTGTGCAAGATAAGCCCCACAAAGGACGCAAAGCGATCCCCGAGGAACGCCAGACATAAATACTAGTCTACTCTTCCTCGCTGCCTCGTTTTTGGTTTTCTTGCGTCCTCACTCGTGTATGCGACACGCAACACCTTGCCGCAACACTCGTTTCCCTTTCCCGGCCGCCAGGCGTGCGCTTATCGCAGCCAGGTCATACAAACGAGAGCGGTTGGTTAGAAGGGAAAGCGAATTCAAGCCGAAACCGCGCTTTCTCCTCTTTCGCTCTCTCCTAAGTTCTGGAATTGTAAATGAGTATAAAAATATGGAGATGTTAGTACCGACCCAGTCAGGGCTGGCTACTCCAAAACGTGTTTGTGGGTGAAAAAATAGCCACAAAAAAGAAAAGAAAAAAACAGGAAAGGGGAAGAGTGGGTCAAGCAGGAGAAAGCATAAAGGAAAACGGGGGAAAGGAAAGGGGGCCACGTTAGGTAAAGCTAAACACTCACTGGCTCATAATGTCAGATACAGCGCGAAGTTCGCTATTCACTATTCAGAAGTCCGCTATTCACATGTTCACTAGAAGTCCACAATTATCCGCTATTAGATTTCTATGGCGTGCATCGTAATAGTACGTGCTAAAAATTAATCTGCATGCAAACAAATTAAGATCGACAGACTGACGCACACGAAGTGTCACAAAGGGCGCTCCGGAATCTGGCGTGGCAACAAAATATTTTGCGCAACGCGTTTCCTTGACAATTAGGAGCTATCGGGACACACAAAGGCGGCTTTGTGTATTCATGGCATGTTATTATTAAATCAGTATGTTTCGTGCCGTTGTATAAAACGTTTCGTTTTTCTTCGTTCGTTCCGAATTACCTGTCACCGGGTTATTCCATAGCTAGAGTATTAAAAGCACAAAGAGGACAGCAGTCGTGCTCCGTCATACAGCATCCACTGAATGGGCGTTGTATGTTCGCAAACAGGAACTCTCTCTCTCTCGGCTTGTTTATTTTCACGTGTAATGACTTTCAGGCCGCTTTGCTCGTTGACACCTTACATGTGGCTGCTCTCTCTACGATGTGAATTGCAATCTGGCACGCGGCTGTTTCCAATTGGATATGTCATTGCGCACGAAGGGAAGTGCTGTCAAGAAGACACGGGAGGCGCTTCGGTGAACTGATAAGCGCTTATAAGGCACACATCTTTGCACTGGAACAAGAAACCTTCCTCGAACGCTATATGCGCTAGAGCAATCGATCTTATCAGTGCCAAACTAGAGGTAGCTGGAAGTCACTGGAAACGCCAGAACACGATCATGGTGAAACCAGGGGAGCTGGCGTTGCGGTTATTCTACTAAACCGTTAGAATCTCCGCTTTGAAATCAGTGTGATTTATGGTCATCACACTTGTGCTTTTGAAATAATTAGAAGGGACTCACTGTCACAGGCAGCGTTGCTGTATTAGGGTCAGAGCCTGCTCGCTTACCTATAAGGTAAGTCTCAAGAAAAGCGGCATGTGTTTAACTTAGAAGTCTGTTGTAATGAGCACGTAACACACTAGAAGGAAACAGCTTAAAGAGTGATGCAGACCGTTTCAGCGGCTCTCCCATGATCTCGATCCTGCAGCTTTAGCAACACCGGAGAAACAGAGTTACTCTAGAACACTTACGGCAGCATGACGTCTTACCTTCTTGACTTCGTAACTGCTTCCGTTGTACCGTAAGGCCAGAAGGTTATCTTCCTTACTGCATCTACGTCATGCTCACAGGGTTCTGGGCCAGGTTTCAGTTATAGAGCCCTCTTCAAGAGCAGCGCGTAGAAAAAGAAAATTGATGCGAAGAGGAAGTTGTCCAGTTGACGATCTTTGGCAACCTTCAATGCTCGTGTGTCAACGCGAGTTAAGTTTGGCACAATTTCGAGTCTTTGCCGGCTGACTCTGCATTCAGAACCAGGCCATGCTAAACCGGCGTAGAATGTGGCCGTTACATTTACCCGTTACAGGCTGCACTTTTTAATTTTCGGTATTTACACGTTGTGATTATTTTGTGAATATCATGATAAGCTTGCTCAGTGAGCGGGATGTTGTGTAGCCTGGGTGAGTCGGCAGTGCACGTGACCGGTAACTAAGAAGCGTGGGTTCGTGACCTGTCGCTACTTGACTTTTGCTCAACAACGGCCTTCTTTCCGGATTACTTCTCTTTTTCTAATAGAACAGTTGTCCATTAACTTGCTGGCATTGTCGTCGTCCATTAACTTGTTTACATCAGCTGTTAAATTCCACCCCTTCGAGTTCCTTTAGATTCCTTTACAGTTCCATTTCTCTCAGGCTACTTTTGCGCGAGAGAGAAATTGTGTTTAACTGTCGTACCCATACTTCGGGTCCGGCGTTTTCGGCATTTATTCCTGGATATACTCGGCGGCTGTTTATCTGCATTTAAATGTTTTGTCAAATTCAGATATTTTCCGGATTTTACCTCGTTTGCGCCAAATAGAGGCCGACAAATCGGCACGTATAATGACTCATGGAAGCCGACCAGCTTTCATCGAGAACGCAAGAATGTCCTTTCCTTTGTTGGAAGGTTCCACGTGTACTTGAACCCTTAGACCCAAAAACAAAATTGGCACAAGGGAAGGTGTTTCCCTGAACTAAAGTAGTCTCTAAACTAATTAGATAAATATATAAATAAATAAAGGCTAGGGGCTCACCAGGGCGGTATTTCCCGCATTCCACCTGGAAACGAGGTGAGGGAAACACGAAAATCTGATGCCCCGGAGAGAGAGAGAGAGAGAGAAAACATACAATCGAGTTCCGTCATTTTCGGCATGGAGCACCATATATGCAGGAGGATACTTCGGACTGTTACGGAATGTGCCGAATTTCCAATAAAATATTCTGCGGGTGATTTTCGGTATTTCTCGGCAAATGACAAAAAAACGCGGAACTCTACCTGTAATACATATATGACGGTTATGTTTTTGTTACATATTTGTTGCTTTGATTTGTTTACTACGTATTCATTGCCTAACGTTTATAAACCTACCTTTTTCAGGATCCCCTATTGTCGATATGACAGGATACCGGATCGTTCAGTCAAAGAAGGCTTGGAGGTGAGTTACACGAATGCTACGGGTTATTTCCTCCCGACATCAACTATGAAACGCTTTCATCTTGACCACTGAACGTATCCAATACGCATACACGTTGACGTAAAAGTACGCAGCACTATCTGGGATGCCTTACGCTATGTGCGGCTTTCTTTTTGAATAAACTAAAACTGTCGCGCATCTTCATGATCACACTTCGGTCCTGTGCTTTTCAAGGTACTCTACAACTTTCCAGTTGACACTTCCGCCCTGAAGCCAATATATTACACGTTAGCTCATAAGACTCATCTATTTATTCCCATTATTTTCTTCCTTTATCACATCACAGCACTTATCTAAGTAATGAACTAGACACAATGAAAATAATACTGGCGACTACGATACCCTACACCTAACAACATTGAGTTGGTTTCATTTACATAAAGCACTATGTCCTTTTCTCTCTCTCTCTCTCTCCTTTTTTTCTTCTTTTTGTTCTTGGTGCGTGTTAGCTGGTACACCCTGCATAACAACTCAATATGCCATTCAAACGCGGTAAATGTTCATTGCGTTCACTGCGCCTGAGGGCAAACATATGGAAACACCCAGAGTTGCGTAAACCATGTGGCCAGACTGTCGTATCATCGCCTTGCAATTTGCGCGAGACGTATTATAGAGTTTTAGCGGTGCGTGCACATCTACCTTGCGTACGCAAAGGAGTAGCGTGTGCATACTTGACATGCGCAGAAACCAGCGGCATGACCGAGCGCGTTAAGGCGTCGCCGCTCGTTGGTGTTAGCCAAGGTCCTGCTGTAGACTATGAGGCGATGGGTTCGAACCCTACCGCCCGCTATGCTGAAGTCTTTCGAGACGAACGTCGCACATACAGTTCCCCCTGAAGTCTGATCAGGACGCATACTAACCCCCCTGTTTCCCACTCCTTCCTGCTGTCCTCTCTCCATCTGTCCACATCTGTACGCCGCTCATAGCCACAGTTGCTTCGCGGCGTTAACACGGAATCAAAAAGAAGAAGAAAACATGCGCAGAATGAACACGCAATTTGATCGTGTACGCTGCAGCTGAAACTGTGTCATATTTTCGTAGTAGCGCGAGACGCACGCAACTAAATAAGAAAATAACCTAACGCTAACCCATAGCCTTCCACATATACCAAACAGGTTTTCCGCGCTGAATTTGCACGTTAATGATGCGTCATTGTCCTTCCTAAGGACACTAAGCATACGTGGTGCATTGTGTAGCTGATTATGCTGGATTGTTGTCTCCTATGTGCGGTGCCTGCATTTTGTGTATATGTTCCTTTATATGTTTTCTCTTCGGCTAGATTTCTGATATAACTATCAGTGACGAGCGACAAAGGGTCGTGCCCTAGTCAAGCAGCTTTTTTGCTGCTTTTTGGTCACCCTCTGATGTACAGGTTCCTACAAATGTTTCCAATAAATGAAAAATGAAATGAAAATGGAGACGGAACTCTTCAAACCCTGTCTCATTCATACGCATGCACGCCAGGGTGCGCTGTTGAGCCTCCTAACGCACTCTCGAGACAGAGTGCGACGTTTTCACGGTCGTACATAAACCCGGATAGCTCTGCCCTCATTAAGGTCATTTGCTGGTTTCGGCCCTTCGCGTTCCCTTTTCATGCTGCGAGATGCAGTTGCGTAACGCTGCGGTTCTTTTCGCGGTGATCTTTGCAGTTTGATTCGCTTTCCTTACTTGTCCTTGCACGCATTTTACGGGACTGAGGGGTTTCTGCATTTCAGTAGGTACGTGGTTGCCAGCAATTTCTACGGCGTGTCTAAAGATCGCCGATCTATTAAAGCGCGGTACATATTAAAACTTCGGGGGAGGCGACGGTGCATCACAGTGTGGCAGAAAGAGAGAGAGCGATGCTGTTGACACGTGCCAGATGCAGTGCACGCGTTTAACTGACATGCTTTCAGCTGCTGTCTGTTTTAAGATGGTGCCTTTGAGTCTGGTTCAGCTGACTTCTCTGCGTCCTATGAAGGTGATTTTATTAAAGCGCGGCTGTTTAGAGGAATTCCTGATAAAGATGACCTGCAAATTAATGCGAGGAAACCCATACCCACGCATACTACCAAAGTATACAAAACAAAAATTAGCTGCATCTTTCTTTTCCAATCCAATCCAATCCAATCCAGCTGCATCTTTGCGCTGCTGCTCACTGACACCAATACTCTGAGGCAGTTGCGCGTCCGTTTCAGTTAAAATATCGTAGCATAGCTCTGGAACCCGAAGCCTACTTTGTTGTGGTATGCACTGACCTTCCGAGCCTGATCAGAGCTACCGGTGCTGCGGACGATCAGTTCGAAGTTGCACTGACTCAATTATTGCTGCCCTGGTGATGCTGGCGACGGCGACAACAGAAAAATGCAATGCAACTATATAGCCGTGTAATACAATTACGGCTGCAGACGCCGCAACCGTTAGTCTGCTATCACCAACCAAGTCTGCTACTGCAGTACTGAGCAAGGACGACGTTGTGAGCTGTAGCACGTCTGTACATTAGGGTCGTTAACCAATCCTCACAGCGAAGCGTCTGCGGCTGTGCCTGTCTGGGTTGTGTAAAGTTACGTATGGAATAGTTTCTGGTTACTAGTCAATGTTACGAAAATTGAGAAAATTTTGGCGTTTTTCACTGGAGAGCTAATGTACTGCTTGCGACACACTTGTCTGAAATCTTCATTCAGAGGTACAACAGATCGTATTACCTTGCGCGTCCCCGAAGGAGCTGTACCATTATTGTGTTTGACGGTGGGCAGTATTCCGTATGAGCCTGTTAGTCGGAAGAAAGTACCCTGAAACACTTGGAGGCTGCAGGGAGGATACACTGCGAGCTGACGATTTCACACAAGTATATGTAGCAAGCTCTACATCTGTGTACGCTTGCATTTGTATTGGAAAGAGACTTAAATGATGACTTATTACACAAATAACTAGCATTCATGTGACGATTGACGCATACCATATATAGGGCGTGTGCAAAAATAAAACAAAAGAATGAAAGAAACCGAAGTTGGGCACGTGACCCGTTGCCTACTTAACTCGACGAATTCCCAGTGGCGCACGGCGGCTTTATTGCTGTGAGCTAAACCCACAGAAACATCGTGGGTATTAAACTCACAGTAACGAAATGAAGATAAAGCCAAATTGGACCTTGCATGTGCTATAATGCTACACCGATGTCAACATGGCAGTACTCAGAAAGCTGTGTGAAGGTACCGCGGGGGGCGCTACCGGTACGTAACAGAAACGAGTGCCCATATGACATTTCGTTTCTGTTTCTGCACCAGTAGCGCCCCTAGCGGTACCTGTACACAACTATCCGGAGACCGCCATGTTGACATCGGTGTAACCTACAGTCATTACGCAAAGCTGCATGCGATCACTTGATAAACCTGATTCGGTGACCACCTGATCAACTTGAATGCACCTGTGAAAAATCTAGTATGCAGAATCAGAAGATGTTACCTCTTCTTCATCTATCTTTCGCATAGGCCCGGAGAAATTTCCGACCTTGCTTTGCGTACTATCTGATATTCATAATATTGCCGTTATAGGCTTTTTAAAATGGCGACACACAACAGAGCCCGTAAGTCACTGCATGGCCACAACGCAGGTCATTAATTACAGGCCTCGTACAGTAGGCGTTCGACGATTAAGCGCAACGCCGTTAACTTCGTGCTTGGCTCGAACATACTTCTGCGAACTTTCAGAAAGTATCTGCATTGTTTCGCCGTACATGTTGCTAACACCCGTATGCCACGAAATGGCCTAAATTTATCATGGAAGGGTTAACGACGTTGGCGCACTTTTGCACCGAAACCGTCACGTTGCTTTCGTTGATAAGCAAGTGAGCATAAATCGCTTGTGTCAGCTACACGGGGTGATTGGAATGAAACGGGGTGCTTAATGTCAGACAAATCCTTAGATGTACGGGGCCGTATATGACAGTTGATTGAGCTTGAAAGCAATCACACAACCGACAACTGTAATGTTTGTTGTAATGAAACAAGTGCTGCTTTATAGAGGAAGTTGGAAAATTGGTAAAAGTAAATTGGAATTACAGCCTCTATAGTTCTCTAGATTGTTCCCTAGTCCCCAGGAGAACCAACGTCACTCATTTCTTCTTAGAGTGTGCCGTTTACCCGTTGGAATGGCGGCATGAAGAATACATCCAGTCTTGACACAACAAGTAAGCATTCATTGTGCATTTACTGAGGTAATCGATGCGGTGATCGATGCGGTTCGTTTCCCACAAACACTTTCCTACCACAGCGCTACATACAGGATGTCTCATCTAACGTGATAAAAAAATTATATGAAAAAATCTACTTGTTTCGAACATTATGGGGTCAACGCTATCTATCTCGAGGGAGAGTTTTGCATCACTCCGAAGTACTTCGATCAAATTTAATTCGCGAGAAATTGAATTTTCCCAATTGGATCTCAGAGAGTTGCCTATGGGAAAAGCTCTATGGGAAATTTACATTAAGTCTACGTCACGGCGCAAGCTCCGCCTTCGTCAGGACAAACGTATTAAGTCTATTTGGTATTTGTATGACAACGTATATAGTATAATATTAGGGAAAAAATAGCCAAAGCTCTGGCCGCACGCGTAGCATAGGTTTGTAAGTGCTCAAACGTCGCCGCGCAGGTACTGGACGGCCGTCCAGTACTGACGCGGCAACGTTCCGCATATTGCAGACCACATGTGCAGGCCACCCCCAGTAGTACAGGTTACTCATTACTTGGGTTGGGTTTCGCGCTGACAGGCGCTACCACAGAGTTAAGAAATATCATTTGATGTAGTGAATTTGGTACCCATCTGCCAGGCTCTCATCTGCCCGAGTTTCTTTTAAACCTGTTTTTTTTTTTTAGTTATTTCCCCTACTTTTGTCTCCCATTTATATCAACGTTCACTATAATTACGTAGCCGTCCGTCCCCAACTTCAAGTTTTCAAGATATATGCAGGGTTTCTTTTTTTAGGTGATACAGATTTTTCATAAAAAAAACTAAGGGCTATAGACATGCTGTTTTCACTTCTATCATCTCTGGGCCGGCGGACGTTCTTGGCCATATGTTGCTCGACCGTCAAATGAATAATTAGCTAATAATTGTTAATTAACTTTTCATTTATAAAAGCTATGAAGTTGTCCCAATGAGAATATTCTGTTCCTTTCGGTGACCTGATATTGTAGCCATTTTCAGAACAAAAATCCGTTCGGCAGATCGTCCGCAAAAAATTCTTGAAGGAACAACATTTTTTCTTTATTTTGTTCATTGCGCACTTTCGGAGACGCGTCTTTTCTTCACCCCCAATGTGAGATGGTGAAGGAGCCTCATGCGTCGAAGATGACCTTTAACTTGCCGAAACAAAACAAAAACACATTTATCGGGTGACGCTATAGGATCTGCCCTTATCTTCTGTTGCATTGTCTGTTAATCTTTTTCCAGGACGCAAGAGGCGACAGTGTGCCCTTTCACCGTCTCACATTGGGGGCGAAGGAAAGACGGGTCTCCGAAGATGCGCAATGAACAAAAGGAGAAAATTGTTTTCCTTCACGAATTTTTTTGCGGAGGATCTACCGAACGGATTTTTTTTCTGAAAACGGCTACGATATCAGGTCACCGAAAGGAACAGATGTTCTCATTGGGACAACTTCGTAGCTTTTATAATTAAACTGTTAATTAACGGTTAAAAAATTAGTCATTTGACGGTCGAGCAACACATGGCCAAGAACGTCCGCCGGCCCAGAGATGATAGAGGTGAAAACAGCATGTCTATAGCCCTTAGTTTTTTATGAAAGAGCTGTATCACGAAATATATAAGCGAAAGCCGTCGTTCGGAGACGCGCAAATTGCCGGCCGCGCTTACATCTCGGAAAGAAGCGATGTGAAGAGGTCGTGTACCTGCCCTTTCACTTTTCCTTTTCCAACGCAAAGTTATCTGAAAGAAGAGTGAGAAGGAAACAGGAAGGACCAGGCGACTGTTTTGATTCCGCCGCATCTTGCATTAACTTCACGGAGAACTGAGCTTGGCCGACAACTTGCGCGCCTCGAAACGACGGTCTTTCACTTCTGTTCTTTTTTATTTTATTTTTTGCGGTTATTACCAAAGTAGTAGGGAATGTATTTTGCGGTGCAATAGAGTAAACCCGACGTGCGCTTCCTGTTTCTGTCAAAACAGCGTGAGAGTGACTTTGCAAATTTCGAAAATCAATTGGAAGAAATCAGTTTCTCGCGAAATAAATTCGGGAAATGTGCTCAGTAGTAAAGGCAAAATCTTCCCCGAGATAAATAGTATTGGCCCCACAATGCTCAGATAAGTAGACTCTTAATACGATTTTTTTTTAAAGATCATATTAGGTGAAACTCGCAACAAAGGAGAGACGAATCGCAGTTGGACACACGCGAGACTCTGCACATTTTCGCATTCAGCCCGTTGGATGGTGCTGCCGGTGGCTTTATCATGCGTGGGACAAAAATAGCACCCTAATCAAAGTCAACCAAATCCAGGTTTACGAGAAGAAAAAAAGTATAAACATGTAATGGGCGCGGGTTACGTCAGAAAAAAGAACTAATATAACAGACTACGTCAATGGCGTGCTATGAATGAAAATAGTGTAAAAAAGAAAGATAAGCAAGTCTCAGCTTCTTTATCCCCCACACAAACTCCAATCTAAAGTAGGTATTTCCTTGGTGCATCCGTGTTACGCAGGCAAAGCACGCTTTAAAGGCACAAACGAGGTTGGCTAGTCGGCGGAATACCTGTTTTTCAAATAGACCGAAATCGAAAAGAGGGACATAGTCTGTAAGAACAACATTTCAGAGCTCCGCAATGCTTTCAAAGGATTCAGGCTCCGACATTAGCATCATATGACTCACAAACTTACGTTCGGAACAACATTGCCTCAAAAGGCCTTGGAGAACTGTTCCATTGAATAGCCCTTGTGCGCCATTCGACGATTGAGTCCCCTATTTTTGTAAAATGCTAGCATGATTTATTTCCTCGAACAGCAGCATAATTACTTGTCCGTAGTAAATATTCTTTGACTGTGACTTCGATTGGTTTCATACACGATAGAAAATGTGAACACTGGGTTGAGTTCTCTAATATGCATGGTTGAAGCATTAGGATAATCAAGCGACGAACAGAAGTTTATAGTCATATAGAAGTTTGAGCTTCATTTCACTTTTAAAAGTACGGTTCTTTTGTAGCGAAGTTTTTCATATCAGTCTGTCACAGATTGGGATGATCCGTGACACACCTAACGTACTCTAAAAACTTCGTTGGGGTACATGCTGCCAACAAAGAATGAAACCCTAGATCTGTAAATTAGAAATGTGCCTCGCTTTTGAAATTTTGTAATAGGTACGGTCTACTCCTATTCTGCTATCTCGCTTTTGCCCTAAAACCCCTAATTAAAGAGTTGGTGAATTTTGGGTAATGCTCTCTAGCAAATGCTGAGTGTACAAAGAGAGTGAAGTCAGAGATTAAATGTAGAGCACTCAAAAACAACACTGAAGCTTCCTAGGTTTGATATGTACAAGCTTTCGCGTGTTGGACCACGCTTCGTCAGGTTCGAGGGAAGCAGTACGCTCATACAAGTGTAGATTGAGTTCAATATGGCATGTGGGTACAAATCGGAAAAGGGAGATACACACTGAAAGAACACAATGCGGTGAACGCAACTGCATTTTTTCCAATCGAATCCAATCTAGAACCAGCTCTGACCCTACTTGACTACCGAGGGTCGATACGGTAAGCAAGCCGAAAGGAGCGAAAAGAGAAAACCAGTGTCCCATAATGGGCACCTTGGCCAGGGCACCACCCTCTTTGAGAGGATGTCCGCTTTGCCCTACAGCGATAATTCCGTGAAAGCGCTTCTTTTCGTCGCTAAGTTTGCTTTCAGGCACATTCTAATAGGTGTATTCTCGCTCCCAGAATAATTTCATGTTTCTTTTCGTCTCTTTTTTCTAGCCGCGAAAAACCGTTCACGACCAGATGTTTCTTGGTCCATGTGAATCAGAAATTCCCGTTTACTGAACTTATGAAATTTGGTTCCAAATTATTCATTGATATGTCAGCCACTTTGATAACTCGCTCGAGCAAAAACGAAAAAAAAAAAAAAAACTCATCCTGACCCACATCAACTGTCCTATTTTAAACATGCGAATATCAACAACAACATTGTCGCAATCCCTACACATTGGTTTTACATACGTTCTCATTGCAAAGGTATGCTCTCAAGTCCAGTTCTCATACAAATGAAACTTTCACTATTTAGCTTTTTTCTTTCCTTCGTCCTTTTCTTTTTCTTTTCTAGTACACAGTCAGCGTAAAAGACCTAGAGCGAAAGCGGTAGTAGACGTGGTGGAAGGCGAGGTCTTGAATGCCAAGTCTCTCCGGCCTTTCGTTAAGATTCATGCGGTTGCGAGTACTGAAAGTGAAAATTCGTGCGTTCGTGCGTGCAGAATGTTGGTAGAGTTGACTGGCCCCAGTCGTCTGGGACGCATGTTTCCGAGAGTAGACGCGGAAGAATTGCTCCCTTACCACCGTGTTCCTTCTTTTTTTTTTTTTTTTTTTCAATAGGCAGTAATGGCTTTGTAAACTTCTTTTGCAGACGTCTTTTACAGAACGCTCGTGTGTTGTACAGGTCTAAGGGTACTGTACAGTACAGCGCTCGTGACGAACCTGTTGATATAGTATAATGGAAAAGGCTAATAGAAACGCTAGAAACGCGTTTTCAGCAGGAACACACTGAGGCAAAGAGTGTACCTTCGGGTTCCTCGTCTGAAAACTCCGCCCCCCCCCCCCCCGTGCCCCACTCCTTCGTGCTGTGCTCTCTCCACGTCTGCACGCCGCTGATAGTCACAGTTGCTTCGCGGCGCTAACACGGAGTTAAGAAATTTCATTTGAATTACTGAAGTTGGATAGAAAAGTACAATTTGCCGTGTATAGTGGTAAGAAATTTCATTTCATCTAGTGAAGTTGGATAGAAAAGTACAATTAGCCGTTCATGGCGGTTCTGGTCACGACTTCATTTAGAGCACTGTGCACACTTTTATCCCCATATTTTTCTTTTGTGATTCGTTGCTGTGAGCGAGGACAGAACATCGTTCCTTATAACACAATATCTACTGAAATAGCCTAATACAGAAGATTATGTGGATCTCGCATATGGGACTCGCTCTGGTGTTAACGAGCATGAGCCCGTCCGTAGCTCGAGATGTAGCCTGTGGTATTTCGGGATATGTCATATGCTAGAAATAATATATGTAAAATGACATAACGCGAAGCGAGAGTTTTGACAGTAACCAATGTTTCATGCACCAACTGGTCATGTCCGCACCAATGTAGTTACTTTGGCATATCATACTGTCTTTACTTTCGTTTTTGTAATCTAATCTAATCTAACCTGATCTGCACGTGATATAGACTTCTAGAGGGCGCAAAGGGGGGACTTTATCCCGCAGTGTCGGTAACTGTCAGAAATAGATACTAAGCCCTTGAATTGAAACATCTGAAAAGTTGTCTAGGTTCGAGAGTACACTGTAAAAAGGTTACAGCGACATGTCTTCCCTGAGCTTGTTTACACTCAGAAAGCTTCCACAGTGGCGGTTACGGCATTGAAAACGATCATATTTCATGCAGTGCAGTTTCTTACTCGAATTGTCCATGATGTCCTTAAGCAAAGGTACTCCATATTCAGCATTCATTATCTCCTTTTTGCGTTTGCAGGTACAGCCCAACAAGCCGAACTTCTCATGGTTTCGCTTTTGACCACCTTGGCGTCTTCAACTAATAGTAAGTGCTACACCAAGGTTCTACCCTTAAGGATTCACTCGTCGCTTGCTCTTCTTCGCGCGGTAGTACGTGAAAGGAGTTAATCTTCTCCACACTTTGTTTGATCGAGTATGACGGGGCTGAGCACGTTGTCACGTGACACGAGATAACAACGTTCTCGTACAAAGTGATTAACCTGGTTATAATATCGTAGCAGGTGATGACCTACAAATATCGATTTATACCGCCGTCGTCAAAAGCGGCAAAAATTAATATGGTGCAATCATGACCGAACAGATAGCAGAGCACCGAAATAATGATGTTGGCAAGAGAGCTGGTAACCATATCTGCCTTGGCTGCCAGCAACTAATACAATAAATGTGACTGCACTTAGTGCTTTGTGCCAGATGAGTCAAGGAATCTAATAATTTTCGCGACTGACTAATGATGACCGCAACATTTCCTTTTGGTCCCCGGTTCGTCTGACGGCACCATCGTCAAATGTCAGCTACAACGTCATTTCTTTACGGCGCTTGTTATATATAAAGCAGGCGTACGACAGAGCAAAAGAGGAAAAATCGCATCGCGGATATGCATCCAAACAACGCTCTTAAATATGCGTCAAATATTTATTTACTTATGATTATACCTCAAGGGACCTGAAGGGCATTGCATGAGCGCGCATGGTTGGCACGAAAACATTAAAAAATGAGTTGAATAATGCGGGACGTTTTATTCCCGTGTGGGGTCTACGATAAGAACTGTTATTGGTGTTACCTATAGTAGATAGTGTAGTTGGCAGAATGATATTGGGTTCTACAGCAGAGGTAGGTAATAATGGATTACTTTGAACGCTTTCACTTGCATTACGAGCTGTCATGCGCTGCCGGAAATGCGTCGCATCTCGAAAATCGGTAATGCGAATGCATTCCATTTTATGAAGGAGCAATGTAATGCCATTAATTCTGGTGGGGGTAACACCTAATGACGTTGCTCATTACTTGGGTTCAAAATTCAGGCATGATCTAAATCCAGCCGTTCCGAGTTGTGCCTGGTACAGAAAGGAGGTTTTTCCTAGCACCTCAACTGGTCTAACAGTTCAACTCGTTATAACGCTGAAATTAATCTTATCTGTGGTTGTTCATTTCGATTATGTGTACTGCTCTCGTCTCTGGACTCGTCACACACGGTAATGTGTGACGATGTAGAAGACCGGTCGCTTCTCTTTACAGTACGTGCTTCAAACATCACGTGTCATTAACGTAATGCACCAAATAGCTCCACACATCTCGCAGTTTTATGAAGAAGAAGAATGTAATGTCATTAGTAATAATTTAGTAAGCATGAAAAAGTAACGGGGAATGTAATATGCATTAGTGTACAAAACTGTAATGAATACTGGTATAGTGCATTACAAAATAAAAATTGCTTCCCCAACTCTGACCTGCTGGAAGGTTGTACATAGCCTGCAGTAGAAGTGGTAGCTTTCTTCCCAATCTATTTGTAAGGCTATTCGTCAGAAACTGATCTGACGTCATTATGAACCAAACCCATGCGGATGACTTCCATTCGACCTTAGACAGTGTGGAGTCTTCTCTTCAGTCCATATGTGTGGTACAGAACGAATCGAACTGAACTGGACGAAACCTTATCAGTTTTTGACGCGATTGCGCGCCGGAACCGCCTACGCCAGATTGAAACTGGCGTGCACCGCAAAACCGCCTGACACATGTAATGGTCCCAGCTTCTACTCCCATCACCTCGTTGAACACAACCGAACCGTGGTGAAGACCTTACCTGATCGTGCTAACCACCTCACATCCAGCTCAGATCTCCGCACTACTAAACGCGCCTCTGAAAAAACAGCTACATACACAACGTGGTTACCCGAGACATGTTATTGAAGCCACCCTAAGCAAATGAATGATTTAAAACATCCAAAAGAAAGTAATTTTAGTCAAGCCCGTCGTGACCATCCCGTACGCCAAAAATCGGAATGTATCTGCCAGGCTTACCTCCCCTTACGGATAACAGCCTTATTAAACCTCACATCAGGCGCTGTGACGTCATTCCCATGTCATTTCTTTGTTTTCTACGTTAAGTCGGCGTGATCTCTTATTTCATGTCAAGCACCCAACATCCTCACCTTCCAAGTTCTGTTGTTGCCTGTTTCCTTAACTCCTTTTCAACCTCGCGAACAGATCATCTCATTGTCTTTCTGTTCTAAGCTGAGGCACGTAAGCTCGTGGGTATTGTTATGCAAATACGCTTCCTTGCATGTCGTGTTCCCAGAGACGTTGAATCTGCAAGGGAAAAGACAATTAAGCGGCGTCAAAACGGAGAGCGCGCCTTCTATCAGCTATCTTTGGAAGCACACAGATACTTCCAAGTAAGGTTATCGCGTTTTTCAGCGTTTCCAGAAGCCATTTATTTCGCTCAACCAGGAGTAGATATGTGAGAGACACGAAGAACACATTCCTTAGGTAGCGTCAATCGACGTATTCGAGACAGTTTATTTTTATTTTCCATATCGTGTTTCGCTCCCTGTATTACGTTTTAATATCCTATTAGATGCACTATTAGACGAACAATTGAACGCACGGCATATATTACCCGCATGCGAAGGTCTTGTCTTAATGTCCCCCCAACATTCCGTTGTTTTTATCGACATATGTCCTCTCTGTTCATCGCCGACGTGCATGTATTATGCGTTCAATCAACGTTATAATCAGAGATTTTGCTAGCTCGTCGACGTCATACTCGCCTCGTCAGGTGTGTACTATGCAAACGCGGTAACAAGCACGTGCCACACAAGGCCTAATCCGAGTGGCTGGAGGTGAGATTCTAAGATAAGAACGCTTCATTAGCAGACTTCAAGACAGATCACGGGAGCGCCATGGCTCTTAGAATGCCCGATTTTTGGGCGTACCACCATCTTATATACCCCGTTCAAAATAAAGTTGTTGTTGTTGTTTTACCCCGTTAGCAAATTACCTCGAAGAGGTATACCGCTGAGGATAATATCTTGTGTCCGAGTTTGCGGATAATCCAAATAGTCTGGAACTGGAACGACTGTGTTAGCTGAGTATTTTACAGACACTTGATCATTGAGCTGCCCCATCAAGGCCACGAACTGTGTCATCAAAACATGGATATATAACGTACAATACATTTATTTATTGGTTATATTATTTATTTTTGCTGAGGTTTCTCTGCTCCAAAGCGTACCATACCGTATCCCGTTTTCCTCATCATCCACCTCTCCTCTTTTCTACCGCGGGAATAATCTCTCTCTCTTTCTCGTGAGCATTTTACACTCACGTTGTGCGAGAAGGAAGAGGGACCTTACGATGCATTTACCCTGGCGCTTTTTTTTATCATTTTAGAAAAGTAACCTAGCAGAGCGTGGCTTACCCACCCTGTCGAACGTCACATTGAAAAAAGCTAAAATCCTCAAGTGAAGCATAACACACATAAATACAACCGCACCACAATGCACTGCACTGTGAACAAGTTTCGTTGCATAACCCTCCGGTATTTCATGTAGAAAGCTGTTCACTTTCCCTATTCGCCATTCACATACTTTCTCTGCTAACGCACATAATAATAATTGGGAGTAGCCCTACACGCAAGGTGACTCCGCGCATGCATCTTGTACGCATCCTGTACGCATCATCTACGCATCATCTACGCATCGTCTACGCATCATCTACGCATCATCTACGCATCATCTACGCATCATCTACGCATCATCTACGCATCATCTACGCATCATCTACGCATCATCTACGCATCATCTACGCATCATCTACGCATCATCTACGCCTCTTCTACGCATCATCTACGCCTCTTCTACGCCTCTTCTACGCCTCTTCTGCGCCTCTTCTACGCCTCTTCTACGCCTCTTCTACGCCTCTTCTACGCCTCTTCTACGCCTCATCTACGCCTCATCTACGCATCATCTACGCATCATCTACGCATCATCTAAGCATCCTCTACGCATCCTCAAACTAACGCACCCTCTCTGCCCCATATGAGATATGCGTCCCATAGTTCTGCAATATCACTTGTTGACAGTCTAAGTGCTTAGTGCAGTCTAGGCTCTATTTTGAGTTGTGTAGTCGTCATGAGGGTTTTAGCCCTTTCAAACATGTCGTTCCCCGGTTACCAACAAGCCCAAAATAATGTTTTATTGTTCCATGTTGTCGTCAAGGGGCTTTTGGTCGAGCCATTTGCCTCAAGAGAAATGCGAATCAACTTCTCTAGCCGCAGCCGCAGTAGGCTTCCTCTTTTTCATTCCTTTATGCAGTACATGCGAATGCAGTACATGCGTATGCAGTACACGGCTACTTCGCTCAGATGATGAAATATCCAACAACTCGCCGCCGCTTCCCGCACTCTGCCATAGTGATCTTCCCAATTCCATATAGACTTGCAGTTTTCAGTGTCGCACAATAGTGGTCCAGACACACAATGCAGGATGTGTGGTTGGCCCCATGTAAATCATTCAGCGTGTCATAGCATTCTGGGACTCGGCGTCCGTATCATCCCGAGTTACGAGTGTGGCGAAATAACTCAACGAGTTTCGTCGCTGAAGTGCACCGGTTTATACAAAGCTGATTGAGTTTGTGATTGGGAAAAGTATTTTAATTCATTCACGCAACACGCCCACGTGCCTGATGCTGTATAATGAAATTGAGTAATCGGAAGACCCAGTACAAACGCAAGAATACCGATTTAATTGCTATCGAAATTTGTTTCCTCGACCCTTAGAATTAAGGGTACTAAGGAATTAACTCACACCCTCACAAACTCCCTTTGCAATACACGTTCAATCCATGGAGGCATTCCATTTGTGGGCAGAATTTATTACCATCAGGTGTTCGAACAGACAGGTACCCGCGAATTGTTCTTCCCGCATTAGATGAACGGCCGCAATTCTCGTTCTGCCAAAGTTTGAAATCAGTTGTGAGGACTGATTATCTGCGGTTGTTATCGATTGTATTTTGTAATCTCACTCCAGGGTGCGCCTCCTGCGCGAAAAATTAATAAAAGGATTAAGCATCTGCGTAATAGCAGTCCTGGGACCGTTTGTAATTACCAATGAGAACCACGTATTCTTGGTTTTATGTGTTAGTTCAATAGTGATGCGGACACACTGATTTTAGTTTAATGAAAATGCCCGAGCGGTTGTCGTAGTCTCTAATTCTTGGTACTATACTACGGATGGAGTGAAGACATACGCGCGTCTGGAGCTCTGCACACAGTGATGATTCGTGACTCTACGTCGCGAGACAGCTACGATCATGAGCGAATTTACACACAGTGTAGACGGTGAACTAAACAGGTGTGATAATAAAATATAGAGAGAGTTCCTTATAATATAATACGAGGGGCGTTCAAGTCAAACCGGGACTTTTCATTTTTCGCAAAAGTAAAATGAACTTACAGGCGAGAATATAGTAATGAAAAAATGGCTAGGAAGCAAGCGAGCTGGTGAAGATGATGCATAATGTAAAAACCCCCGAGACTAGAGAACACGAAGGGACAGACACAAACACGAAGTCTCAAATTAGTTTTATTTTTCAACGTAATCTCCAGCTGCACTAATGCACTTGTCCCAGCGTTTCACGAGGGCTTGGATGCCAGCAGCGTAGAAATCCTTACCGGCGCGTAGCAGCCATGATCGGACAGCATTTTTTACCTCGTCGTCGCAGCTGAAGTGGTGGCTCCCAAGGAACGCCTTCAGTGGCCCGAAAAGATGCAAATCGCTGGAGGCGAGGTCCGGACTGTAAGAGGGATGTGGCAGACACTCCCAGCCAAGTTCCTGTAAGGTGCGTGTCGTGAGACGCGCGGTATGCGGGCGTGCATTGTCCTGTAGGAGGAGGACTCCTTTGGTGATGAGGCCCGACCGCTTTTGCTTCAGCGCCTTATGCACATCCCTCAGAACCTGGCAGTAATACGCACTGTTGATCGCATTATATGCACTATTGATATCGAGGCATGTTATCCTATCGGCATGTGTCGGGATGTGTCGGTCCTTGAGGATCAGGCGCTCCACAAGTTGGATGTTTTCAGGAACTCTCACACTGGGCTCTGAGCCGCCCCGGCCGGGATCGCCCAGCCCTGATGTACGGCCGTCTCGGAACGGTTTGCACCACTCAAACGCTTTGCTGCGGCTAAGTGTATCGTGCCCGTACTGAGCCTGAAGTTTTCTGTGAATTTCAGATGACTTTACGCCTTCATTCACGAGAAACTTATGACAATTCGCTGTTCGATGTGCGCGCTCACCTCGTTGTCGGCCATCTTGTCCAATACGTGTCTTCTGTTTTGCACAAACTTTGGACCACGACGTGGTGAACGTGGAGGTCGCGTGTGAAAATGACGAAAAAGAAGTATCGCGAGTCATTTGTACACTCAGGAGACAGAAAGACCCGGTTTGACTTGAACACCCCTCGTAATATAGAGCTTGGTAACTAAATATTGAGCTGCTCTCTGTTATTCTACTGTCTGCTACTCTGCATATATGGATTGTTAGCTGCTAGCCAGGGGTGGCGTAATGTCCTCAATTCAGAGGGACCCCAGATCCCAACCGGCGCCCCTCTTCCACCCCCACTGCCACCACCAGTTTATGCCCGGAGGCCAGAAATTCGAGCCATTCTGAATGACAAAAAGTGGCAAATGCTTTATTGTTTTCGTCTTGTATGGATTGAATGTATATTGCATTATTTGCATATCAATATTTCAGTATACAGAATTAAGCAAAAACACACCACGCAAACCCTTTCTCTGACTGTATCACGATCCCAAAGAATTCCGCTCTAAAACCCTTCCGCGAGGCGAATTCCTCTATTATAGCGTTGTCCTTGAGCATGTCGAGTTTCTCCGGGTAGGCGTGCAAGTTGCACAGATGGTGTAGCCGTCTCTGCCCATGGACGGTCATAGGAACGTCGTCCCCATTCGCAGTAACGAGAGCGATCTCTCGGCCACTGCTGACGTGGCTTCTACAGCTTGGGACGAAAGGTTACGGAACGCGGCACTGGCGTATACCTTCATCCGAGCGGCTCTCCACCAGAGATTAAGGAAGATACCGAATAAGCAACGGGTGACCGGCTTTTGTATCCATCTCTCCCTCTGTGTGTCCGCTCCTGTTTGCTGCTATAGGGTGTCGCCCCAGTGGAGGAGAAATGCCAGCACCCTTGTGGTCCGAGAACTTTTGTCCCAAGCTGTACAGCCAACAAGGCGCAGATGCAACACACGCAACCAACCGACAAAGCCCTGCCTATATGCTCGCAATTTGATCGATTCAGGAAAAGGGTTTCTGGCATTTTATTCGCGTGCGGTACCTGAGATAACACTTTGTCGCCTCACCTCAATGGGAATTTTGCGCCCTCCTAACAAATTCAACGGGCCTAAAGTAACCCCTGTAACCCCCTCCCCCTTTTCCACCGCCCCTGCTGCTAGCAAATGTAACCAAATGTCCATGACCAGGGTCTAGTCATTGTATGCGTAAGGAAATCTTCAAGAACTTGGGATGGTCAGCTTGGTCCAAAGACCAACTAGCACTTTCAAACTCAGACGACACGCCTATGAAAAAAAAAAGTAATAATAAATAAATAAATAAAAAACATAAGCGCTAAAGGCACCGTTGCCTTTCGTGGTCTGCACAGTGGCGGAGCGTGCCACAGATGGTACAATTCAGGTACTAGTTTTCCTGATCATTATTCATCCGAACCGGTATATTAGCAGCATTTTGACGCAGCTGGCGCTCTATGCTCGTCGTCTGCCCACACCCCGAGGCATGGAAAACTTCATAGCGGACTGTGTGCATGTGCAACTGCCACAGATCGACAATACTGAGGCAATTGTTGTTGTAAGTGTAAGTAAGTGTTGAGGGAGGTCAGCCCAGATCAGAGGTCAGAAGTGAGGCAATTGATCAGCTGCAAACCGCCGTAGGAACAAAGTCGAACAAGTAAGCGGTGTAAAGGCCATATCCATCGTTATACAGTGGGCAGAGACAGCATGCACTGCTTCATTTTCTGCAATACTGCTGTACCCACTGTGTTTATGTTGATGACAAAAAATAATATGGAGGGAGGGACTGTGTACCCGTTGCCGCAGTCACATGATTATGACATGATTTGTGATAGTGACTTGTGCATTCCGATTAGCCTCGCAGATTTCATTGCTCAAAATTACTGCCCCATTCCACAGGGCCGTGGTGTTGTCGTGTAGTGACATCACTCTTCAGATCCACTTACAAACCAAAATGAAATTGCTTGTGTTCTCTAAACATATACCCAAGGTAACACGACGATCACCAATAATAAATCGAAACATATTTGGAAGGCTGCTTGAGAACTATTGGTAGGTAATCGAAACAATTCCAAACATAACAAAACGTAAACCCAAACATTCTTCAAATCTAATCTTAATCTAAAATCAACTAAATAAACACACGCTCACGAGGCGTGGAATACAAGACTGATGAAGGTACAGATTGGCGCGACAGTGTTGAAGCATTCTGGCACTGTTGCAAGTCTTGGACGTGAAATATGCTGGAGGGAAGCCAAGGACGCAAGTCATGGCCACCGTCCTTTTGGCTCTGCCTTCGGCTATTGTCGTCTGCCGTTACCGAATTTGCCTTTGCTGACGATGCATTATAATAACCCGGAGTTGTCATGCGCTTGGTGAATGACAACTCATAAATGATTAACAGTACGTTGGGCATGAAATCTATTCTTTTCTCTAGTATCAAGTGATATGCCTGAAAAGCGGAATGTTGAAAGCTAGCGTGTGAATATTTTGTTCATTGCTCTTTGTTTTTGTTATTTTGTTCATTTTCCCAGTATTACGTCTTATGTGCATGAAAGAAGGGAGAAATGCTTAGTTGTCTTTCAATAATAATAATAATAAACGCTGGGTGCAATTTTGGGCATTGTGCAAAATGCGTATGAATGCAATAGCTTTGCAGGGCTATCGCTAGCGGTAAAATTTTGTGGATTAAATGTCTCGTAACACTGGGACTAGTAACTTATTTCGTTTCGAAATGCTATTACGTTTTTGTAGAAAGCCCTTTAACGTTTTGTGAAATTGTTTATTTCCTTTTCCATTGTTACTCTGGTGGTTACACAATTTCAGCGCACACGAAACACAGTTTGGTGGTCACTGTTACTGTCACTGACGTGGTATCACGTGGCTCTATAAAGCTACGGACGCACATATACACGGTGGATGGGCCTATGATGCTACCGCTTCAATAATAATTCTGGACTCTTCCCCGCGACACACCTATAATCATCAGCGGCGAACATACATTATTACAATTATCACCAAGTTGTAATAAATCGATTGAACGGTAACATCTCTTTGAGTCAGGAGGAACGTGGGGACGAAAACAGGACGTGCACAGGACGGGACAAGAACCGACGACAACGACGACTCAAATTAATCACCGGGTCTACTACTAATATATCAATAATAAATCATAATCAGTAAAATCAGCAATAAATCATCAGGTCTACTAGATGCACTCAGAGACCGCTGCGTCGGACCTTTGTTTGTTTATTTGTTTATGAGGTTGTAGGAAATGTTAGCCTGGTAATGTAACGGCTTGGTACTCCTGCGCTTGTCTTTTTCTATAACATGGTAGGTCGTGCCTGGACAGCATTGAGCACGAGTCTCCTTCATAACGCCAGTCGCACTTTGTCTGAAACGGTTTCTCTCTCTCTCTCTTACCCGGTTTTACTAATGGAGGGCTCCAACCAAAGTCGAAGTACGTACTTGAAAGGTACATCAGAAGAACGCGGGAGGTATTCTACGCGAACGGGCGGCACGGATCGCTTTTAGGGAATATAGCTTAAATGGAAAGCCCGAGCATCACTGTTATGCACAGCTGAAATGGCAGTCTCGCTCTTTCTTTCCTCTTTTTTTTTCTTTTTACATATTTCAGTAAATGTTTGTTCGGAACGAGAGCCATTCCACTCAGCGGTACACACGCTCCTTTATCTGGCTCCGTCTATTTTTGAACACTGATGGACCTTATTGCGCATCAATACAGTTTTCCTTTTCCTTTTTTTTTTTGTGCTTTGGGGACGAGATTAAATGGAAGGGGTTTCTAGACTGCCAGGAGCATTTCTTGGATATGCAATGGGGAAAGGATGGGAAGCAAGTTATTATTATGCAACAACTTTATTTTAAAATGATGAATGGGGAACTAAACAACACATATACACTAACACATACAACAAACAACACACATACAAACAACACATATACACTGCAACACATATACACTGCAATATGAAAGGAACAAGTTATTAGAATTGTTGTGTGATATCCAAGTAACGAATGTGAAGACGGTGGACGGTGAAGAATGTGGACTCGGACAAGGCTCCTAAAATAGTCAGTTTGGATTGGGATAACGACCAGGCTGGTTGTGGCACGATCTTCGGGGCAAAACATCACATCCGGCATATAGTGCACTACGAATATAAAAATGCTACAAATGAGCTATACGCTCACTAGCAGAAGCAGTCTCATGTAATATGGTACTTTATATGTTTTCATTAAGGTAGGGAAGATATAATGAAATATCACTTCGATTCAATTCAGTTCGAATGCTTATTACCCATTCAGCATCAGAAAGCAGAGAACGTGACAAACCATAGGGTCTGTTGCTCCTGAATTAAATTTATACTGTGGTACAGTTGTATGCGAGAGAGTGTGTGGGGGGTGGGGGAAGGGGGGGGGGTAATGTCAAAATTCGCGAGTGTCAGCAGGGGTCGCATAAGACTATCTGGCTCACGAATGTGTGCAGTGCAAGGATGGATAGGTAGCAAGCGAGCTCGTGATCCATAATAGCAAAACTCAGCGACGAGGAACAAAAAGGGACATACACAGGCAACATCTGAAACGCAGCTACTTTTTGGCAAAACTGTTCAACTGTGTTTGCGACGTTGCGTGTGTGTTTGTCCCTCGTCTCGGGGTTTATCATGAACGCTTATACACGTCATCCCTGGGCATTTCGCTCGTACTCTAGAGCAGGAACTTAGCAAATCCAGATCAGAATCCCGAAGGAGTTGCAAGGGGATTCTTTACTCGCATTATTTCTACCAAAGATTTGCTGAAACATTAGAAAATTATAATGGGAGAACAGAGTTGAACCTTCCGTTGCTGTAAATAACCAGCGAAATGTTCCAATGTTTCGAAACGTTTCGTTTCCGAAATTCCAACGTTTTGATACAGCGTGCTAGTGATGTTATATCTGATGGAGGAAACCTAAATTACCGAAACAATCAAACATCAGCTAAAACAGATCGGGCGATTTCCTACATCCTCGCTTATGTCAAACCAAAGTCAAATTTCAATGAACTTCCAACATGAGATGTTTCTTATCTCGATTATACGTCGAATCCAATCATCATTTCCACGTGCCAAAGTGCAACCATATGCGACAAAGACATCGATCTAGAACGATATGTTTGACGACATTTTTTTTTTTTTTTAAAGATGCTGATAGAAAATTCTGTCATCTGTTTCCCTGCTGCTGAAGACTGAAATCCCGAACTGTCAGGTGTGGATCTGTATCGCGAAATAGATGGCGCTCGCGGAGATGCCTTTCCGTTGATGACGGTTCAGCGCACCATCAGCAGCTGTCGAGAATACGGAGCCTCAGATGACATCCACTGCAATATGAATACATAACATCCAAACAACGTTGACGCCCGTGTTTTATGTTCACATTTCGCTGGTTTTCAATGTCGCTGCCTCACGTCAGTGTATCTTGTGCGAACAAACACGACAGGACGCTGGGAAAAGGTGAAGTGTCACTCCGAGAAAGTGAAAAGAATGACAGCTCGGAGGCGCATTGAAAGATGAGATAAATTTTCAATGTAACATGTTTTGTGCTCCTGACATTGCGGAACTGTATAACGCAGTACAATGCGATTACGATAACTGATTGGTAAAATGACGTGAACGGGGGCAAGCCTATGGCGATAGGTCCACGAAAGCGACAGCGCGACTTTTTAAAGTTGAATGTGATCTCGTTCAGTTATACATGTCAAGTAAAAGTCAATATGATTCGGGAACACTAGTCGTTAGTCCACGATAATGAATTAGGAACAGCAACGAGAACGACAACCAGGAAATAGAGCAGGTTGATTGTTAATCTCTGTAATTGTAAAGTGGCACACACGTGATGAATAGAAGAAAAATCGAATTAAAACAAATATTCAACAACAAATGTGTAATATATATACATATATTATATTATATTATATATATATATATATATATTAAGTAAAGAATAGCCGGAGCTATTTGGCTGCACGCATAGCATATGTTTGTAAGTACTCAAACGTCGGCACGCCAGTACTGGACAGCTGTTTCTGCCTTATTGGGCCATTGTCAGCAGTACGCAAGCAGGCAACGTTTGAGCGGATGGCGTCAGACGGTCACGTAGCACGTGACCGTCGCACGTGACCTCCCATACTGGCGTGGCGACGTTTGAGCACTTACAAACATATGCTATGCGTGCAGCCAAAGAGCTCCGGCTATTTTTGCCTTAATATACTTCACTGGCTTTGCACTGGGCTTTCAGTGGTGAGTTAGCACACTATGATGGGAGGAATCACGTGCTACGTGACCTTCTGAGGACATCCTTTCAAACATTGCCTGGCTTGCTGAGCTCAAGATCGCGGGTTCGATCCCGGCCGAAGGCGGTAGCAATGTGGGGGCGGTAAACATTGCTTCCAGCACCGCGTGTCGGAGATTTCCGGCGCACGTCAAAAGAACCCCAGGAGGTCCAAATTATCCGCAGTCCTACCCGGCGGCACGTGCAACATGTCGCCACACTGCGCAGACAAACCTTACGTGTAACGACACAGTACCATTATTTCTCAAACATTGCCTGCCTGCGTACTGCTGATGATGGCCCAATAAGATCAATAGAACACCCGCTGTTATGTAAACATTGCATCGACTGAAGCCTCACAATGGTGGCTGGCGGCCCTCCTTGGAACTATTCGCGTGTTCCTGCATGTATGACAGCGTGACAGAAAGCGCACGTCAAGAGAGAGAGAGATACATGATGACGATGATATGGGGATGACTTCCGCTCATTGAGCAGAATGCTACCCCATTGATAGTGGGGGAAAATGAGAGGAGGATGATGATGGTGACGACGCTGACGGGGTCTTAAGGGCGAAACGCATTGGACGTTTTCTCAGCGTCAAAACGTCGCGCGCACGCCATGGCATTGCACACGCGGCGAAGAGAGACTGAAAAACCGCACGGAATCTCTCTTCGCAGCCACCGTGCGCGCTTTCACCGAGGTAGTGCTCACGCCACCTGCAATGTCCCGTAAGGGTCCGCCTTGGACGATTTCCGATTTTCACATCGAGCTATACCTAGCTGGACTTCGGAAGAAAAATGAGCTCTCTGACACCGTTGTTCAGCGCCTTGCCGCCGAGTTTATTCAAGACGTTTACGGCACTGCCACCCACATTTACACTAATGCCAGCGTTGACAATAGAATGGGCAAATGGGGCATACCGTACTGAATACCATCATTGAAGTGGGCAGAAAGCCTGGAAGGAGAGCTAACCTCTACCGACGCAGAACTGACGGCTATAACTGAAGCGCTTAGGGCTACAGAGACCTCGAAGTTGTCAGACATTGTTGTAATCACGGATTCACGAGGCGCTATCTCACGCATCGATCATCACTCTGAAACGCGATATTTCGCAGGAGAAGCCGTGCACCAGCTTAAATCCTGCGGTAGCGCGGTAGCGCTGCAGTGTATCTCCTCCCATAAGGAAATTTTCGGGAATGACCAAGCTGATGAGCTGGCCAAAGCAGCTACAAAATCGAACCGAAAGTCCAGGCGCAGTCAAGTAATTGATATTAACATTCCCTTGAGTTTGAGGGGGAAACACAGGACGAGATGAACAGATAGACTCACGAACCAGGAATGAAGCTTTAATACACAAAGGGCAAGGGAGACAGGGTGAAAAGAAAGTGTACACTCCGGTATCTCAGCGTAGGTGAATATGAGGCGCGTAATACGAACCTCTTAACGGTCGGTGCACATCGATAACTGCACAAGGGAACCTGCGTGCTTGCAAAGAATGGAAAGGTATTCCAAAGCAGTACAATTGCACAAAGGATGATAAAAAGTAAAAATATTGGTAACATTAACAGTACAATATATAAAAATATAAACATACATGTAAAACTCAGGAGTGAATAAGGTACGGAATAAAATGTGTTTAAGTCTCTCTCATGGAATTAGTCAAGATTAAAGGAGTTATCCGTGGCTAACGGGGCTAAGGAGAGTGACCAAGCCTTCTGGGAGGACAATGCTAGGTTGGCTCACACATCCTTTTGTAGTTGCTATAAGGGAGGATCCTAGTAGAGTGCGGGACAGTTTGTCATTGCAGGAGATTAAACAGTTGGTTCCGGCGAAGGTCTGCCGAACAACCGGAACAGCCTTCCACATGTTTAAAAGGTTCAGAAGTACTTGCAGCACATACGTTCCCTTGTGCAGTTATCAACGCTACCACCGACCGTTAAGAGGTTCGTATTACGCGCCTCATATTCACCTACGCTGAGACGCCGGAGTGTACACTTTCTTTTCACCCTGTCTCCCTTGCCCTTTGTGTATTAAAGCTTCATTGCTGGTTCGTGAGTCGATCTCTTCATCTCGTCCTGTGTTCGTCCTGTGTTTTCCCCTCAAACACAAGGCAATGTTAATTTCAATTCAACACCAGCTAGCTTGCCTGCTCCTGCTATGTGCAGTCAAGTAGTTTCGTCTGCTCCAGAGCTATCAAAAGACGTGTATGGAGGGTGCATCCTGGTACGCGAGAGGGAAACGAGGCTGCACCCCCATCCTGAGCTAGTGGCCTCCCCGTAGTGCCTCCCATCCAATCTCGTAGTGCCTACACGTGCGCCCACACTTTCAAACTCGGCCGCACTTCTAGTCCAAATTGTCGCCAATGCAGTGAACCAGAAACGGAAGAACGTATTATAATGGTCTGTCCGGCTACATCCGACGCCAGACGGGAACTCCAGAAAGAAATGCAGCACCCTGGAGCATCAGAGCTCCAGATTGAGGAGATCGTCCATCTACGCGGCAACCTCCAGCGCCGCAAACCAGTACAGAAAGCCTCGCTCAACTTTCTGAAGGCAGTGGACCCTCACGGTCCGCTGTAATGGAGGAAATTGTAGAACCAGACGCGTGAGTTCTCCCCTACCCCTTTTACCTCTTCCCCGAGCAACGTGCGCCAATCTAAGCAAGCAGACCGCTCGGATCCCTACGTCACCCCCCACCCCACCCCCCTCCGTTTTTTTTTCCTGTTTTCTTCTCGCTCTTTTTTTAGATAACTTTGCGTTTCAACCACGCCGCTGTTATCAGCAGGAGCTTGATAAAATGAGAAGTGAAAGAGCAGGTGCATGGCCTCCTCATATGGCTTATTTCGGAGCTTATTTGAGCGCGGCAGGCGACCTGCGCGCCTCGAAGCGAGGGTTATCCCAATTTTATCCCGGCTATTACCATTGTAGTAATGAATGTATACTGCCACAGAATTAATTAAACCCGGCATTAGCTTTCTGTTTATGTATAAAAAAAAAATTGTGAGGTATACTTGAGATAGGAAAAGACTTGAGAGGCGAGACAAAAAGCGTGAGGTAGGCAAAATGTCCGCCGTGATAAATAACGTTGACCCCATAATATTCCGACATGTAGATTATTACGTATTGGATTATTATTATGTATCAGATTAATACGATTTTTACGTGAACTTAACGCGTTACGTGAAACACCCTGTATGTGACATGCGTTTACGCGCATCTTTCGTGCATGTTTATCTGAGTATACGCGTATATACGGGTATACTTAAAGCTTACGTGAATAAAACAATATCCATCCATTGTGGGGTCCATCCATTTAGGGGTTCTTTATGGAAGTAACATAATTCGTCAGGTGATGAATTCAATTTCTTCCGCCCCCCCCCCTTTTTTTTTACATTCAAACTCAAACTCAATATCAATTCTGCTTGAGGAGACAGCTGGTGGAATGCAGCCACTGTGTCCTTCCATTGGGACACAGCGGTGTCACCACAACTATTGCATACCCTTCCTGCGCAAGTACACCTTGCCTGCATTGGTTATGCCCGTCACGTGGAGCGAGCATCCCGAGAGACGACGTCGGTTCATTAAACTTCAATAGCGCGCGATGCAAGAACGCCATTTAGGTTTGCCAGCAGTTCTCACCCTTTACATCATTAAGGCTCAGACTAACTCCGACCATCGGCTAATGAATGCCACCCGCTAGCTTTTTCACGACCTGTGCCCTCTAGCGGATAAACGATGCAGAGCAACGCGTGTGTGTTACCAACACGGCTTGCCTATGCATTGGGCTTAAAGGTGCGCATAGTAGAATAACAGCACGACACTGGGACGTTAATTATTTCATAGGTTAAATACTAATGGGTAATTGCCTACTATGAGAGTCAAGCGAACGCTTTACTGAGCAACAAACGTTAAAAATAGGTGACTTCCCATTAAAAATTGAGAGAGTTAGAGAAGCCTTCGTTGCGTTTTTGGAGTTTTCTTTCTAGCCGTTTCCAGGATTTAGACTTGGGCTCAGTCTTTAGGTGGCTTGAAGATCATTATCAAACCATTGTGTGTGTTGTCGTGGTTTCTGTGCTAATTTGATGAGATAACGTTCAATCTATTTAAATTTTACCTGAGGCCCTATAGATGAAACATTTATTATTTATTTCTCAAGGAGAATCCCGGTACTAAAGCCACACGGCCTACATGACTTCCACACTTTGCCTGGGGGGTTGATATGTTTATTAATGAAGAAAGAAAGGAAAGGTCAGCCAGACTGAGGTCGGCTTGCTATTCCAAAAAAAACATGGTAAATGGGGAAAGAAAAAGAGGGAAAAAAAGAAAAGAGAAGGAAAGGAAAAGAAGAAAGGTAAAGGAAAAGACAAGAAGAAAAGGAAGGGAAAGAAGAAAAGAAACGAAAAGGAAAAAAGAAAAGAAGACAAAGAAGAAAAGAAAATGAAAAGACAAAGAAGAAAAGAAAAGACAAAGAGGACAAGAAAGGGAAAGGAAAACTAAAACTGAAAAGTCACACACACGGTCACGCAATCACAAGGTGTTGACAAGGTTCGAAGCGTACACTTTGCCTGGTCTTTCTTCGTCTACATGAGCGCTCGATTAGAGTAAACACAGTCGCCATCGGTGTGTGCCGTCTTGAGAAATATTGTTGACCTCGGACATACTCATAAGTGTGTCCGGTACTTCTTTCACCGCACCTCCTATGGTCACTCATATTTCTTAGTTTGTATCGTGGGACTCGCCCGCTGTCTGTCTGTCTTGTTTCTTTTTGTGGTATCCGTATCGCAATTTTTTTATCCCATACTCTTGGTTTCCCTACGACTACGAGAATGCGATAATTGGAGTAGCTACTCTTGATCACGTCGGAAATGTCTCCATGTTGTTATTTTACATATTGACATTTGTTTTACTCATTTCCGTCGGCCTGCGTGTAATAATAGAGGCCCCTGCTGTCGTTGGAAAGGAATTCATAAAGAAAGCAGGAAATACCATACGTGCGGTTCAACTAAGTGTTGCTTGCAATAAAACGCGCATAGATATAAGCCAAAAATAAATAAACAAATGCGGCCAGCTTTGATTAGTCCATTGTGTAGTTCAATGTGAACTTCAGTGACGAACTTCAAGACGAGAGACGTGATCACACAACTCCCATCTACAACCGGAACGAACAAGAACCCCCTAATGTCAGCATGTCAGTGCATACAAGAAAAGAATTAGCTTGTCGCCGGTCGTCATGGTTACGCCAGATAACAATGAAGAAGAGAGGGGATTCATTCGGCACGGAACAGTACGTAGCTTACAGAATATCTCCGGAGAATGAAACGGCATTGTATGCCAATATGAGTGAACCATGCGACACAGCAAAATATTTCGAGAGGGGCGTAATGTACACATTAAAAAAATAATAAGTACGTATGCGTCAGAGCTGTACGTAACGCGTTACAGTTTGTGGTAACTTGGTTACCTTCTAACAAATGTAACTAATAACGTAGTTAGTTTTAAACAAATTGGTAGCGCGAAAGTGCAAGTTACTCGTTCTTTTTTCATTATTATTATTTTGATTTTTTTCGCGCACTGACACCAATCACGACCGCCTGTTGTGGTTTTTACCGCGCACATGGCAGCATTCCGTGATGCTGAAGCACGCGGAAAAACCCCCCAGCGGCGAAAAAAGAATATCAGAGATCATCGCCTTTCTAATTTCTCTAGTGTTCACAGTGATGTGAAGTGAGAGAAGAAGAAAAAAATTGGGGGGGGGGGCGGATATGTTTATTGAAAAAAAAAGAGAGAGAGGAGAATTGGGATTTAAGTCACGACAAAGTCGGATTGGCTACCCCAGACCACTTAGCCGCAGTTAGTTGAAAAAAAGAGAAAACCCAGTAGTTTCTTGGCGGGAGACAAACATCCCGAACTAGTGGGAACACCTGTCACAAACAAGGGACCAGAAAGCCTCACAAAATGTCAATCAGATTAGTTTCTTGGAGGAAATGTAGGAGCGCTTTCAATGCCGCTGCTTGGTGATTGAATGGCTGAGGACCCAGGAGCTTTACAAGGTCAAATTGCTGGGAGTCCGAATGAGCCAGACTTGCTTCTAGTGTCTGGGCGACTGTCGGCATGCTAGGAGCACCTGAGCAGGATGTGGTCTGTGTCCTCGACACCATCGCTTTCACCGCAGTTTAGAGATGAGGACTTTACCAGTTTGTGGAGCAGCCGACCGCTGTACGGGACATTTAACCGGAGCCTATGAGTATGCAGGAGACACGCTGCTTGACGAGGAAACGACGGAGGTACCTGGAAGCGTAGCCAAGGGTCGAACACTCAATGTGTTCTTTCTGTTCCTGCTTTCGAGGGTTAAGGGCGTTTAGTGCTTTGTCTCTCTGTCGCCTTCTCAGGAACTAATGACAGCCAGCTTTGAGTACCAGTTGCTACTGAAGCGCAACTCATCATGGACGACCTGAACAAAATAATGTAAGCGACGCTTTCGTATTTCTGCAGTCTGGTATGCAAATGGAACGTATAGAAGTAACTCGTTACTTCCAAGTAACGAGAATGAGTTCCTTTTATCTCTTAGTAACGGGTAACGTATTTAGTTATTATTTTTTCGAAGGAACGAGTAACGTATAAGTTAGTAGGGGAAGGGGAACGTGTACAACTCTGGTACGTGTGTATGCAAGAATGGGTAAAGACAACTATTAATATGCGGATAATTTTTAAAATACTAATTAGGAGTAGACTTAAGGTGACTTAACATGCGCAATATATGGAATTAATATGCTGAAGCGGCCACGATGTCCACTTGTTCGATTTCACCAATGCTCGGATCGCTCGTCCCTCTAGCCCAACCGGCCATTCCCCCTGCACCATCGTCGGGTCCGTTGAACTGGTGTCTAGTTGGTCCAGCGTTGCGCAAAGATAGCGTCAATGTGAACTACATATTGAGAGCAACATAGCAAGATGTATTCTGCGTTGTCAGCTCCGCACGATGTACGCTTTTGCGTGAATTAGACGAATAGCATCTAAAAGTAATTCGCTTCGTTCACAACAACTATCTTTAAGCAGTCGCAGCTGCTCCATTGAAGGAGGACTGCGTGTATTGCAGAAAGCTGGCCGAGTTAGTCGTGCACGATTCAAGGAACAGCTCAGCAGGATACGAGGCCTTTAACGGCCTGTCGTACACTCACAAAATGCCTAATGAACTGAGCTTGGTACGCAGCACTCACGCTAACTCTATTTGCCTACCCAGACGCATACATGTGCACGCATTCCAGAGCTTGCTGTGTGCAGGGATTCTTGTAGACCGTGTAGGGGGCAATATGCTGAAAGAATGTTAGCTTGCCAGAGGAACAAACATTCCGCTTTCGTGCTGACGGACACACGTGTCATTAGTATATGTCGTGCTACCGTATGGGAGAGCCTAACTGCTGTCGCGTTCACATGTGTATTCATTGGCGCGCCACACGGGACTGTAAAGTCGTAGCACGTGCACAATTCGAACTGTTGTCGACTGTTGTAGTTTGCTCAATATTTGCCTTCTGCATGAGAGTATTCGAGGCAATGGGACGCAGGCAGCTCTAGGATCAAAAGGAATTTACCAGAAAAAGAAGTTACGCACGTAAAATTTTCCACACAGCGAGATCTTTATTGAACATCCTTAGAGTGAACTCAGGGTTCAGTCCTTTCCTTTCTATTTATTCTTCGTTTTCTTTTGATTTTTTTAAATGGAATAGCATGCCGACCTTGGTCTGGCAGACCTTTCCATTCAATAAATATATATTCCCCCCCCCCCTCAGGGTTCAGTAAATCTATCACGCCTGCAACTTTAAAGCTATCCACAGTGCACCCGCAACATATTTTACAGTTAGATGGCCTCTGGCGAAAACAATCAATATTATGTGAAGCTCCCGTGACTGCCTGACTCATGGGAACATGAATCGGCGGAATCTTCATAGTATATAGCCTTTGTCATGCGTCCGTTAACGCTGCTGCGATGCGCATTCGTACACAATGAAGTCAGACTGAGATATTCCCCCCAAAATGGTAGCTCTTCATCTTCCGGAACGATAAACGCGTCTTATCTTTTCTTTTTCTTTGTTTTTGTTTTTTGTTCCGTGCTAGCGCCGCGAAGCAACTGTGGCTATTAGCGGCGTACAGACATGGACAGATGGATAGAGGATAGCAGGAAGGAGTGGGAGACAGGGGAAGTTAATATATGCGTCCTGGGCCGACTTCAGGGGGACCTGTGCCGACATTCGTCTGGAAAGTCTTCGTAAAATCCGGGGAATACCTCAGACAGCGCCGCCGGTGGTAGGATTCGAACCCACCACCTCGCAGTCTTCAGCACGAATTGGCTACCACCAACTAGCGGGACGCCAACTCCTTTATAGCGAAGACCTCTTTAACGAAAATACCACTACAGCAAATTTTTTTGCGGTCCCGCTGGAGCCCTATAGGTCCAATAATGGACATCCTTTTTAACGTAAATACCTGTACTGCGAATTTTTTTTTTTTTTTTTGCTGTCCCCTGAGTTTTGTTGTAAAGGAGTTTGACTGTATAAATAAATGCATACTCTGCCCATTCTCATGAATCGATAAAATAGGAACACACCAATCGACGATTGAGCGTAAACTGAATAGCCGTACATGCTTCCCCCGCCATTCTCACTATCGATGCCATCTTTTAGCTGCAACAACCGTTAAGCAGGTTGCAACAGACACGTCTTAGACACGGGTAACAAATTGCTTCCTTCACAAGAGCGTGACGCATCCGAATAAAGAAGCATCATAATATGTTTTCACCTTTTCGCCGCTAAGCCCTAAACGCCTGCTTCAATTCCCGCAAGACGCGCCTTTTGCCGCATCGAGTTTTCTTTGCCAGCTCATCCTTTACCCCCTTGAAATCTGCCTTGACACCCTAATCCCTGCTCTCCGATACTCTACACATACAACTGAACTACGGAAAGCTCGATCTTCCTGTAAACAACATCATCCTATTTGGTCTTTCCATGATTTCGTCAGCCGTCTCTACATCAATTTTATTCTGTGAGAAAGTGTGGCTCTCTATACTGATGCCCTGGACTTAGCTCCGCTTCGATCGCTTCGGCGCGGAGCGCCGGTAACGGATTGACGTGACAACGTTATAGCATGTGCTCGAAGGTGGAGCTGTCTTCGAGGGCAGTTATAAATAACTAGAGGTGAGCGCTGATAACATTGACACTATCTGCATCCTCGCTGTACCCGCGGTTCAAGTGCGGTTCAAGAGGTGCTTCCGCGCGGTTATCCAGTATTCAGTATATCCACAAATCCGTGATATTGCATTCGGACGAACGAAAATCTACACTTAATGACAGAAATGTTACGCGAAAAATGCTTTTACTTTTGAGCGTACAAACTGTTCAGGAACAGTATGTCATACACATGCATTTATCAAACAATAGCAGTTAACTGCATAGCAGCTCAGCGGAGGGCACAGTTTCGCACGCCGTTTCAGACTCCACCAATCGTCAATCGTCAGTGGATGCTACCTGCATATATGGGAACGTTCCCATCCAGCACAACATTTTCACCAAATATTGGACCAATATTGGCAATACTGGCCCTCGTCCAATCTTGGGTCAAGATGTTGTGCTGCTTGGATCGGCAAAAACAGTTGTTTTTAGGTGTGGATATCCATGCATTCAGCTGATCCGCGCGGATCTGAGTTCAATTCGCAAATCAAGATGTCGCGCGGATGTCTGCGTGGTTCCGCGAAAAAAAAAAAAAGAGCTCTAGTTCTAACACTTGCTGGTAGGTCTTCGTAAAATGTGGTTTATTCTGGTTCTCTCCTCTATATAGACACGTTGCTGATAGACAGCTCGCACGATAGGACCGGTAGCTGTGTGACTGATAGTGGATGCATTTCCAGGGCTCTATGTCGCGTAGAAGGTTGTTCCCAATCCAATGACACCGCTGTTTTTTTTTTTTTTTTACTTTAGGTCAAGTTCAAACAGTAAACAAAAAGTAAAAATGACCTCTAAATACATGAAGTGGCTTCGTTTGTAATACCGCTACCCTGATTAGGAGGACAGCTAGCGCCCGCGCCACATGGTGGTGATTGAGATACCGAGACTAGAGTGTCACTCCTTTCATTTATTTATTGATACTGCAGGCCATGCGAATGGCCCAAGCAGGAAGGGTTACAAGAAATCGCAGTTACAAAAGGAAACTACGCATAATTCTAAGCTTTACATAATGCTGATTTAACGGAATCTTCAATACAGCTTCGCGTCTCACTGCTAACCATTCCAAGAGACAATGTACGACCTTATATGTGGAAATAGATTGAGGGTAAAAACTGGTGAAAGGTGTAGCTGTACATAGCATAGAAACTCTTGTATACCTTTCTAAACATCTTTTCCAGTGTGGTCCCATACACATGCATACGCTACCCTCACAAGTGAGATACATTCGTTTACCTTTTCATAACCTTACCCATACCATTATTACGTTTTAGCAATGTACTTTTACTCACGTAACAAGTCAACTAATGGCCCTGATTGCGAATTACGCATTCTTTTCATTTTCGCTACGTTTATCTTGTATTTTTAGCTCTCGGACTCGAATATTTCAAAATATACGGTAAACCACATAAACCATTAAGGCGAAGGCAAAAGCCGGGAAATATGGGAACAATTTAGGACTCCCCCTCACATCATCAATCCTAACATATCACATGCCCTTGGAACGTCAACGTGCCAATAACAGGACAGATCCATTATCGCTACCCGACAAAATAAATCGGGTTCATCAAGTGTCACTTCAGCGGGATCTCAATAATCGCGGGTATGCTCTAGGGACAAAAGGAAAACGCCACCTTATGAAGCGCAGGTTCTCCTGACGCGCATTGAAGACCACGCCATCACCGCCGGCGGAGAACACTTTGAGGCTTGTCCCTAATGGGAGGCCATCAATAATACCTGCATGCACGTGAACAGGTTTTCCGCCCTGGCTTGTAAAGAACGAAAGTGCAGATAAAGGGGCGAACCAATTTTTGTTTAATGACGGCGGGAACCGATGGCGAACTGCCATCACTGGAAGACACGAGAATTAGGCTTAAATAAGGTTGCGCAAGCAAAGATACTGGTGAGCTTTAAGCCGGCGTTCACACGGGGCAACTCGCAGCAACTATGAGCAACTTTGCAGTTGCTGTCAGCCGGCAACCTCCAGCAACTCGAGTTGCTCAGAGTTGCTGCGAAACGCTCGCCGACCGAAAACTTGAGAAGTTGCTCGTGCACCGGCCAATCAGCGAGGGGAGCATTGCCACGTGACTCCCGGTTGCGTTGTGGATTTTGTTCGTGGATTAATAGGTTCGAATCCTGAAGGTGCAGCAGAGAAATGACTTTTTTTTTTTTTACGACCTTCACGTAAACACATCAGTTGCCATTTCTGGAAGGTAAGAATGATCTATTGGGGCAATAAAACTGACTGAAATTTGATAAACAGCAGCTAAAGAAAAGATTCCACCAGTTCGATTCGAACCCACATTCTCCGGTCGCCATAAGGTTGCTTGTGGCTGGAGCTACAGAGTTGCTACGTGTGAACGCGGACTCGAAGTTGCTCGAAAGACGTTGGTTTGAGTTGCTTCGAGTTGCTGGAAAAAGTTGCTCCGTGTGAACGCCGGCTAAGGCTGATTCACACTACTGCGTTTACGGTTGCGCTTGCGTGCTATGTAAGCTGACAGCGAAACGGAACATCCTTCAGAATAGAACGAAGGTACACGTAAGACGTTGCACGCAGCCGTAAAACAGCCTTTAGTATAACGTATGCTGCCGCCTTTGCGTACGTAAGGGATAGCGTTGGTGGTTTTGCTCGTCTGTTCAGGTGTTCAGGTTGTAGTGACACCCTCGAACCACTGCACGCGGCATCGCACTGTGCCGTCTGCATCCAAAAAGTCGCACGCCACTCAAAAAAATATCCAAAGCACTTCAAAGCAAATGTAGTTTGCTGTTGTATTTCCAAAATTTTCAAACTACCAACCAAACGTTGTGTTCGTGTACTCTGTGAGTAAAAAACGTGACTTCATTACATTACGTTCAACGTTCGCAGATGTGTTTATCGATGTGAACATCATCGGCAAAATGCCTTCACGGATACCGTCTGGCAGCTTCCCAGGGCTCACGGTCGTATCTAACTTATGGCCATTTCTTAATGCCGTAACCTTAAAGGCCGTATATGTGCCCGTCTGACAGATGTATAACAAAGAACTGCTGCAAAAACGTGACAATCGCAAAGGTGCGATCAAAAGGCTGTGGACGTTGCCATGGGAAACTGCCGTACTTCTTTGGAGTACTTCTTACTGGAGTCCATGGCGTGTGAAATCATACAGAGCCTCTGGTGGCGATTCTCGTTGTATATAACGCGGCTCAAGCCGTGTTGTCCTTGCAGTATTTGTCGAAGAGAGAACTGAATGAGTTTCTCTGTACTTTTATTTGCTTATACATATATACACATATACTCCTCCGCTGTCGGATTTATACCAACGAGAGGCGTACTCTGCAATCACAGCTTGCTACACTTGGCAGCCGCCCCTTCAACCTGTCGTACATCCCCGGCCCTTGGGACACCGCAGGCCAGTCCAGGGCGGCCTTACGTCACGTAGTTGGGTGTTGTGTAGAAGACTGGCCACTCCGATCATCATCGTCATCTCTCATCATCGTCATCACTCATATCCGACCTATCCGACCCCCTAGCTATGGGGTAACGTTCCACTTCTATTGTGGAAAACATCCCCACTTACTCGTCAAAATATAATTGTTGTTGTTGTTGTTGTTATACATAGGTGATGCAACAGGAGTATACTCTAAGAAAAAAAGGAGCAAAATGGGGAGTGATTGCAGCTTCTAGTCCTCTTGAGAGCAATTACTCCCCATTTCAGTCCCCTAACCCCGAGGTTTACTCCCCAGGGCTGCAAATTGTCACTGAACTTCGCAAATGGTCTTTCGAATGCAACAGTCTACGTAAATATGTGCTATATTCGTGAATTTGATGGCATAAGGCTGCATAACTCAGCCAACCTAAAAATCTTCCACACACACAAGTGTAGGCAACAGTTAGCGCTTCTTTTTTCGCAAATTTTTTCCCTATGTATGTCGCAAGATTTTATCACTCGACATATCACGGTTGACAGTTTATTTTATTTTATGCTTCCTACATCGCCTTGCGGCATAGATTAGCGGGGGTACAAAACGAAGAATGAACATGAACATAACATTACAACAATCACTGCACTACACATCATGGAAACAATCATTGTCCATATGGTTTGATGGTTGATTGATGGTTTGATTCATAGTATTTTCATGCATGCACGCGAGTTACGTACCTGGAACTGTAGGAACAGAGCGTGAAATGCAGTCTCCACTTTGTGAGATTCATTTACTCCCGTGCATTTACTCCTCAAAGGGACTATTTTTTTGTGGCAATGCATTTAGTCCCCAAGAGGAGTAAAATTACTCTTTTTTTCTTAGAGTGCACGGGATTGTATAGCTTCAGTCAAAACAGATGTCAGCTTATTTAAGGAAGCTAATTTGCGAGATAAAATGTGGAAGTGACTCGAGATAAATGTAGACCGTTGTACAAAGTACCCCCGCTGCAGGACTGAGCCATCTGTCTGCGATATTTTTTTTTTTTTCTGTTTTTGTTCAGACACGTTGACGAATGAGGCCACCGATTTACGGCAGGTGGGAACCATATTGCGCTCATCGCTCGATATCTGAGAGGCCTATTCATCAATAAGCTCGTCCATCATTCCTGCACGAGATAGACAGCCTTAGAGGTTAATTGCGAAAGGCATATACTGTGTATGAAATATCTACTCCAGGAGCGTTTGACACAAAAAGAAGAAAAGGGGAAAAGATGGGCTGAGTGAGGAAGCAGCGAATAACAGCGATATTCGTTGTCAACAGCGTAGAGCGAGGGACATACCGCAGTCAACTCTACCACTTACTTGCACTCTTGAGACTCTGTTGAGACACCATCGTACAACTGTAGGTTCCACGGACCCTATGCGCATCGGTGGCCCAGCGTCAGTCATTTATTCAGACCCCTGCCTACACCTCCCCCATGTTTGCTGACACCCCCTTAACTTTTTATTTCTGTGCGCCCACTAAAATGGGGCCTTTGTTATTTCAGCTTTAGACACGTGCCGTAGTGATACAGTAAGCTGTTATGACGTAAGTTCACCCCCCCCCCCACCCCCAAAGACCCCCGTGCTTGCGATTCTAGGTACACCACTGTACAGTGGTACACATGTCTGCATTGGTATTCGTCTGTGAATCCCTGTTGTGGGCGTTGAATCGGAGCGTGTTAGCAGTTTCATGGCGTGGTGTTTTTCTATCCTTTTTTTCTTGCACGGTCGATTGCAAAGTGTGAAATCACCACTCTGATCATCTAAAGCTATAATCCGATAACGGAATTTTGATAGCAACTAATAACCCAATTTAACGCAACAAATATACGTGCACCGGGTGAGTGGTGATTTGGCCAGTCCCAAAAACTGGCGTCCAATAACGCTTCTGAACTCCGACTACAAGCTTGTTACGTCTATCTTGGCCTGTCGAATTCAGAGCGTTCTTCCTTCTGTAGTCCACCATTCCCAGGCATGCACTGTACCAGCACGAACGATGTATGACACACTATCAAGTTTGAGAGATATGCTGCCCTACGTGTCCATGCGAACATCGGGTGTGTCTCTGTTGTCGCTTGACCAGAAGAAGGCGTTTGGTCGTGTGGCCCATTCACCTGTTCACTGTGCCTTGTACATCATGCAAAGTTTTCGAGAGAATTCCTTGTCTCAAGAGGAGTGTGTCAAGGCTGCCCTCTTTCACCAGCTTTGTTTACCGTAGTAATTGACACTTGCCTCTGGAACGTTGACACGAATTCGAAGATCTGTGGTTTCCCTCTCCCGCAATCAGGCGACTGGAAGGTGACTGCCTACGCTGATGATGTAACTGTTCTTCTACGTGACGTGGACTATGCACTCGAAACATTGCGTGTGTATGAGTCCTACGAAGCAGTGTCTGGGGGTACCATGAACTACCAGATGAGCAGGCCTATGCCCCTCGGGTGTCCTGCGCAGTACATGTCTCTTCCCTTTCAGCACGCTACTTCGCTTAAGATCCTTGGTGTAGTGGTTCCAATTTCTTGGTGTAGTGGTAGTCCAATTATCAGCCTACTCCTAGACAATGGCCCTTGGACAATGGATTGGACAATAGCCCTTGGAGACCTGTGAGCAATATGTGAAGCTACCCCCTACGGACTTTCTTACCTAGAGCGAGCGTACCTTCTCTGCTGTATTTTATCAAGTCGTTTATGGCATTTGAGCCACGTATCAATAGCCCTCCACACATTTGTGTTCCAGATTCATTCATGCTTTCTTTCTTTCTTTCTTTTGGAAGAAACGAAGAGGGCCTATAACACGTGCAGTGTTCTTCTTTGGAGAATCTGCTGGCGGCGTAAATTTGCCAGACTTCGGTCTTATGAACCGCGGGATCGCCCTGGGTACGACCTTGCGAAGTCTCTTTAGCGTTGAAGGCACCCCTTCTAAGGTATTGTTAACCTACTGGATGGCACCGTTTCTGAGTGACTTCCTGCACGTGACCATTGACCCGCCAGCAGCAGTGGTACCGCAGCGTTTCCATGAAGCCGTTCGCGCATATCACCAAAAGCTGTCGTCGCTTGTCCCCGTCCGCAGCCTGACATCTGCTTCAGCCTCTTCTACGGCAAAGAAGGTGCTACAGAGCACTTTCGCAGCATGTGACGGTGTGAGAAGACGAATGGAGCATGCGGCAAACATATCGTGGGCAGCTGTATGCGCCTGTCTACCTGGATTTTTAGGAGCCGTGGAGCTTTGTATGAGGAATCCAGCCAACTCGTGATCGTCTCCACTCACGGAACGTAACAACATCAGACGTTTGTCCATACTGTACTCACCAGGAGACTAACCGTCATGTTATCTTCGAGTGCCACGTCGCTCGTATATTCTGGAGCATGGTTAGATGGTCCACACACATCTTGTGTCATGTACACTTCGCCCCATATAGGCGGCCACATCGGCTAAGTGTCTTGCTCACTCCGTGTGGTGCTTCGGTGCTGTGGAAAGCTCGTTGGACTGCTGTGGCACGACGTGAGCGGACGACACCTACCTTCTTGTTAATTCGCAACGTGCGCGTTTTGATCATCAACGTGTTACAGCATGGACTACTCGCTTTAGGTGTCTATAAGAGCTCGCGCGCAAATGTCGGCATCACACTTCTATCTTGCTTCACAGTGGGTGTCTGACCGTCTCTGGTGCACCCTCCCTGAGCGTCATTCACGCGCTCTCATTTGCCTTTAGATACTCTGCACCTGTGTATATACTCATGATGTACTGCGTTCCATACTGTTGATAATCGCAGACATCTAGAGTGGTGAACCTAAGGACTACTATGTGTGTATGTAGTATATAAGGCATATGTCAACTAAGGTGTGAAGTAACAGTTCATATTCCGCTCTCGAGATTAGTAAGTTTACCTTTAACGACAAACCGATGAAGTACCACTCGTGTTCCCGCCCTCTTCCCATTTGCGCTGTTCATTCTCCGGTATCCTCTAAGTAAACCGCAGTGAGGAGAAAGGCAAGCTAGGCAGAAACCCAAATAAAGGCGGTTGAGCAAATGTTATACGACTTCAAAGAACAAATATTAAATGGCTGGCCTGGCAGTCAAACGGACTCCCCAGAGGGCGCCGTACAAAGCGACCTCGGAGCACCAGTACCGTATATCTGAATACATATAAAGTCGGAGAAAGTGGAAACTTGCCAGGACACTAATCTTGGTATTCCTCGTTCTCCTTTTTGTACCAATGAAGTGTCCAAACTAACCTCTCCAGAGGAGTAAGCGACTCTTTTCGAAATTGCAATTCAAATGAGCTACTGCACAAACTTTAACGTCGGAAGAAGGAAGGCTCCTATGCGGTGGCACCGCGCTCGAGTGCACAGATATTCTAACGCGTTTCTATTTTTAGGCTCCACTTCTTCCGAGACAGAGAAAAAGGAAGATTGGAGAGTCAACGGTATAACGGCGAAATTAACCACGTTGGTGGGAATGCAGATCAACAGAGAGCTCTTCCCTTTGTCTGAATTGTCTAGTGGCTGGGAGGGAAATCATCTTGAACGAGAAAATAAAGTCGGGACGTGCCGCTGGTGTTATAGTTGAATGTCTGAGTGGCATCTGTAATGGAATGGTATAGTGTCGTCTGTAAAAGGATAGGCCTCGAGTAATTTTGAAATTAGGGTTGCATTCGACTGTAAGTTAGTTGCAGATTGCAAAATTTCACCCGGTAGAGCCTCATGGCTCTTGAGAAAAATGAAGAAACACAGACGGTATGTTAACATCCAGCTTCGGTTTCACAGTGACGTAAGCATGGGGTCCTGTACCTGGGCTGACGTCACAAGTGTTTCCGACAGAGATATAGGTATTGGGGACTCTTTTGAGATACGGCCTAATCATCAGGTTTTGTCTGAATTGCGTGGCTTATTTGTGTCCCTGAATAAAAATTGGAAGCTACTGACGGTGACGGTCGCGGCCGCAAAAGCGCTTGCAATAAAATTGAGTTACAAATAAATAAACTAATAAATAAATACAAATCACAAGTAAATAATTGACATATTTACAGATATTTACGAAAAATAAATGTTAACAAATATTGACAAATTTTCTACAAATGAACTGATTGAAATATTTTAGCGCGGTTACTCCGATCGTAATAAGAAGACAAGGAAGAGCGTTTCTTTAGGTCTGGTTTGAAACTGTACTCTCGCTGTATTGTATGCAAGGTAGATTTTTCTCTGAAATACCTGCCATGTTTCAACTGTGGGTGCGTCAAGGAAAGGGGGTGGGGGGCGAATAACATCGCCAGACCCCAGTGTGCAAGACTCCGCTTAACGCTCCAAATGCGCCTCACCCATACCGCTCGCAACTTATAACGCTCATGTGCACACATGTTTCCACTTCAGGAAACTTTTCTTCTACGTTCGTGGCGTGCTTTCATGTGGAATGAGGTTACTGTACCGGTACTATAGATCTCAAGTTGCCGAGGCGCATCTATCACTCGAACGCCGCCAAAAGGCGTGAAAGCTGGCTCAACTATACGTCAGTGCGCTGCCATTTTTGTAATATGTAGTTAAACCGGTGGTACTCGCAGGTAATCCTTGCAGAAATGAATATCTGGTTTGAATATTGGGCATTCGAAACGCGGGTTTTGGATCCGGCTGCCTCGTTTTGCTTGGTATGCACAGCGATGTGCAGCAATACTGACACATAACGCGGGTTATGCTAAGCGCATAATTTCGCGATTCCTGTGTAGCAGTCAAACGCTGTATGAAAAATCGGGTAAGCTTCCGACTTATATGCAGGTTATTTAATTTGATTTTAACATTCCAAGTTCTCTCTGCTAGTTTTGAGTTTTTTTTAAACTAGTATTTCTGGTCACACGGTAAGACGGCTTACTAGAAATAGCACTTCTTAATCGTCCCACATAACTCTAAAGCAACGTTACCGAACGCATGCAGTGAAGGAATATGTTAGACAGCACAATCTTAAGGTAAATGTGTTTTAATGCTCGCAGAAATATCTAAATAGTGCGCTTGACGATGTTCAGGTTGATGTTGAAAATACTAGGGAGAGGTTGAATTCGTCACACGACAAATTCGGCTACTCCCATGAACAGTTCCCCCCCCCCCTTTCATGAAAAATAAATATGAAAGAGAACCCCCACTTTCGGGATAACTATCGGCCAAAGGCCAAAATCGAAAATCACCGGTTCACACGGTCCGCTAATTCAGTGAATTAGCGCACAGTGACTTACATGGTCCTAATAGACTGACTCCAACGCACATCTCTGAATAAATGTCACAAGCGCTGGCAAGGCAGCATCCCTCTTGTCAGATGGCCAGGGAACCAGCAGTTTTACGAGGTCAAAGGTGCGGTTGTCCAGTCGGTCGAGAGCAGATTTCATGGTAGCCCTTTGAGTTGCGCATCTAGAGCAGTCCACGATAATGTGCTCAGTGTCCTCCACGGTTGCACAAAGTGTACAGTTCGCTGAATCTGCCTTCCTAATTTTATAGAGGAATTGGCGCCCGTATGGCACGTTCAGACGGAACCTGTGCATGAGCGTCTGGATAGACCGAGGTAACGTGGACGGAACTCGCTTGATGAAAAAGATGCGACAAAGAACTGTTCTGCTGAAAGAAAGGGTAAAAGGTACAGGCGGCCTGACAGAGCAACACCTACCCGTGAGAGGTCGATGTCATCCCTGACTACGATAATGCGGTCTTTTCGTACCTTTGTCTCGTAGATACTTTGTGTTATTGCATCTATTGCGAAAAGTGCTGCGAAGATGATCAAAGGAGGGGATGAAAATGGTACATCCGGACGATTGTTCTGTGCACTGCTCGCTTAGGATTAATGGTATGTCCTATGTTAGGGTGTCCGGCCTTTGTGCGGTGTCAGGGTGTGTATTACTTTGCTTTGCTTTCCCATATGGCTACCCTAATGTACTTGCAGGTGGACAACAGGATAGGTATTTGATGTATGACCTTACCGCGCACTGGTACTTCGTAGGCATAAGGGCCTCTCACGAGACAGGAAGAGCTGTTCATGTTGTTGGCCACAAGAGACTACTCAATGCTCCTTTTTTGTGTTGCTTTATTACTAAAACATTCTAACTTTTTCCATGTGCAAATATACATACAGGGTGTCCACGCTAAGTGTGAACAGATTTTTTAAAAATATATCAATCACTTTTTCCGAGATGAAATCAATTGCAATATAGCATATGCTGAAGGGCACTCCCTAGGGGGGCATTAACAGACTCCTAAGGCAATGTCTTAATTAACTTTCAATAATTAACTCTTTAATTATAAAAGCTACGAAGTTGCTCCAATGAGAACATCTGATCTCTTCGGTCACCAGATACCAAAGCCGTTTTCAGAACAAAAATCCGTTCGATAGATTGTCCGCAAAAAATTCGTGAAGGAACGCCATTTTTTCTTTATTTTATTCATTGCGCATCTCTAGAGACGCGTCTTTCCTTCGCCCCCAATACGAGAGGATGAATGATGATACATATACATACATACATAACACAATTTCTGATGCGTCTCGCGTGATGGTGATATGATAAGAAAACTGTTACGTGAACCACACTTTTAATAACATCCAGGTACTTGAACTATATCGCATAAAGGCTCGCCTATACCCGTATCCAACCCAAGAATGGCATCTTCGTATGTTTTATTATTCAATCGATCAATCAACCAACCCAATAATGAGACGAAATGTAGTCTGTCAATCATACCAGAGTTACTCCGCTCCAGATATTGTGCAGCAACGCCATCAGGTGTCTCTCACCGTAGTTCTTGCGTCGACGCATTAGATGTGGTGGAGTGACACGGCTGGCTATTGCAGCCAATAGGGAAAAGCATAGGACGGCACTTAAACGTGGCAATCTGAGGTTGAGCAGGAAAACTCCTAACCTGAAATGAGAGATCTTGTCAAGGGGAAAAGACGAATATGTAACCTCATTGTTCTTCTTTTGAAGACAGAGGTACTGCACGTACTTACTACTGTTGAAATAAGTATAGAAGAATGAAAGTAAAACGGAGCACTACACAAAACTCGCGTTTTTCACGCGGCCTTTTTTAACATTGTTTCTGACCTTCCCTCTAAAGTGCTTGATAGTGTGTCCACCTTCTATTCTAATTTCGCCTCTATGACTATATGCGTATTTTATTTTACTTTTTGTGTGTCGTCAAATAATTAAATAATACATAAATAGAATAGGTCATTCACTCACACGCGTTCGTACCCACGGTAACCATGGTAGCAAACTGAAGGAAAGCGTTTCATTCCGCTTCCAAATTGAGTTATCGCCTGCTTTATCCCCACTTCTAAAGCTTCGTCCTCCGAAGTTCAAGGCACTTTAACAGTGTTAACAATGCCATGATACAAAAAAGGAAATATATGATACGTTGACCTGTACGCGGACTGCATGTGCAAGCAAGAATTTCTAATTTTTTACAATGGAAGTTGAATGTGCTCAGTGTATTTCTACTGAATAGTGAAGAAACGGAGTTTAAAAAAAGTTGCGTAATCGCAGCATGCCTTTCATTAACAAAAAACATGTGATATATTTCCACTTATCTCGCCTTTTTCTTCTTCTTCTTCTTCCTGTCCTTTCCCCCTCACCCTTGTCTAGCGCATCACAACATGCCGGAAATTTCCCGTACCACTTCGCGTAATCCCACAGAGTGAACCCCGCAGCCAGG